>NC_089788.1:39503704-39696204 GCF_040412425.1 Macrobrachium rosenbergii
GTGAATAGAGTTCAGTATAATGTAGGCTAGGCTAACAGTTTGTTGATGCAGCACACTATATATACCAAATCGGTTAATATATATATATATATATATATAACACTATATTGGCGTTATATATATTATGACCCGGGAAATTTGAAAATTAGTGCATAAACATTGGAAATTACTCTAGTCGAAATTTGTGTCGGATTACTGATTGTTCCGGACTACTGATTGCCGGATTAGTGATGGTCAACCTGTATATATATATATATATATATATATATATATATATATATATATATATATATATATATATATATATATATATATATATATATATATATATATATATATATATATATATATATATATATATAGATTGATAGATAGATAGATAGATATATTTGTATACATAAATATGTATTTATAATTTTATTTATATACAGTAAACCCCCATATTCGCGTCCTCATGGTTTGCGGACTCACGCATTCGCAGATTTCTCTGTGGAACATATCTAGCCATCACTCGTGGAAAATTCGCCCATTTGGGATATTTTTCATTGAGAAATATTCACTAATTACTGTATTTTCATATAATTTTCATGAATAAATGCACTTTTTGTGATAAATTATTAAAATACTCAGATATAAGCATTTTTACAGGGTTTTTCTTGGTTTAAGCTATCAAAATGGGCAGTTCTAATTCTAAGTGCTTTAGAGGGTTTTAAAGCATTTGCAGATTTGACCTATTTGCAGGGGTGTGGGGCATCCCCGCGAATATAGGGGTTCACTGTATATATATATATATATATATATATATATATATATATATATATATATATATATATATATTATATATATATATATATATATATATATATATATATATATATATATATATATATATATATATATATATATATATATATATATATATATATATATATATATATATATGTATGTATATGTATATGTATATGTATATGTATATATATATATATATGTATATATATATATATATATATATATATATATATATATATATATATATATATATATATATATATATATATATATATATATATATATATATATATATAGAACCTGTTTTCATACGGAATATCCTACTATTAGCCTAAAACAGCGATGGCCAAGTTTCAGATAGAAGGGTAGTCTCGGCCACATAAAACAGAAAATTAGATTATAAGAGGGTTATTTTCTGTAAAGTTTATATCCTCAAGTTTTGAATAAGCCTAGAATAGGCAGTAGCATTGGATAGGTTAAGCAAGTACCCTCTAAGAAATCCTATATTATTAGCTTAACATAGGTTATATTGGAAGCATTAACGTAAGCCATATACTTGACATAGGTTATATTGGAAACATTAACGTAAGCCATATACTTAACATTGGTTATATTGGAAGCATTAACATAAGCCATATAAAGCAGTATTTTTGGTTAGTTCAATTAGTTCACAGCAGTTAGTCTGAGTGGCATGACAATTAGAATAAAAAATTTCACATAGTCATTGTAAAAGGACTAACAGTGTATAAGTAATGAAGCCATATACAGGTATGAAAACTAACCTAAACCATAGAGGGTTTAATTTAAAGTAGATGTTTAATTAAATGTATTACAGCCACACACTTGTAGTCAAGTTAACCTGTAATATGGAAGCTATATGAGGAACTACAGAAGCATCCCTCATTAAAAACAATTAATACTAACTAGCTTCTAATAACAACTTTTTTTATATCACTACAGGGCCGCCATTAGGCAGGACCCTCAGCTCAAGTGTTCCGTAGCAAATTGCTTGGTTCACTTTTTGCCAGTGAGTATGACCCATACCACCTGCCATGAGCATAGTTCCTGTAAAAAACAAAGAAAATTTGCTTGGTCACCAGATATGTGCAAGATTTGTAGTATGCTCCTGGCAGAAATTTTTAAGGACAAAACAGCTCTTTTTAAGCTGTCTCGATGGGTCCTAGGGTTCAGTAGGGGTGAGGAAGGGGTAGATTATATCTTTTTGGCAGAACTCCAGCAGCAGATATTTAGCCCTTTCTCAGAACAAGATCTATGTTTGGGCCAAAACCCAGTAACATCTGTCCCCAGTACATCTCAGGTAACCCCACGTAGCAAGTAGAGGAATCTTTACATGGGGTTGACATTCGTACTAAAGAATATGAAGTGGACATCGCTGCTGAAATGACCCTGCTGAACCCAGAAGGATCAGGGACAAATTTTAGCTAGCGATGGGAGAAACCTTCCAGAAGGAATTCTATCCCCCATGCAGCTATCGATGCTGAAGAGGATCTTTCCCCCAAATGGGATACTAGGATCCACCTAACTCTGACTGAAATAACTACATTTTCGGAGGGTCATAGTAACTTATCCAGGACTTCTGCCCCTTGATTAACAGGCAGTTACAGTTCAGTTGTTGAAGCTCAGTTAGATTGTGCAAGCTCCCCCAAAAGGGATGCATAGTTTGCGGCATTTGGGTAACATCAAAGATGTCCTTGCCACAGAACGGCAGCATATAAGGGACACGAAGCATGATTCGGAAAGGGGAATTAAGTCAGTCGTGCACCCCAAAGTATAAAAGTACTGGATCCTCTAACCAAAAAGTGGATGTGGATACAAATGCTGCCCAAACAAGGTCTAATGTTAGAATTCTGACTGGAAACAACAAAATAGTCAATTCGGAATACAGAACTTCAGATCAAAACATAATAGGGGCACCAATTCTCACCCCTGATGATACTGATAATCCTTGGCAAGACGCCTCAGTGTACATATTCTCTCCCGATGGCAAGTATGTAATTAATGAGAGAAAAATTATAATTGAAGTTGTACATGCAGAATTTAGAAACAGGGCAGCATTCCCTAATACAGAATGGCACCTGGTACCATCCTCACCAGACATGGAGAAACACAAACAGAAATGGTTTCTTACCTGTGCCTATAGCATTAAAAACTATAGAAAACACCTTTTACCAGGTCAACAAAAAATGGATCTCTACTTCCATTTTGAATAAGATCCAAGTTGCTCACCAAATAGCCCCAGCCCTCTGTCCCTTCACTTTCAAAATTATTAATCATATGAAGATAGATATTCAGAATTTGTAGTGACTAAAAACGAGAGACAATGGCAGAATTAAAACCATTTGCCACAGTCCTCCCAGTTTTAGGAAATTCCACCAAGGAATGGGCAACGCTTCAACTCCCTTTTAAAAGGAACAAGCTCCCTTTAGATATAGCTGCGCAGCAGTTTGGGACAGCCTCATCAGAATTTTATGCTAGGCTCTGACTCCTTAATTTTATAACCTCAACCACCTTGCTGGAAGTTGCCACCTAAAGGCTTCCAGAAGATTCCAGGACAATTTTTGCTGTTGAGGCCAAAAGTCTTATGAGAACCCTATGGGAAGCACTCAGTGACTTTCTACAGTGGCACATAAAAGCACGAATGGAAGCATTGGAGGGCTCCAACACATCACTCTCCAACGTCACCTCATTATTACATTTTAACTCCTTCTGTAAGGACCTGTTTGAGGAGTCTGTTGTGGCTCAACTCACGAGCAAGCCCGCCAACAAAATTGTACAGTGTACACTCTTCTGGGGAAAGGGGAATTCAGGAAACAAAGAATCCAAAATATCCCTTTACCCAACCCCAAAAAAGGCTCGCTTTGATCAAATAATCATATAAGCCTTCAGTCACCCCCAAAAGTCCCCCCCTCCCCCCCAAAAAAGGTAGGTGGTCGGAAAGGTCAATTCCCTACAAAAGGAAAACAACAGCAAAGACACCCCTTTCACAAGGTCCAAAAACTATCTTACAGGGGGAAAAAGGAAAAGCAACACCTGGAATGTCTAGCTAAGGCAAAGGCAGAGGAATAGGCAGGCACAATGCCAAAAGTTTCGGATAACTACCGTTGCCCAAGTACGCTCACTCATTCCAAAAGGGACTTGGAGAGTTTCTGTGGATATGAAAAATGCATACTGGCACGTCCCTGTCACCGTTCCCTTCCGCCCCTTCCTAAGGTTCCGGATAGGGAAAGATATGTACAGATTCAAAGTCATGCCCTTTGGTCTAAACATTGCCTAAAGAATTTTTTACAAAATTAGGAGTGGTATTTGTTCGAGAACTCAGACAAGCATAAATACCTTGACAACTGGTTGATCTGGGGGCCCACAAGAAAGGAGTGCTTGAAAAACCTAAGAGCAATGGTCAACAGACTACAGTCAAATGGTTTTATAATGAATTGAAAAAAATCCCATCTCCTGCCCACAGACACTTTCAGTGGCTGGGACTGTGTTGGGATACTCTTCATGGCCTGTTGTCTCTCACCATCATACTCAAAACAGAATGAGGCAGGTCCTTAAAAGGTTCCTTGCACAGCCCAGAGTTTCCAGATGGCAGTTAGAATGTATGATGGGCCTGCTGCAGTTCATATTAGTAGTAGATCCAATACTTAGATTGCAACTAAAAATGTGAACAAAATCTGGCTCTCTCATGCAAGAAAAAAGATGCGCAACTAACCTCATCAAAAGATTAAAAAAGTTGGGGATATACTTCAGCCTTGGACATGGAAGGAATCTCTGGCCAAACAGGTCACCCTGACTCCTCCGTCTGTATGAGTAACAATACACAAAGATGCCTCGTTGACATGGGAGGACACTGGGAGGTGGTCAGCTACTCTGAGGAATTCTTATATCAATTTCCTGGAGCTGATGGCTGTCTTTTTGTCTCTCAAAAAACTCAAACCTCCAGAAGAGGGACAGCATGACTATAGTGTTCTACATCAAGAGGTTGGGATCACGTTCACCTCCTGTCATTATGATAATGCTAGCCATCCTTTGGATGGTGCAAGCAAGGAAGTGGCACCTGTCTGCAATTCACATCACAGGGGGTCTCATTGTAGCAGCAGACTCTCTATCAAGGAAATTGTCAGCCTCAACAGAGTGGATATTGGACAACCACTCTTGTCAAACAATAGCCAACATGCTTCCACAACAAGAAATGGACCTGTTTGTTACATACGAGAATCACAAACTCCTAGTATATGTGTGTCTGAACTTGAACAGTCCAGCAACAGCAAGAGATGCCTTCCTAAAGACTGGAACAAAGGGAGGATGATATCTTTTTCCTCCATTGTCCCAGATTTCGAAGGTTTTGAGCAAACTTCTAACCTTCAAAGGAACAGCTTGCTTAATAGCCCCAAGTTGGCCAAACAGGCATTGGTTCCTAGTACTTCAGCAATGAGCGAAAAGATCAATTCCACTACTGTCTGCTGTTCTGTCCCAGACAGTATGAGGAAAAGTCGTTTACCCATCCTCCTTCTGAGCTGAGACCTTCATATATGGATTTTTTAAATATCTCGTGAAAATTACTCACTCGACATTGCCAAGTACCTAGTGCAAAAATTATGGACATCATCTGTCTGGCAATACCAGTCCGTATGGAAGATACGGTTAGATTATATCCATACTGAGAGCCCGGTTGAGATTTATATAGAAACACTTTTTAATTTTCTTGTATACCTTTTTGAAGACAAATGCCTTGCTGTTACAACAGTCATGGCATACAAAGCAGCATTAACAGAACTCTTGCTTTATGGATTTGGGATTGACTCCAGTGTAGAAGTTGTCACTTCCCTTCTGCAGTCTTTTGCTCTACAAAGGCCTGCTTCTGAAAGGCTTCCAATTACTTGGTCCCTGAACAAGGAGCTTAGACTTCTATCAATCCCTCAATTCAGTGGACCCAATACAAGCACAACGCACATGCTACAAAAGGCGATCTTCTTGATTGCATTAGCATCAGGAGCTCATATAAGTGAACGGGGCTCTCTTAGATGGGGACAATACATCTTGCAAACAGCTGACCATCAATTATTATTGTCCCCTGGCCCATCATTCCCGGTCAAGAATGAGGATCCTTTAAGAAGGAAATCTATTCTTATAAGAAAACTCAATTTAGCTGACAAGACATTATGCCTGGTTCAAGCACTTAAGGTTTACCTAGAAGTCATGGCAGACATCCCAGAGGGTCCTATTTTCATACACCCTAGCACAAACTAACCACTCTCCCTACAAGGGCTGGGAATGATTGTAGTGTCTCTCATTAAAAAGGCAAATCCACACTCCTTTCCTAGGTCACATGATATTAAGAAATAAGTGCGTTGTTGACCTTCCTCAGAAATTTCTCTTTTGAAGAAGTCCCCGAATGTAATGTAGAGGGTGGTCATCAGAGACAGGGAAAAAAAAAAAGTTATTGCCACTCGCTCTAACAAATTTGACTGCACTGTATATCAGTAGGTGGCATGATTAGTCCTAACCCCTAGGTGCTACAGCAGAACGGTGAGTGTGCTAACTATCACTGGGAGAAGGGCGACAGTACTGCAACCAAACCCAGCCAGCTTAGGTAAGCCCCTCTAGAACTACATCCTAAAACATGAGTTCATGTATAGTTTCTTGTTCCTTGGTACCAAAACCTGAAGAGTATTTGGAATAAAGAATGGGACTTGAAATTTGTGGCTTGACCTCGGACCAAAAATATTTTTCTTTCCTTTTTGGTGTTGGGATTAAAAATTGAGAGCTTAAGCCTTTTTTGTCACCTGTCAATTTCTTTGTAAAGCTCCTTGAGGACGAAACAAGTGACTACACTATCAAAAACGGGTTTTGATGTAGGAAAAACCTGTTTTTGGTAGTCGCTGTCGAGTCCTCAACACCTTCCCACTTCCCTGATGAAAAGGCATGGGTTTTGGGCAGGGGATCATCCTGCATTGACCAACAGAGAGTAATGGCTCCCTGGTCTTGACCAGCCCGGTTGTAAACGAGGGCGGGATGCGCATGCGCAGTAGTCACTTCTCTTCCTTGGAGGTTCTTTGATGTTGGAAAAACTGGGTTCAGCTTCGCTGTTGATAAGTGAAAGTGCCCTTTTATCTTTGAGTCCACTATGTATACTCCATTACGTGTTACAATGTTAATCATTACGACACAGTACTTGCACAGAAGACCAACCAGAAGAGAATTCTTTGATATTAGTTTGGTCATATGGAGCTTTTGTAGACCATGAAAGGTAACTCCTTGAGGACTCAACAGCAACTACTAAAGATAGGTTTTTCCTACATCAAAACCTGTTTATTAGATTACTTTTTGCTTAAAAAAATTATATTAATATTCTGTGTTGTTCTTTCTAAAAAATTCAAATCATCAGACTTGTAGAAAAACAGCATTTACCTATAACCAACTGATTTTGCTTTTGTTGAAATTGTAAAATGATTGGGATAAAATGCCAAGCTTTTACTGTTATGTAAAAGTTTTTATTAATGCTAAGATTTTATGATACTAATAGTAGACTTGGAGAGAGAGCCTTTATATGTATAGGTGACGTGATTAATATTTTTTTTATTCAGTAATTCACTGAATATCTAGCTGTAACTAAATGGTATTGTATGTAGCCTTTGCTCTTCAGCAAAATTTGCTGAACTTTTTGAGGACATGTAACTTTTGTAATAGGTTACAAATTTTTCTTCCTTCTTATTACCAACCTTGGACCCTTTCTGCTTAGGTATGTATATCTTGTCACCAAATAACAAGTGCAGACTATCTCATAGGTTTGGCTACCAGAGCACTATGTTGAAAAAAATATGTTGGTTTTACAAGTAAAACCAATGTGTAAAAATAATGTCTTATCTCCAAATATTTTTAATATTAGAAATTACCATAGGTTATTCCCAAGAGTTCGATTCCTTGAAATGTATCATAATGAGAAACCCAAGGGATTTGTGAAATGTTAGGGAAAAAAATGCAAGTTTTCACATTGTGAATGCACAGTTCCTATTTACCAAGAATTTTTGCCAGTTACTATTGCTACATTGTGGTAGTTTGGATGATTTTTATATGCAAGGGTAATATGTTGGAGTTCAAGATGAGACAATTTTTTGATGCTCAGTTCAGATTAGGTTTGAGACTCTTTGTGCATTGTAGTTATAATGAGAGTAATCAAATTCCCATTGTTTCAGTAAATTAAAAGTGTATATCATTGATATTTTAGTGTTTAGTTAAACAGAGTACAGCACACACTAGTTATCTTCATAAATGTGACTAATCTGAGTGTTAATTTTCATGTTCATCTATATTTTTTCTTTACTTTGCATGAACAGTTTAGAAACCATTTTTATCAGTTTGAAAGATGTTTAATGTTGTGTAATGTATGTTGTTAAGTTTGATTTGAAGTGATAAGCATGATATAAAATTTTAAAATATAAAGTTTATATTGCTATTCATATTTTATATATACTGCTAAACTCAATATATAATATATATATATATATATATATATATATATATATATAATATATATATATATATATATATATATATATATATATATATATGCATGCATACATATACATATATGTATACACATATATATATATATATATATATATATATATATATATATATATATATATATATAAATATATATTATATATATAAAAACTTTGATATTTATCTTAACCTGATGTATGTGGACCGATTTTCTTATCCAGACATGTAAGGGCAAATGTCTAGCTTACAAGGCATGTGTACAGTGCCAAGTCTTTGAGACAGGTGAATTTTCTGCTGAGGAGTGTGAAGCCAACTGTACACTTTTCAATGCTACTAGGGTACCTGTTGCCCAAGGTCAGTATTAATTATCACTATTATATATATATATATATATATATATATATATATATATATATATATATATATATATATATATATATATATATATATATATATATATATATATATATATATATATATTTATAATTCATGTGTGTTAACACTTATTCTGGAAATGTGCTGATGAATGGGTGTTAACACTTATTCTGGAAATGTGCTGATGAATGGTACCCTCTTACTGTTCATAAATTAAGCTCATACTTCTCATACTTACGCTATTGCAGCTGTAGGTGTTTTGATAGATTTTCTAATTCTTTTTGTTTATATCTCTTCCATCTCATTTCACATTTCTAGATTATTTTTTAGAATTATAAGTAAGTTTGTGGGCATATGTCACAAGGGTTTTTGTTGCAAATAGAATATCATGTTTTATTTTTACTTTAAAAATGTAATTAATTTTGAAATGAAGGCCATGTTTTTATACACAGTAATTGTACTGAAAAATATATTTTGAAATTGTACTTCTGATTTATTGGTTGCATTATGTAGCTTTGAACCTGATGACATTTGAAATTGTACTTGTAATTGTTGGTATAATAAACACTGTGATTCTCTATGAAACTACACAAAGCACTTGTTGACCAGCCTTACCCTTTGACATTATTCTGTAATTTTTTCATTGTATTCTTTTTAGTTTCAAATTTTTTTTTTTTAGCTTTGTGGTACAGAACATAGGTGTCTTGACTTTAAGGACTGTGTGCAGTGTCGCGTTTATGAAACTGGACCCTTGGCTGGTGATGCAGAAGCATGTGCCGAATGCTCTGTCCTCTATGGTAGCATTGAGAAAGACCGAGTGGTGGCAAACTATTCTGTTAGAGTGATGGATTGGGTGAAAGGTACCTTAAAGCATACATAATGTTCACAGAGGCATCCATACTTTACTTTGGAAAGTTTAAATGAGCACGCTCATAAAAATCCTAATCTCTCAGTGATATTGTAAATCTTTTAACATTGTTTACGGTGTTAAAACTGTTTTGCTTGGATCCATCCTGTAAATTGAACTTAGTTGAAACTATTCATTTAAAAATTTATATAATTCTTATTCAGGAAGGATTATATTAAATAATAATTTCAAAATGGTTAAAAGTAAATTCTTAGTTCTTGTATGCTAGACTTAGCAGGCTTTTCATAATTTTGGTTTGAATTGTGCAAGGGCAGATGCCGCTACGTTCAACCCCTTGGGTGTGAGCAGCAGCTTAAGATTTCGTGACTTTAAAATTCAGGTTTTTATTAATTCAGATTGTAGGAGTTACATATCAGTTCTCAGTTTCTGTTGTTTTCTTTGAAAAGAAATTATTCTTAATGGAAAATGAGCAGTAATAAGAGACTGGTATTTCTTAGTAATAGGGTAGGAGATAATCTAGCACTTTTTGTGATTAATTGCACATTCCATGGGTTACACTGCTGGAATTCATTCAGATTTATTGGTATGGTATAGGCATGTTCCTTCAGCAATATGTTGAGATTTGAGTTATCCCTAAGAACCCCATCACAGTAGTGAGAAAAATCTATCAAAAACAGGGAAATTAGTTGGTTAATTTTTATATTTTTATTTTATATTGTATATATTATAAAAAAATATTATCAATGAATTCTCTCATACTGTAGTTGGTCTTGGCCAGAATAGTGCCTTTGATCAACAAAGTGATAGAGTATAAAAGGACTCAAGGCATTTCCTTAATCCTTCTCACACAGATGTGGCAGCAGCTTACAAACTGGTTAAGATCCTTGTTGTTTGCCAGGTCTGTGAAAGCAAAATACTTTCCACAAATTCATGTGCTTTTCGTCAGGGAAGAGGGGGGAGGGGTTGAGGACTCACAGTGACTGCCAAAAATAGGTTTTTCTGTGATCAGAACCTTTTTTTGATAGCACAGCTGTTGTGCATCCTCAAAGGAGCATACAAAAGAAATTGACAGGTGTCAAAATGGCCTGTCTTCTTACTAAAAAAATTCCAGTGGCCCAGATGAAAAAGTGGTCCATGATAAAGTCATATAAGTTTTTGCCTACCTTCAAAATTTTTATCCAGGATACCCATTAGGGTTTAGCAATGAAGGTTAGAAAAAAAAGAACCTATATATGTGTTATTCTATGTGTTTCTAAGGTGACTTATCAAATTATGCCAAATTGGAATACAGCATTATTGCACCCCTCAGCAGTATCAGAATTACCATAGCATCAAGATGGTCCTTTGTTTTCTACTAAGGTGCCTATGGGACTGAGCCTTATTCACCATACCACTTACCAACACACACTGTATCCAAGGTCAGGGTCGTTAGATGTCATGGCAGCAGTGTTTGAAGAACACTTCCTCTGATGGATGGCTACCTTGAAAACTCAGAGACTTCTTTGCAAGAAATGTCTCCAAGAAGAGCCACGGGTGCACCCACCCTCCTGACATCATGCAAAGCAGGGGTGGGTGATTCTGCCTTTCTCATTAGGGACAGTAAGGCAGTTCTCAGTTCTTGCAGAGAAATTGGCTTGTTTTTGGTAGGGTATAAGAAAAAAGTCTGTGTGGGGCATTTGCTGTGACATCTAGGTAAATGTGGGGTGCTTGGACTGGGCATAATATCATATCTTCAATTCTGAGTTTCTGTAGAAGAATAGGGTATTTCCTCTTAAAAGGATCTTGATTTTTGCCAGAAATGACAAGCCAGGAGACAACAGTGATGGCTAAATGTGTGGGTAGTGAAACTTTTCCCCTCCTAAGAGAGCCAGGATGCCAAGACTATCAAAAGACCACCTTTAGAGCATTGAGTTGTAGTTGTGTTAGGACTACTAAATTAAGATGACAGGGGTCAACGAAACTTAGCAGGGACCTGGTAATGGGAAACCTTGCAGGAACTGGTCTTTAAAAGAAGGGGATGAAAAACAGCAATATTTGAATTGATGCCACACCCATAAAGCAATGGCTTCAATAATGCAGTCTTGTATGACATAATTGTAATAGTAGTAAGGTGCTTGTTCTCAGAGAGGTAGATTAGACAATGTACAACTGTTTCAACTAAGGCTCAGCCTGCTCACAGTGTGAAGGTAATCCAACTGCATTTTCCATATGGACTGGTGTTGTTGGATGAATGAAGTCTACAGGTTTTGCACCAGGTACTTAGCAATGTTGGATGAATAATCTTCACAGTAGACTAGATTTTTAAAAATCCACACATGAAGGGTATGCCCCAAAAAAGAGGATGTATATGAGACTTTTCCTCCTTCTGTCTCGGATGGAACAGTGGACAGTATTTGGACTGATTTTTGCCATTTATTGGAGTAGTGGGATTCTTTAGCTAATTTTGGCCCACTAGCTTCTTGGTTCTGTTGAAGGTTAGCAGTTTGCTTAAAACCTTTGAAATTTGGGACAATGGAGGAAAAAGGTAGGATAATCTCCATTTGCTTTAGTTTTGTAGAAATGTAACTCTTGCTATTGCTTGACTGTCCAAGTTTGGAGACCTACTTTAAGTTGATGGTTTTTGTGTGTGGTAAACAGGTCCACTTCTAAATGCAGAAGCATGTTAGCAATTATTTGAAAGGAGGGTTTGTCTAGCATCCACTCATTTGAAGCTTCTATCCACCTTGACAGGGAATCTGTTATGGCATTTAGCAACCCCATATGGTGGAGTGCTGACAAGTGCCACTTTTTACGTGAGCCATCTGTAGCATAAACAGTATGACTGTACTGAGAGGAGCTGAGCATGAACCTGACCTCTTGATACAAGTCATCACAGTCATATTGTCTAGCACCAAGAAATGTGGGTCCACTTTTGGAGGCTTCAATTTTTTGAGAGGCAGGAAGACAGCCATCAGCTCTAGGAAATTCTTGTAATATCTCCCTAAAACAGGTGACCATCCTCTTGCTACCTGACAATCTTTCCAGTGGCCTCCCCAACCTACACTATGCTGTACTCTATATTCACATATTAACATTGTATTATACAAACATCAACATAATGAATGTGCATCATTTCCATGGCTCTTTTAAAAAGTTATGCTTTACTATACTGTATCCAATAATATTGTATATATTCTCATATTGCTTTTGTATTATAAATTGCAATCACAGCGATCAATGGTTTGGTTTGGAAATCGATTATGCAGTTAGTTTATTTCGCTGCATTTAACTCAGTTCAGAGCGCTTTTCTTGCTTCTAGTTAGCATAAATGAATCTCTAGATACTTTATTTATATGGGACAAGGATATTTTTTGTTATATGAAGTGTTTTTAAGTCGAAATATAACTTAAATACGTCTCGTTGTGAAATTAATTTAGCTATTGTTTTCATTAATAGATGACGTTGGTGGCTGGCCATTTGGGGGCATGTTTGTTTTGTGTAAAAAAAAATAAAGTTTCCGTTCGCTATTTTCTCTGGATTTCATAATAATACGAGCTTTACATATTTATCTTTTGTCGGCATGAAAACAGCAGTACAGTAATATGTGTTCTTTCATGCCCAGTAATTTTGATTAAAATACTCTCTCTCCAATTGTATTTATGGTTGAGTTTCATCCATGTTGCCGATGCGTGTTGATTTATAGTCATTAGCAGCTTGAGCATTGTTTTCTCAGCTTCAGCTATAACTTGCAGCTTAAATTTAGCAGTATATTTCCTTGCCGATCTTTTCTCCAAAGCGAGTAAGAGTATAATGTAAAAATATATCAGTCTTATTGTACTTAACCCTTTAACGCCGAAGCCCTATTTACAAAAACGTCTCCCGTATGCCGGCGGCGTTTGGTGAGTTAGCACCTGCGGGAAAAAGTTTTTTCAAAAAATCACAGCATGCTTAGTTTTAAGATCAAGAGTTCATTTTGGCTCATTTTTTTGTCATTGCCTGAAGTTTAGTATGCAACCATCAGAAATGAAAAAAATATCATTATCATATATAAATATTGGAATATATGACAGCGAAAAAAATACTCGTATATAATTGTATACAAATCGCTGTAAGCAAAACGGTTAAAGCTAATGAGTTAATTTTTTTAGTTGTATTGTACACTAAATTGCGATGATTTTGGTATATAACAAATTTTAAACGATCAAAGCATCACAGAGAAAATATTATCACAAAATGATGCATGAATTAACGCCATGGACATAAAAAAATGTTTTTTTCAAAAATTCACCATAAATCGAAATATTGTGCTAGAGACTTCCTGTTTGTTGAAAAATGAAGGTAATTGATTGAATATTACTAGACTGTAAGTGTTTTAGCTTACAATTGCAGTTTTTCACCATTTCGGTCGAGTTAAAGTTGACCGAAAGTTGAATTTTTTCTATTTATCTTGATTTATATGGAAATATTTCAAAACTGATAAAAGCTACAACCATGAGTTATTTTTTGTTGTATTGTACATGAAATTGCACACATTTTCATATATAAAACTTTATGTAACGACTAATTTAAAGTGGTGCAAATATTACGACAACGAGACGAAAGAATTTCTGAGATGTTTGGCCTAGTTACAGCGCAGACGTAAGGAAAATGTTTTTTTCAAAAATTCACCATAAATCGAAATATTGTGCTAGAGACTTCCAATTTATTGCAAAATGAAGTTAAACGATTGAATATTACTAGAATGTAAGAGTTTTAGCTTACAATTGCATTTTTTGACCATTTCAGTCGAAAGTTAAATTTGACCGAAGGTTGAAATTTTGGCAGTTATCGTGATTTATGTGAAAATATTTCAAAACTGATAAAAGCTACAACCATGAGCTATTTTCTGTTCTATTCTACATGAAATTGCGCACATTTTCATATATAAAAGTTTATGTAACGACTAATGTAAAACGATGCAAACATTACGACAACATGACGAAAGAATTTCTGAGATGTTCGGCCGAGTTACCGCACGCAGACGTAAGGAAAAAAATTTTGTTTTTCAGAAATTCACCATAAATCGAAATATAGTGCTAGAGACTTCCAGTTTGTTGCAAAATGAAGGTACATGGTTGATTATTACTAGAATGTAAGAGTTTTAGCATATAATTGCGTTTTTTACCATTTCAGTCGAGTTAAAGTTGACCGAAGGTTGAAATTTTGGCAGTTATCGTGATTTATATGAAAATATTTCAAAACTGATAAAAGCTACAACCATGAGTTATTTTCTGTTGTATTCTTCATGAAATTGCGCACATTTCCATATATAATTGCGTTTTTTTACCATTTCGGTCGAGTCAAAGTTGACCGAAGGTTGAAATTTTGGCAGTTATCGTGGTTTATATGAAAATATTTCCAAACTGATAAAAGCTACAACCATGGGTTGTATTTTGCTGTATTGTACATGAAATTGCGCATTTTTCATAAATAAAACTTTATGTAATGGCTAATATAGAACAGTGCAAAAATTACGACAAAATGACGAAAAGAATTTATGAAATTTTTCGGCTGAGTTACCGCCGTGCGTAAGAAAAAGTTTTTTCAAAAATTCACCATAAATCAAAATATTTGCTAGAGACTTCCAATTTGTTGCAGAATGAAGGTACATGATTGAATATTACTAGAATGTAAGAGTTTTAGCTTACAATTGCGTTTTTCGACCATTTCGGTCGAGTCAAAGTTGACCGAAGGTTGAAATTTTTTGTAGTCAACGTACGGTACGTCCACTCGGCACCCAACAGACAATTTTAGTCGACGTATGATACGTCCAATAGGTGTTTAAGGGTTAATGTCATTTGTAACTTAACTACGGTAATTGTTTAACCGTACAATGGTTGAAATTCATGCAAAACAGTTTCTATCTGATTTGGTTATTAGCAAAACAACAGTTTCTTGTTTGGTTGTTTATGGCTGTACGCATTTACGCAAAAGTATGATATTATTAACAATACTTTTATCATTCTCTTTTACTTTCTTAACTAGAAGATGGAATAAAGAGATGGAGGAAAAGAAGTTGGTCTATTGTAAGTTGGTCTCTCTGGCTGCATGATTGTATGCTGCTGCCTGCGCCCGCATGAAATTTAAAAATATTTTTCTAAATATTGTCTTATTGGTATTAATTGTTAACCCCATCACAAAATTAAATTATCGTAAGGCAAATTATTGCAGCTCGAGCACTTTCTGTATACTCGTGTATCATCTGATCTCTTGTATCATGCAATCATTAAAATTTTGTCCAAAAACATGATTTCATCATATGCATCATGTATAATGTGAGTTGTAACCTTGGTAGATTACACTAGGGTAGGCTTTCTATTGCTGTCTGGGTTTCAGTAGACACCATTGATAATGCATATTATATCTTGAGTTAGCTTTTAACTAAGAAATGAGCCTACAGTAAACCCCCCGTATTCGTGGTCTCACGATTCGTGGACTCGTATTCACAAATTTCTCTTTGGTACATATCTACCCATTATTCACGGAAAATTCGCCCATTTGCGGTGTTTTTCACTGAGAAATATTCACTAAATTCTGTATTTTCATCTCAGTTTCATGACCAAATGCACTTTTTGTGTTAAAACTATTAAAATACTCAGGTAATGCTCGAGTTACAATAGTTCACCTTACGATAACTTGATTTTGCAATGGGGTAAGCAATTAATACCAATACGACAATATTATTTATAAAATATTTTTAAATTTCGCGCTGGTGCAGGCAGCAGCATAATCAGGCAGTGAGAGAGACCAAATTACAATAGACAACTTTTCCTCCATCTCTTTATCCCATATTCTAGTTAAAAAAGTTAAAGAGAATGATAAAAGTATTGTTAGTAAGGTTATACTCTTGTGTCAATGCTTGCAGCCATAAACAACCGACCAAGAAACTGTTGTTTTGCTTATAACCAAATCGGATAACAACAGCCATTTACCTGTATTTCAACCATCGTACGGTAATAAACAGTTACCATAGGTTATGGCACAGATGACATTAAGTACAATATGACTAATATATTTTTACATTATACCGTTATTCAGTACGGATAAAAGATCATCAAGGAAATATACTGCTAAATTCAAGCTGCAAGTTGCAGCCTGAAGCTGAGAAAACAGTGTTCAAGGTGCTAATGACTATACTGTAAATTATTCTGCATCGGCAACATGGATGAAACTTGATCGTAATTAAAATGAGAGAGAAAGTATTTTAATCAAAACTACTGGGCATGAAAGAACACATTACTGCTATTTTTATGCCGATAAACGATAAATACGTAAAGCTCGTATTATGATGAAATCAACTGAAAATAGTGAACGGAATCTTGCATTTTTTTTTTTTTACACAAAACAAATGTCCCCAAACAACCATCGTCATCTATTTTAACGAAAATAATAGATAAATTAATTTCACAACGAGAAGTATTTTAGTTACATTTCCACTTGAAAACACTTCGTATAATGAAAAATAACCTTGCCCCTTATAAATAAAGTATCTAGACTCTAGAGATTCATTTACGATAACTAGAAGCAAGAAAAGTGCTCAGAACTGAGTTAAATGTGGCGAAATAAACACCGCGTAAACATTTCCAAACCAAAACATTGATCACTATGATCACAATTTATAATACAAAAGCAATATAAGAGTATATACAATATTATTGGATACAGTGAATTAAGGCATAACATTTTAAAAGATCCATGGAAAAGATGCATATTCGTTATGTAGACGTTTGTATAATACGATATGTGAATATAGAGTAGAGTATAATGTAGGCTACGCTACCGTGTATGTATACAATATACCATAGTTTGGCAGTCATCTGAAATCCCTCAAGAAATTGTATTAGTTTCTCATTTCATCTTGTGGGTGTGAACAAAACTTATTTAAAGTAAAAAATGGGTTAGATTTTATTGAGGTTTGAATACAAAATGCTATGATTTGTGACTGTAGTGTGACTTGAACTTGACATTATAAATCAGGAAGCTTTGATATATAAGATGTGGTGTTCATAGAATGTTTTAGAAAGATCCCAAAGATTGAGATAGTTTGTCCTTGTGATGAGATGTGGAAATGCAGTTAGTCAGGAAAGTAGTAGATATGAAAGTAGCAGGGTATATGTCTGTAAGAAGTCCCATAAAATTATGAAGAAAGATGTAGGCAAAAACAGTGGAGTGAACTCATTTCATGTCTGATCCCATTTAGGAAAAAATCTGACGCTAAACTATACTCAGTTTTTTTTACGAGGCGCATTTGCACCGACTCGCAGGGGTGCTCTTTTAGCTTGGAAAAGTTTCCTGCTAGCTGATTGGTTGCAAGTATTTTGTCCGAATAGCATCATTGTTTCCAAATAATTACCAAGTAATGTGAATCGAAACTTATTTACTAACCTAAATTTCTCCCTCAGATATATGTTTTGTCAATAAATAATGTTAACGAATAAAGAGATTATAAAGTATTGTGATGGTAAGTCTAAATTTAATAACAACACCCGCCGAAGTCAACGACAGGAGCTTGTTTTTGGATGCACGCTGCATAATTTTTGTACTTTTCACATATTTTAACACCAATTGGGATAAATTACACTAAGCATAAGAAAAACATGTTGTTATAAACTTTCTTTGAATACCAGAATCTACTAAAAACATGGAATTAATAAAACTTGCTATTGGTGAAAACTTCTGGGGAGGTAAAAGGAACAGCCTGTGGCGGCCTGGCGGGAAAACTATCCCAGCTCTGTCATTGCAGGATTTTTCTGACTTATGTCATTGCAGCTTTTTCCTGATTTATGTAAGTGTTGAAATCAATGTTATGTTATTGAGATTACTTTAATGGCTATATCTGCAATTAAATAGTTTCTATGCTGTTTTTTGTAGGTGCACACTAATAAAAAATATATTTCGCAGAAATTAACAACTTACCCTTTCATGGAAGTTACAGCAGACAATGTGAGGTCAAACTTTTTATTTTCTTATTTTGCATTTAGTTCAGGACACGTATAAAGTTAACACGAGTGTCTGCAGATGTTTTGAGAAGTAAAAGAATATGTGACTGAGTAGAAAATATACTATACACATATACATTTTAAGGATTAGTAGGCTATAGGCGTCTACTGTCAAATACCGAGGCGGGGATGGAAGGGGGAGGGAGGGGTATCGCGGTTGTAACTCGTTGAAATTATGAATTTGTTTAATTGTGATTTTTACGTAATTTATGGAACACCACAGTTTCCTCAGACCGAAAACAGTGCTATTAATAGAATCTATACCTTTACAACAAAATGAGCAAACCTTTTCTATACGGACTTACATCATAGGCCTACATACACCTACCCTAACTTGTATCAAGCATCAGCTACTGTTTACTGTTACTCCTTACCTTAAAAAGTTAAGCAAAGTTTATTTCAATTGTCAAAAAATGGCGTAAGACAAATAGACATAGGCTAGCCTAGTTTGAAATGTGTGCAAGAAATAAAGCCATAATAAGGGAAGTACATTATTTTTATGTAAAAGAAAAAATAGCCTCTTCATATTTATCATCATATTTATCATAATGATATAACAAAAGGCTTCAGCACAAAAGCCTATAAAAGATATGTATCTGAAAAGTTTTCTTGCCCATCAACATTTGCTGGCATGTGGATATCATATGAATAACTAGGCCTACCTATCTAGGTAATTTTATCTAAATTTTGTCTAAAGCCACAGGCTGTTCCTTTTACCTCCCCGGAAGTTTTCACCAATAGTGAGTTTTATTAATTCCATGTTTTTAGTAGATTCTGGTATTCAAAGAAAGTTTATTATAACATGTTTTTCTTATGCTTAGTGTAATTTATCCCAGTTGGTGTTAAAATATGTGAAAAGTACAAAAATTATGCAGCGTGCATCCAAAAACAAGCTCCTGTCGTTGACTTCGGCGGGTGTTGTTATTAAATTTAGACTTACCATCACAATACTTTATAATCTCTTTATTTGTTAACATTATTTATTGACAAAACATATATCTGAGGGAGAAATTTAGGTTAGTAAATAAGTTTCGATTCATATTACTTGGTAATTATTTGGAAACAATGATGCTATTCGGACAAAATACTTGCAACCAATCAGCTAGCAGGAAACTTTTCCAATCTAAAAGGGCACCCCTGCGAGTCGGTGCAAATGCACCTCGTAAAAAAAACCGAGTTTAGTAATGAAGGAAAATAGGCGGTGTTTTTAGCATGTATATTTAGTGCTTTGGGAATTCATGGTGACCAGATTTCTGATATGAGCAAAACTTTGACCTAAATTTCATAATCAATCAATAAATGTTCTGCTCTCTATGTATTTCTTAACTGTGTGTGTCTTTTGGCAAGGAAGTGCTTCTTTTACCTGGAAACTTACTAAGAAAAGTATGAAGGATAAATGAAAATTTTTAGCAGGTGTACAACTAAACATATTGTGTAGCTGTAGTAGCTGCACTTATTTATGTTGCAATTTTTCAAATATAATAAATGAAACATTTTTTAGACACAATTTAATACATAAACAGTAAAATTTATATAACCAAGAAAGGAGATTTGCTCTGATATGAGTACTCCCCTACACTTTCATACATGGAGTACAGTATTCCCTGCACTAGGCTATGCTCAGATGTTTCTAGACTCATCTCTTCAAACAAAACCTTAACCTGTACCCCAGGACACCCCATGCTAACCTCCATTGTGTTCTCAGCTGAGCTATCGAGCGGGTGTCTCTAGATGTAGTGCTGAAGCATTGTAGTCTCTTTTTATTTGTGGTTTTTTTGGGGGTTATTTCTCATTCCCCATTATAACATAATAGATCTCGTTAATGAATGAAGTGTCGATTCATCAATTCTGTGGCAGATTTTCAAATAACTTTTTGTGTGAGACAAAAGTCTTTGTCACAGGAGTGTGATTGAACACGAGACAAAAAACTGAGGTTGTTCAGTTGTGCCCAGTTTTTCGATTACATGATTAGGTTCAGTTGAGCATTGTTATGAAACATATTCAGGGGGTGATAACATGTTGATAAATACATATCTAATATTTGTGAATGTCTTTTTTCAATGAATATTAACGGATTAACTGGGTAAAGTACCAGTTTAGTGCCCACAGGAACATATTTCATGTACCTACAGTAGGTTCCCCCAAACCCCAGCGAGGGAAAAGAAAGGAAATCTATCACTTAATTCTACTGAATGTAACAAAGTGTTTTTTGGTGTATAGAGAGATTTTTACCGAGAGTGGGGGGGGCCATGTAGGTACAGACTTGAGACTTACGAGTTCTGGTTTTTAGTGCAGGGCAACCATGAGTGGATGAGTCCCTGTCCTTCCTGCTACCATAGAAGAGAACAGGAAGCACAAATTATGTCGTTGCATGGGAAAGGACAAGCCAGGTGGAAAATTCATGTCCTCTGTGACCACCGACCCCCATTCAATGTGGATTTCATGTAGGGGACAAGAATGTTCCCGGGAATTCACCTGCGGAGAGTGCAGGTCATGGCCATCCTCTCGGAAAAATATGGAAAAAGACAGAGGGAGAAACCTACACCAGTCCCCAAAGAACTGTCTCCCTGCATCCTGCTTCCTTACTGGCGCTTGCAATACAAACTCCATCTCCTCTGCCCATCACACCTGGTAAGAATATTTTTTCCCACCCTTCCTCTGATCCTCAGAAATACCATGGTCGACGTTGTTAAGCGGTGTGGCAGGCCCTTAACAGAGAGTTTCAGGATGGTGGTGAAGCAGTTTTGAGACAGGAGTAGGAGCGGGAACAGGAACATGCCAGACTCTCCCTATAGCCTGTCCCAGCCTGTTGGGGAAAAGAAACAGGTAAAAGCCGCTTCCATGGCCGGAGGAGGCGGAGGTATACCTCTCAGGAGTGAGGCTGTCCCCTTAACCTGTTGTCGGAGCAAAACAAGCAATGTAAGCCAGAACCACCCTCCAAGACAAAGAACTTCTATAGGAGAGGCGACCCCCGTTCCTCAACCTCACTGGAATAGAGGCATCAAAAGTTACAGAAGAATCGTCAGTCGTGGTACTGATATGGGGAAACCTCCAACTCATGTTCCAGAAGCATGATGCGGTATGGCACCTCTTCGAGGTATGAGCGGGACAGAGAAAGCCATCACCCCTTGCGTCACCAGTCCCGACACCGATCCTGCACTCACTGTCTGTCGACTGGCAATGGGCCTCAGAATGGTACTTCACAGGTGGACGGCAGGGAACGAGAAAGACCACACTCATCCTGATACCAGTCCTGTCACAGTACACTGAGCCGGGAGACCAGCGGAAGGTTGGAAATACGCCCTTTATTGGGCCTTGGGGGCCATGGCATGGGGGCGGTCCTACCCACAGGAGAATCATAGCAGATCAGGCTCCCATGCTTCTCCAGACTGGTCAGTACTGTGTAAGTGCAGGAAGGATACAAGTCATCGTGGTATACCCGACTTGTATTCTTCACAGCATTGGGGACCAGATGATTGATCATCGGAATGGAAGGGGGTGAGGGAAAGGGAAAGGTTGGGACCTTCAAGCCAAGTAAGTCAGTTGGATTTAGAAGAGGATATAGATCCCTCCTTTCAAGATTTACCAGAGGAAGAGGTCAGTTTTGCTGACTTTATCCTTAGGATAAGAGAGAAATTAGACCCTCCTGAACCTGAGAGTGAAATGCCCGACAGCGGTTCATGGAACAGATAGCGGACAGCTTACCAGAGGCCAAACAGTCCATCCAACTACCCTAGTCTCCAATGGTATGGGCCACTGTAAAGCAGTTGGATAACCTAATAGCAGGGGAGGAAGATTCCCTAGCCTCCTACAGTTCTCAAAAATTACTACCCCCTCCACTACTTTGACAAGCCAAATACTATGTCCTGGAAGGACCTACCTCCCTTCCTAGGAATGTGAATGTGGCACTTTGATGTTTGTCTGGAAACCCTTCCCTGAACACTTTGCTACAGATCGGCTGTAAGTTCACTAGTGGAGAATTGTTGAATACGGAAGTAGTGTTGGGAAGGGCATTGAGAGCCATCTCTTGGCTGGACAGCTGCCAAGGGCCAGTGGTGTTGGGCTAATACCCTACTGAAAAGAAGAGAGTCGCCCCTGTCATTGCCCCACAGACATATTTCAACAGATAGTTGGCTGAGCCTAAGGAACAGCCACCATCGGATGTGCCTGTGCACTTTCTTCCAGATCCTCTGAATCAGGCAATAACAGACAAGGAGGAGGACATAAAAGATATTCTCTTGTCAACCCCTTTCAAATCAGCTACTAGAGGACTGTCCTTCAGTATGGGGAACCAAGGTAGACTGGAGAAACTACCAAGGCAGACATTTCAGACCAGATTTCACCAGAAAGGCTCCCAATCCTTCTGCTGGAGATCACGAGAAGGAAAGCAGTCCTTCCGCACCACCCTACCTTTCCGTCCCAGGAAACGTAACAGGATGGTAAAGAAAGGGGGCACTAGATGAGTGGGGAAGGACCACCCCCCTCCACAATATCAGACCAGAGTGGGGCCATGTCTGGGGAACAGGTGGGCAGAGTGGCAGAAGGTTGGAGCAGAGGAATGGACAGTCCTAACACTCAGGAAGGGATACGTCCTCCCCTTCGAGCAGAAGCTCCTCTTAACAACATCTCCACTCGAGTTACGAGCAACTCCACTAAGTAGAGAGCCCTCCAGTGGGAAGTTAAAGACATGTTACAGAAAGGGGTGGTAGAAATAGTGGAAGTAAATACACCAGGATTCCTGGTGGAGAAGGCATGGGGTTGGAGACCCATCATAGATCTAACAACATAGAACGCCTAACTTGTGTCTCACTCCATTCAAAATGGAAATGCCCCAGTCGATTTTGGCGGCGATCAAGGGAGGAGACTTCATTGTCTCGTTGGATCTACAAGACGCTTATCTCCACATCCCAATACACTCATCCTCCATGAAATTCCTATGGTTTGTGCTTCAGACTTCCAACAGCTTCCCAAGTATTTACCAGAGTCTTTCAGCTAGTTTCAGAGTGGTCCCACAAGAGCAGCATCTATATACGAAGCTACATGGATGACTGGCTCATTCTAGCACCGACAGCGGAACAGGCAGAGAGAGACGGACAAATTGTTGAATTTGTGCAGACACCTGGGAATTCTGATCAACCTTGAGAAATCAGACCTGGTACCGACACAAAGGGTCAGATACTTGGGCACCTGTTACAAGAGAGAGTATCCAAGTTCCTGAAAATATCCGACGTGTTCCTGTCCAACCCTCACCAATCAAAGAAAAAATGGCAAATACTTATAGGTCACCTTGTGTCCCTGGAGAAGTTAGTACCAAGGGGCAGGACCCACATCTGCTCCTTGCAATGGAACTTGAACTCAACAAAAGCCAAACATAGATAAGGAGTGGTGTGATAAGTGTGACAGATAAACGAACAGGATCTGTGGTGGTAGAGGGATCCAAAAAACTATCTGCAGGGAGTGCAATTAAGTCTGCCAGCCCCGGAGATGATGGTATTTTCAGACGAATCCGGAAGGGATTGGGGTGTCCACCTGAACGGAATTTGTGTTTCGGGGAAGTGGGATGAACATCATCACAACCACATCAACATCTTGGAAGGTCAAGCAGCCTGGCTGGCACAAAAACATTTTCAAGAACCCCTCCAAGGGAAGACCGCTGTAGTCATGAGCGACAACGCCACAGTGGTCGCATACTTGACCATGCAGGAATGGTCTCCTGTGTTGTAAACCTGGTAACTGTAAAAATACATGAGTGGTCAGAGACCAAGGGACTAACACTGATGGCCAGGTACATCCAGGAAAGAAGAACATTGTGGCAGACACTAAGCAGAGCGGACCAGACAGTGGGTCATTAGAGCAGGCGGTGGTGGACAGTCTATCCAAGTTGTGGGAGGGCCCTACGTTAGATCTGTTCGGACAGTGAGAAATCACAAGCTGCCATTGTACTGCTCTCTGGTACCCAACAAAGGAGCCATCCTGCAAGACACATCCCAACACCAGTGGGACAACCTGGTCATATATGTTTTTCCTCCTTTCAACCAGATATGGGAGGTCAACAACAGGTTTTTTGTGTCCCAGGGACTAAGGGTGACTCTGGTAGCTCCAAAATGGCCACAAGCAGATTGGTTTGCAGATCTTCTCCACCTCTGGGTAGACATACCAAGACAGTTGCCATCAACCCCCAACCTGTCGAGGCAGGAACACAGCAGCCGAGTGCATCAGGCAGTACATTCCCTCCAGCTTCACAGATAGAGGCTATCCAGCAAGTGCTTAGATAAAAATGTTTTTCAAGAGAAGTTGCAGCAGTCATTGCCAGTCCCCTTAGACCATCCTCCCTCAGCCTGTAACAGGAAAAGTAGATCTTCCTTCATTGGTGCCGTGAGAGGGGCGTATATCCCCTCAATGCAGCTGTGAAGGGTATAGTGGAATTCCTCCTTTTTATATGACACAAGAAACATCTTTCCCTGTCAGCAATTAGAGGCTATAGGGCCGCCCTCTCCAGGGTGTTCAAATGAAGGGGCATAGACTTGGTAACATTATGGAAGTTGTCAGACATGAAAATTTTCTGGAAAAGTTGCATACCCAGAAATTTAAAGCCACCAGAATGGAGTGTCACCAGGGTCCTTGCTGCACTGAGAAAATCTCTGTATAAACCGATCAGAATGGCCTCAGACTGCAATTTGACTCTAAAGCAGTGCTCTTGTTGGCATTAGCATCTGCGAAAAGTGTGGGCGAAATTCATACCCTTTTGCACGAGGTCACTCATACTTATGGATAGACAAAGTTGGGGTTGACCTTCCTGGTGGCATTTGTAGTGAAGACTCAGAATGCCACCTCACACAACCCAAGGTTCAGTGCTTTTTCCGTTCCCTCCCTCAAGGAATGAGTGAACAGGACGAAATGGTGCTGTGTCCAGTCAGGGTTCTGAAAACCTACCAAGAATGGACAGCCTCCCACAGGCCAGCTTGCCGTAGGTTTTTTGTAAGTATGGGTTGGAAGAAGAAAGAGAGATCAAAGAACACCATCTCCTACTAGCTGAGAAAAGTAATAAGAAGGGCATACAGTTCGGAAGAGAGTGGGGACCCTATACCAGCCAGAGTCAAGGGACACAACAGTATAGGTATAGGTCCGTCAATAGCCTTTAGGAAAAAGTCCTGTGTGGCGGGGTTTGGAAGAGGCAAACGACCTTCACCTCTTTCTACCTAAAGGACATAGCACACAAGTCCTTAGACACATTAAACTTGGGTCCAATAGTGGCAGCACAACAAGCAATTTAAAGGCACAGGGCTACACCACAGCTCCATCAAAAAAACAGAACTTCATCACAGCTGCGTCACAGGAGATGAAATTTTCTCCGTCCTGTCCTGCAGATCATGTGTGAGTACATTCCACAACATGTTGTCTTACAGGTCTAGAAATTGAGGGATGTACCACTCTAAGGTGTTTTAGGGAGAGATCAGCCTCCCATCTATAGGTGAGGCTCCATATACGAAAGTGTAGGGGAGTATTTGTATTGGAACAAATACCAAATTAAAAACGAATTTTGTATTTTTCCTAACATATGAACCTACACTTTCATGTAGATAAAGTTACCCTGCTTGTACCGTCCCATGTAGACCGATCTCCCACCCCTTCTGTGAAGGTTGGTGCAAGGATGAGCATGGACTGGAGGTCAGTGTGGGTCAGACGGGGCATCCTGTGGTAAAAGTAAAGATTTTGTTTGAAGAGACGAGTCTAGAAACAGCTGAGCATAGTGTAGCGAAGAGAACACTCCATATATGAAAGTGTAGGTTTGTATGTTAGGAAAAATACAAATTTCTTTTTAATTTGGTATTTTTTATATGCAAAAATATTATCTAATTGGTCTACGGATTGTTTGTATGCAAAAATATTATCTAATTGGTGTATGTGACAGACCTTCACATGCAATATGTTCATTTTGATATAATAGTGTTCCATATTTGTTGCATGGGAGGATAACTTTACCTGTAGGTGCTAGTTTTCTTTCTTAGATTAGTTTTAATTAAATTCATTCTTAGTTTTGACCTTTTTTATATTTTTACCTTTGTTTTCTACTTCAGTTTTGTTGATTCTTACTGATTATACATTATCTTATAGCTTCTTGTTTTGATTATACAGGGTTTCATATTGATGCACAGGTAATCTATTTACATTAAAAAACTTACTTTTCAGTAAATGTTGATAGTAATTTGGTCTTGTTTTTTTAGCATGCTCATGTAAAGTTTAATTTCTGTTGCCATGGATTTACAGTTGAAGCTGAAGGAGAACGAATATGTACATTCTTCGATGAGAATGATTGCCGGTTCACTTTTGTTTATGGCTATGACGAAAATAAGGATCCAGTTGTTCGTGTGCAACAGACACTTGAGTGTCCTCCCAAGTTAGATATTCTGGGTTAGTATCCATTCAGAGCTTCGATCTACCAAGTAACTTTTTTGATTGGTTTGCATTATTTTAGAAAAATAGTACATGAATATTAAAGTGTTATTTAGATATTTCATATAATGTCATTACAAAAAATAGTGCTATGGAAATTTTTTGTTTTAGGTATTGTACTTGGTGTCATTGGTGCTATTGTAGCAGTTGGGTTAGCTCTTCTTTTGATGTGGAAGATCCTCACAACAATTCACGATCGACGGGAGTTTGCACGATTTGAAAAGGAGCGCATGATGGCGCGATGGGATACAGTAAGTTGTTTTTGGTTTGGTTTTTCTGCATTTGTCACTGCAAATTTTGAGATGTTGCTTTATTTGAATTTTTTTAAACCATTTTATTTTTTGTTACAGGGAGAAAACCCCATCTACAAACAAGCTACATCAACATTCAAGAATCCTATATATAATGGAGGGAAGTAAGGTATTCACTTAAATCTCACCTCTTAATATTATTATACTTGAAAAATGTTGCAGTTGTGTAGTAGCAAAGTTGGTGTATGTTTCTCTTATTATTTGAAATAAGGTACCGAATCTGTGTTTGACACTTCTTATCTCAGTTTATCATGATATGAGAGAAGGTTTTATATATATTCTAGTTTTTCATATAGGAAGGGAATTAATATATGATGAAAAAATGTAACACATTTATGGAGTGACAAAAACATAAGTTTTAAAGATATGAAGTGTTTATATTGTCAAGAATCTAATTAACAGTCATTAACTTTTGAGAAAAGCAGGTAAATTGCAAAGTCAGTGTATGGTAATGATAAGTAAGGCTTGCTGGTATTCCAGTGCCTATGTGCCAATGCTAAGTAGATACGTATTTTTTCTTATTCAGTGCATAGATATACATTGTATATAGTTGTGGTGCTTATTCAGTATGATATTTTTATGTTACATTTATTCTTGAGTCATTTAATGTGCTACTAAAAAACATGTGTAGTGTAGGGTCATAAAACTTATTTTTGATTGTTGAAAGAAGAAAAAAAAGTTTAAGCATTAATGGCACTGCTATGGAGCAAGCATTAGCCAATCGACAGGAAATTTTGTGGGAGTTAAAATCAAATGGTTTAGAGAGTTATTGATTTAACTTGCATTCAATAAACAATCTTTTATTCATCTTTTGTGAATTGTGATACCAGGTGTTTGTATAGTATATACAGTACTCTGTTAACTGGGTTGCTATCTCATTTTGAAAATATACTCAAAACTACAAATTTTATAGAGTATTAGTTAAGTGTATATTTGGTGTGTGCATTGACAAACTTCCAAGAGATCTTTGTTTTACTCTGCTGATGTGTTTGTTATTGTCATTTTTACTTACTGAAGTAATAAATTATATGTTTATTTTTGTTCAGTCCAAAAATAGGAAATAATAATATTTGGTGCTAAGTACTGTATATTGGGCAGCTTGCAGAAAGCACTCTGTAAATGTTTTAGTTTCTGTGGAATTGAAAAATTATTTTGAAAACAGACCTGAAGTGACACAAAAGTACAGTTCTGTCTGTTTGTTTCTTAGAAAACAAAAGTCAAGGTCACAGTTATTTTATGCTTGAAGGTAGGAAGTTCTTTTCATTCACAAGTTGTCATTTTACTACTGTATTTTAATATTTGTGAAGTCATATTTACACCAAAAAATATTGTAGTAGTATTAACAAAGCTTTAATAGCTGAGTGTTTTAAATTATATGTGAAATTAGTTGATAATTTAATTAAATAATTTTACTGTTATGTTTTTTAAGACAGGATTGCCCTTAAGGTAACATACTTGGATAATGTTTTTGTATTATCCTTTTAACATAGTGCCTTGGAAATACTAATTGTCTGAGTGCCTCACTAAAGCTTTTACACAGTTTTAAATGGCCAAGTGTGCTAGTTGATAGGACACATTACAAGTATTACCAATTTTAAGATCCTTGCTCTCAACTTTTTTTTAATCCAGTAAATTTAACTTGGGTGTTTGGCATAAGGTTGGAATGTATGCAGTTCATTTATTTTTCCAAAATAATTTTTATTGGCCATTCTCTCCTGTTCCTTTCCAGTTCAAGTTACTGAATTATGAAAATTGAGAATATCTGTATATGAATCTCACCTTAAGCACTAAAAGCTCTTCGATTTCTGTTTTTAACATAAATAGCCTTTGGAAAGATGCTTACAAAATATGTTCAAGAAGTTACTCACAACTTTGGATTTTATTGTCTGTTACATTTCCATTTATTTATTATACTATGATAATGAAGTATTAGCTTGAGACTGTTGCCTGATTGTAGGTGTAGCTATTATACATTAATATCACATTAATCAGTGTGATTATAAAAGTTTTGAAGTAGTTTTTGAAGTGCATGGATTTTTTCTCATTTTTCCATATGTAATGAAGTTTCTTTGAATCTCATGTTCACTTTTCATTGATCTCACAGCAGAATTTGATCTGAAAGATTTTGGTGATACTAAGTATGAATGAATTTTACTGTACTTTTTTCTTATTCAAGCTATTTATATTTAATTTATCAGATTATACTAAAGTCATGTTAAACATATTTTGTTGTAAACTTGAACAGGGTTAAATATAAGTCTATGTAATAACATTTGAGATCTGTTGATAGCAAGTTTCAGTTTGAACTTTAGTGGAATATTATTACATGCTATTGAATGCAAGCATGAGTAAGAAGCCAATCGTGAAGTGCACAACAAATATATATATATATATATATATATATATATATATATATATATATATATATATATATATATAATATATATATATATATATATATATATATATATATATATATATATATATAATAAAATTAAAATTACTAATTTATAGTTGCATTTATTTTTTACTTCAGACTCCTTATTACCCATTGGCCCAGCCATTTGAAGTAGTGGTGGAACTTGCATGATACAAGTAAGAAATTGACAAAAGGAGTGATTATTGGCTATTGTTATTTTTTCTACTTTGGTATCTTCAACAAGGCCAGTTAAAAGTACCCAGATGAAATCTGAACCTCTATTAATTCTCTTATATTTTATTTCATTTTCCTTTCCTGGTCTCTGACTAACATGCTGTTAATGGCCACTGCCAGAAAAAAGCTTAGATTAACTTCACACTGGTTATGGTGAAGAGTGGAGATGGATGGCATGACTTTCCATCTATAGAGCTGAGTACTTGATGTGGTTGAACAAGGGAAACACTCATGTCAGACTTGACTTCAGACTGATAACACCCAAGACACCCAACCCATCACCTTGCTGTTGTAACAGGGGCCACTCTCTCAGAGAGGAAGAAAGGGAGAAAGGAGAAGGAGAACCAGTCACTCCTAACCTTTCACTTGCCAGTCGAATACCAGTTCCTACTGAGTGTGAAGGATGGGGTGATGCCACTATCATCTTGAGCTCTTGTCTGGGTTGTGTACTTTCCCTTCATACTGGGTGTCACACGCCTTCAGATCAACTCACAAACCTGGAAAGACCTAGTGTTCTTGAACACCACTTCCTTGGCTCTGTTAGAACAACTGAAGAAAAATCAGCATTCAAGACTGAGATGTTGTGATCTCTTCAGATATCATGTAACACTCAAACGGGCGCAGTAGTATTCCACGCATCACTACTTAAAGTCCAGTAGGGAGGTGGCTGAAAAAAGACTTGAACTTATATGACTGACAGTTCAAAGTCTTGATGAAATCTGGGACAATCCCAAAGAGACAGAACTGTCACAGACATGAGAGCCCAGATAACTCGCCTGCACCTATGACAATGTCAGGGCTATTGAAAACAGTCTTTGGGTGTAGATCTATCCATGACAACTTTGTACAGATTTGACAGGCTACAAGTCAAAACTCCAAGGGATGAGAGTGCCACGTCGCTAGGGTTTGACTCCCTGATAGAGCAAGACTGTTTAGAGCTTCTCCTGAGAATAAAAGTTCTCCCTTGAAAAGGGGAGATCCACCTCTGGAATCAAAGCCTGGCCTAAGACTGATCCATGCCTTCAGTGGTGGGTCAGAAAAAAGCCTCTTACAGCAAAGGTGGGTGAAAAAACACCAGTACCTGCTGACAAGTAGCTCGGTCCAAAAAAATGCCTTGTCTCCAACAACACACTTGGAGACAATCCTTCCTTGGTAGACAGCTGCATAGGGAATGAAAGTATTCTGAAGCTCCTATGTAGTCATAGAGGGGCCCTTCCTGATGGAGGAAATATTGGATATTCTCTAAATGTGAAGTGCCAGAACTCTTGTACCAGGAGATAATCAACTAAGAGTGGCTGAATCTGATGGTCAACCAAAGAGAAGAACTCTCAGGACCTTGGACAACAAGGCTAGCAGGTCTGGGTGTTACTCGGTATGGGCACATAGGAATCACCAGAATCCCATGTAGAAGTGAAGAAATAAACCTTTCATTTATTACCTACTAAAAAGGTGGAATGACAAGAAAGACATAAGGCTTGAGTGACTTCCAGGAAAGAAAGCCTTCCTCCATGCTTAATGCAATCCAAACATGGAGAAGAAATTACTTCCCAGAGCCTCCTGCTGTGCTGAAAAACAGCCAGGTGTAAGCTTGAAGCCTGGAAATCTTGAACAATTTCCTCGTCGTCCAGGTGTCTAGGAACCAATACTGTAAGTCCATTTTACTTGTTTCTGATGGTAGATCTGGTGCAAGAGTCCAAAAGGTATCTGGACCTCGGCTCTAAAATGAGGCTCCCTTCCCTGAGCAATGCCAAGGTATGCGCCCCACCCCTCAGTGGATGCTTCTGCAAAATGAAGGTATCCCTGAGGGAAAAGTGCCTAAAGGCACATCCAAGTGTGGTTCCACAGTGTTGATATTATCAAGTAAACTGTCAGGCACGGCAGAAAGCTTGTGCGCAACCTCTGAGTTTGCTGGGTAAAGACTCTTGCTACTTCTGTAAGCCAACACACCCAGGTGGTTACTCTCTGCTTGACAATTAGTAGTAATATCTCGTAGTTTATCGCCACTAAACTCGAGAACAAAGATTGCGCTATGGCAACAAACGGCAGCGAGTTCACCAGGACAACAAAACCCAAACCCTTAGGAACGTATGAAACTTGCAAAAGTGTACGTGCTGACACCATTGTGGACTCTATTGTAAGATTTTGGGGGAAGAGGTGATTGAAAGCCCTGAACGAAAACCTTCCCGTGAGAGTGAACCGTAGGTCTTCTGAAAGGGGCGAGGGACATGTGTGTGTGTGTGAGAAAATACCCATCCTTCTAGCTTGCCAATTCTCAGCATTCCACACAGTCCTACTGAAGGTGAGGTCCCACTGCTACCAGAAACAAAACGAGGGAATGTACCTGGAGAGAGAGTAAGTATCAGAACCCAAAGGGAGAGAAGTAAGTATTCTTCCCATAGCATATCCACTCGTCAGGTTACCGAGACAAGTCACAGTCGTGGAGAAATGACCTGACAGACATCCTCTTGCAAACAGCAGTCAAGGGAAAGAATACTAACTTTACATTCTCCCTTTTCCTTCTTTCCCAATTGCAGGAGTGGTTAAAAGTGAGATGAAACTCCTCAAAAAAGAAGTCTGGGATTCTAGATGAGAGGCAGGAAGTCTGGAACCTCCATCCTGACTAAGAGAAGGCCAATTGTACATAAAAGTCCAACTGTAGTGCCTCATAACCCCAGGAGTCTAAAGGACACTGCCTGGCAAAGACAGGTGCTGTTATTCAACCACACCAACTTGGCACAGCCTCTGTTTTGATTCTCGGTGTCAAAACTTGCCCAATTGGCTCCCAGGTAGTGGTCTGGTGGGACAAATAGCCAAAAAGGTCTGCCCCCCAACAAGTGTCTTAACCCTTAAACGCCGAGCCTCTATTTACAAAAACGTCTCCCGTATGCCGGCATCGTTCGGTGAGTTAGCGCCGAAGCGGAAAAAACTTTTTTTTCAAAAAATCACAGCACGCTTAGTTTTTAAGATTAAGAGTTAATTTTTGGCTCCTTTTTTTGTCATTGCCTGAAGTTTAGTATGCAACCATCAGAAATGAAAAAAAATATCATTATCATATACTGTATAAATATTGAAACATATGACAGCGCAAATAAAAAAGTTTCATATATAATTTTATACAAATCGCGCTGTGAGCAAAACGGTTAAAGCTAACGGGTTATTTTGTTTTTCTTTGTATTGTACACTAAATTGCGATGATTTTGGTATATAACAAATTGTAAAACGATCAAAGCAACACAGAGAAAATATTATCACAAAATGATGCATGAATTCGTAACACGTGGACGTAAAAAAATGTTTTTCAAAAATTCACCATAAATCGAAATATTGTGCTAGAGACTTCCCATTTGTTGAAAAATGAAGCTAATTGATTGAATATTACTAGACTGTAAGTGTTTTAGCTTACAATTGCAGTTTTCGACCATTTCGGTCGAGTTAAAGTGGACAAAGTAGAATTTTTTCTATTTATTATGATTTATATGAAAATATTTCAAAACTGATAAAAGCTACAACAATGAGTTATTTTCTGTTGTATTGTACATGAAATTGCGCACATTTTCATATATAAAACTTTATGTAACGACTAATATAAAACTGTGCAAATATTACGACAACGTGACAAAAGAATTTCTGAGATGTTTGGCCGAAAGTTACCGCAAGAGACGTAAGGAAAATGTTTTTTCAAAAATTCACCATAAATTGAAATATTGTGCTAGAGACTTCCAATTTATTGCAAAATGAAGGTAAACGATTGAATATTACCAGAATGTAAGAGTTTTAGCTTACAATAGCCTTTTTTTACCATTTCGGTCGAGTTAAAGTTGACCGAAGGTTGAAATTTTGGCAGTTATCGTGATTTATGTGAAAATATTTCAAAACTGATAAAAGCTACAACCATGAGCTATTTTCTGTTGTATTCTACATGAAATTGCGCACATTTTCATATATAAAAGTTTATGTAACGACTAATGTAAAACGATGCAAACATTACGACAACGTGACGAAAGAATTTCTGAGATGTTCGGCCGACTTACCGCGCACAGACGTAAGGAAAAAAGTTTTTTTTTTTCAGAAATTCACCATAAATCGAAATATTGTGGTAGAGACTTCCTGTTTGTTGCAAAATGAAGGTACATGATTGAATATTACTAGAATGTAAGAGTTTTAGCTTATAATTGCGTTTTTTTACCATTTCAGTCGAGTTAAAGTTGACCGAAGGTTGAAATTTTGGCAGTTATCGTGATTTATATGAAAATATTTCAAAACTAATAAAAGCTACAACAATGACTTATTTTCTGTTGTATTCTACATGAAATTGCGCACATTTTCATATATAAAACTTTATGTAACGACTAATATAAAACGGTGCAAACATTACGACAACGTGACGAAAGAATTTCTGGTGCGGACATAAGGAAAAAGTTTTTTTCAAAAATTCACCATAAATCGAAATATTGTGCTAAAGACTTCCAATTGGTTGCAAAATGAAGGTAAATGATTGAATATTACTAGAATGTAAGAGTTTTAGCTTACAATTGTGTTTTTTGACCATTTCGGTCGAGTCAAAGGTGACCGAAGGTTGAAATTTTGGCAGTTGTCGTGGTTTATATGAAAATATTTCCAGACTGATAAAAGCTACAACCATGGGTTGTATTTTGCTGTATTTTACGTGAAATTGCGCACATTTTCACATATAAAACTTTATGTAACGGCTAATATAGAACAGTGCAAAAATTACGACAAAATGACGAAAGAATTTCTGAAATTTTCGGCCGAGTTATCAGCAAGGGCGTAAGAAAAAGTTTTTTCAAAAAATTCACCATAAATCGAAATATTGTGCTAGAGACTTCCAATTTATTGCAAAATGAAGGTACATGATTGAATATTACTAGAATGTAAGAGTTTTAGCTTGCAATTGCGTTTTTCGACCATTTCGGTCGAGTCAAAGTTGACCGAAGGTTGAAATTTTTTGTAGTCGACGTACGGTACGTCCACTTGGCACCCAACAGACAATTTTAGTCGACGTATGATACGTCCAGTAGGCGTTTAAGGGTTAACAGTAGCCTCTTCCTTCAAGCCAGCCCTTGTATAAGATGCCACATTTGCTACAATGAAGGACCAAAGATCCCACACGAAAACATGCATGGTAGACAACTCTTAAGTCACTACCATCGCAGTTGAAAGAGGAACTCTCCCATCTTGGAGAAGGTCTATTGAGAGACTAACAGAAACTGGGTGAAAACAGTATCTCCCTGTGTTGTCAGTTTGATACTGTCCAGGCAAAGGAGTTTCCTTTTCAACGAGTTGGGTGGAGGAGGAGGATCCTCACTAGACTGGTTAGGCCTATATGAATTCCCTTTACAACTACAGTTGAAACATGTGGCCCCAAAACACTACTGCTAGTAAGTCATGATCAAGACAACTGAACGAGAGCCTAGGCTCTTTTTAAGTCAGAAGATGCCTCACCCGTAGATTTCCTGAAGGTCTTGTGCACCACATAGAGAGTAAATAATATCTGGAGGTGTACCATGAAGTACAGTGGTCTTCCACAAGGGGGCTGCTGCAGAGCCTTGCAGCCATCTTCAAAAGCCTGATAACCACGCAAATTGAATAGGGGCTTAGTGTGGTTGTGGTTTTTTCATTCCTTATCACATTAATGATCCTGTACATCCATCCTCATAAGTGATTCTACCTGACTGGTAACTAACATGCTGCATGTTTATTTCTCATTTCAATGCGAAAGCACCCTTATTTCTTAAAATAAGACCATAATATGTTTCATAAGAGTGAAACATGTTATATATATCAAAACTGTAAGAAAATATTAAGTGCAGTGAAGTTTCAGAAGAACAGTGACAAAACATTTCCAAACTTTCGGTCATCTGGCGCCAATCCATTCAACAAAGAAAAGTTTTCATCAAACCTGGGTTCAAATGTTAAAATATTAAAAAAATATTCTTATCACTTTCATATTACTTGCATTGCAACCATAAAATTCTAAATAGTCCTATTTGACTATTTCTACCCCTTGATGCTGAAAAAAGATAAAGAAATAAATACAAGTGTTACCGTAGCTGAAATGCATCCACCAATATCAACGGGTGGGTGCGGCCTGTGTGATGCAACTGTTTTAAGCAGCGGCAATGTGAACCAGCTGGAACGTAGGTCTACAATGTGCAGAGATATAAGGAAATAATTTTGTAAATAGTTATTTTATATTTATCGGAACATTAGTTTGTTCCTGCACAATATACAAACCGTTGGTCTTTTGCATAAAGAATTACTTTCAGCGCAGCTGGAAACAGCCGTTTAACTTCAAACAAGGTGATGGAGTACGTAGTTAACTATCAACTATGCGTGGGAGTCCCTCCCACCCAGTCGGTATACACCCACTTCAGTTTTGGCCATTGGCAAGGAAGGACATGTGCTCTTTTCCTCTCTGCCTGCAGTTCAACTTTATGTATTAGTGTATTGTTGATATTTCTGATATATGAATATAATATGTTCTATAATATATGCAAATGCAACTCCTTGTTTTACTTTTGAGTTTAAGCATTCAGTATTCTGATATAGTGGTCCATACTGATATATACAAACCCTACAACTTTTATTAGCCGATGATTTATCAAGCTGGTTTTAACGTTGCAAGGCAACGAGCTTAAATTGGTTTCTCACCTCGCTTACGTGTTTTGCTCTATGATATCCATACGTTCTCTTGGGGAGAATTTTACTCCTTTGTTGTATGAAGGAAGGTTTGTATGCTGAAAATTTCTTTGATGTAACGTTTTAGTTTTTTCAGATGTTATAGAGCTTGAGTGCCTGGGAGTAAGGGTTCTCTCGCTGGCAATAGATGCCCTGTGTGTTGCTGACTGCTCATTTTGATTCATCTGTGAGTATGAGAGGGAGAGAGAGAGAGTATGTTTGTGCTCGTTCCTCCTTCACATTCCCACACGAGAGTGGTGTAAGGGCCCTGGGACAGCGATGGTCTTGTGTAGAAGTCGAAGAAGAGAAACGATATTGTCGTCTTCGCCTTCATTTTCTTGGTACTCTCCCACGCCTTCGGACTTGGAACAGTGTAGCGGGTCTCTCCAAGACCCTGCAACTTTGGAGCACCAGGTGCACGGGTCTCCTCAGATATGACACGTCGAAGAGGTAATCCGTGTCGCCTATACTAGTTCCAGGAAGTCTTTTTTCCTGGACTAGGATGCACCTCGCCCGTGTTTATTCAGACACTTGGGTAGATGGAGCAACTGACGATTTTCCTGTATGCAACTCATAAGCTCGAGTGCACAAACCTCCAAGGGGAATTGTGTCACTCTGGGCAATCGGGTTTCATTGAAACCTCAAGTTACCTTTACCAGTATCATGGAGTTATATTCCTTCTTCTGCCGACACTTGAGTAGAGGGAACAACCGATGATCGATTCACTTGTGACTCAGGAGTTCCAGGTGTGCGAGTCTTGAGCTGGACTCTCATCACCAAGGGTACTCGGGTTTTTTCGAAATTGCAAGTTACCTTTACCAGTATTGTGGAGTTACCTCCACAGACTGGTGTAATCCTTCTTCTGCTCGAGTTTCTTCGGACACTCGGTTAGAAAAAGCAACTGATGATCGATCCATTCGTGATTCTGGAGCTTCAGATACGCGAGTCTCGAGCGGGACTCACGTCACCTCAGGTACTCGGGCTTCGAAGAAACCTAAAGCTACCCTTTACCAGTACCATGGAGTCACTCTGAGGGCTGGTATAGAGCCTACCTCTGCTCAAGATTCCTTGAATTCCTGGGCAATAGAAGCAACTGATGCACAAAAGATTCGTGATTCAGGAGCTTCAGGTGTGTGGTCTTCCAAGGAGATCTGCGCCACCCCAGGTGCTTGGGTTTCTTGGAAACCCTGAGTTACTGTTACCAGTTTTGTGGGTCAACCCTGCGGGCTGGTGTAGGAGAGAGAGAGTGAGTGGGCAGCATGCAAGCACTGTCTCACCCCCTGCCAGTACTCTCCTGAGTGCGTGGCCAGGATCCCATAACGGTGCAGCTGACTTGTGAGCCGTGTGCACCTGGAGAAGCTATCAACGAGTTCCCCATACAATCTTCTTTGCGTGTAAGAGGCCAAGGCCTTGAAGAAGACTGGGGCACATCTTAACCCTTAAACGCCTACTGGACGTATCATACGTCGACTAAAATTGTCTGTTGGGTGCCAAGTGGACGTACCGTACGTCGACTACAAAAGATTTCAACCTTCGGTCAACTTTGACTTGACCGAAATTGTCGAAAAACTCAATTGTAAGCTAAAACGCTTACATTCTAGTAATATTCAATCATGTACCTTCATTTTGCAAAAATTGGAAGTCTCTAGCACAATATTTCGATTTATGGTGAATTTTGAAAAAATTTTTTTCTTACGCCTCTTGGTAACTCGGGGCGAAAATTTAAGAAATTCTTTCGTCATTTTGTCGTAATTTTTACACTGTTCTATATTAGCCGTTACATAAAGTTTTATATATGAAAATGTGCGCAATTTCATGTAAAATACAGCAAAATACAACCCATGGTTGTAGCTTTTATCAGTTTGGAAATATTTTCATATAAATCACGATAACTGCCAAAATTTCAACCTTCGGTCAACTTTAACTCGACCAAAATGGTAAAAAAACGCAATTATAAGATAAACTCTTATATTCTAGTAATATTCAATCATGTACCTTCATTTTGCAACAAACTGGAAGTCTCTAGCACAATATTTCGATTTATGGTGAATTTCTGAAAAAAACTTTTCCTTACGCTCTGCGCCGCAGTAACTCGGCCGAACATCTCAGAAATTCTTTCGTCACATTGTCGTAATGTTTGCATCGTTTTACATTAGTCATTACATAAACTTTTATATATGAAAATGTGCGCAATTTCATGTAGAATACAACAGAAAATAGCTCATGGTTGTAGCTTTTATCAGTTTTGAAATATTTTCACATAAATCACGATAACTGCCAAAATTTCAACCTTCGGTCAACTTTAACTCGACCGAAATGGTCATAAAACGCAATTGTATGCTAAAACTCTTACATTCTAGTAATATTCAATCGTTTACCTTCATTTTGCAATAAATTGGAAGTCTCTAGCACAATATTTTGATTTATGGTGAATTTTGAAAAAACATTTTCCTTACGCTCTGCGCTGTAACTCGCCAAACATCTCAGAAATTCTTTTCGTCACATTGTCGTAATATTTGCACAGTTTTATATTAGTCGTTACATAAAGTTTTATATATGAAAATGTGCGCAATTTCATGTACAATACAACAGAAAATAACTCATGGTTGTAGCTTTTATCAGTTTTGAAATATTTTCATATAAATCACGATAAATAGAAAAATTCGACTTTCTGGTCAACTTTTTAACTCGACCGAAATGGTCGAAAAACTGCAATTGTAGCTAAAACACTTACAGTCTAGTAATATTCAATCAATTATCTTCATTTTTCAACAAACGGGAAGTCTCTAGCACAATATTTTGATTTATGATGAATTTTTGAAAAAACATTTTTTACGTCCGCGTTACATTTAATTCATGCATCATTTTGTGATAATATTTTCTCTGTGTTGCTTTGATCGTTTTACAATTTGTTATATACCAAAATCATCGCAATTTAGTGTACATTACAAAGAAAAACAAAATAACCCGTTAGCTTTAACCGTTTTGCTCACAGCGCGATTTGCATAAAATTATATATGAAAAATATTTTTTGCTCTGTCATATATTTCAATATTTATATATGATAATGATATTTGTTTCCATTTCTGATGGTTGCATACTAAACTTCAGGCAATGACAAAAAAATGAGCCAAAAATGAACTCTTAATCTTAAAAACTAAGCATGCTGTGATTTTTTGAAAAAAACGTTTTTTCCGCTTCGGCGCTAACTCACCGAACGCCGCCGGCATACGGGAGACGTTTTTGTAAATAGAGGCTCGGCGTTTAAGGGTTAAAGATATCCCGAGTTCACGCCCAAGAATGTGCAGTCACTCCCTGGGTTAGCCGTCACCTGCGTCCGTGCGTATGAGCCGCTTGCATGGGGATAGCTTCCGCACACGTTTACGTGAACAGCCCTCAAGCAAGAACCCTCTAAGAAATCCTCTATTCTTAACCTATTGTAGATTATGTTAGAAGCATTAACCTAAGCCATGTAAAACAGTAGCTTGGGTTAGTTAAACAAATTAGTTTATAATAGTCAGCCTGAATGGCATGACATTCAAAATTAAATTTCACATAGCTCTTGCAAAAGGACTAACAGTGTATAAGTAATACACCCATATACTGGTGTCAAAGCTAACCTACATCTTAGAGTGTTTAAGTTAACATAGATATTTAATAAAAATTAATATATTACAGCTACACACTTGTAATCAAATTAGCCTATAATATTGAATATACTATCTATATAAGGGACTACAGACAATTAGTGCTAACTAGTTTTCTAATAACTTTTTAATATTACCAGAGGGCCGCCATTATGCAGGACCCTCAGCTTAAGTATTCCTCAGCAAACTGTTCGGTTCGCTTTTTGCCAGTGGGCACAGCCCATACCACCTGCCATGAGCATAGTCCTACCACCTGCCATGAGCATAGTCCTACCACCTGCCATGAGCATAGTCCTTGTAAAAAACAAGGAAAATTTGGTTCATTGCCAGATACGTGCAAAATTTGTAGTATGCTCCTGGCAGCAAGTTTTAAGGATGAAACGGCTCGTTTTTTGCTGTTTCGATTGGTCCTAGGGTTCAGCAGGGGTGAGGAAGGGGGAGATTATATCTTTCCGGCAGAGCTCTGGCAGCAGATATTTAACCCTTGCTCAGAGCAAGATCTATGTTTCGGCCAAAACCCAGTAACATCAGTTCTTGGAACTTCCCAGGTTAACCCTGCAGAGGAAGTAGAGGAATCTTTACATGGGGACGTCATTCTTACTAATTAATATGAAGTGGACATTGCCACTGAAATGACCCTGCTGAACCCAGAAAGCTCACGGACACAACTTTCAGCTAACCATGGGAGAAACCTTCCAGAAGGAATTCTATCCCCCATGCAACTATCAGATGCTGAAGAGGATCTTTCCCCACAAAAGGGATACTAGGATCCACCTAACCCCAACTGAAATTACTACATTTTCAGAGGGGCATAATAACTCACCTAGGACTTCTGCCCCCTGGTTAACAGGCAGTTACAGTTCAGTTGTTGAAGCTCAGTTAGATTGCGCAAGCTCCCCCAAAAAGGGATACACAATTTGTGGCACTTGATCAATTCCGTAAGGAAATTATGAGTAACATCAAAGATGTCCTTGTCACAGAACAGACATAATACATGATTCCGAACAGGAGAATTTAAGTCAGTCATGTACACCCCAAAGTGTAAAAGTACTGCATCCTGTAACTGAAAATTGAGAGTCGATACAAATTCTGCCCAAACAAGGTCTAATGTTAGAATTTTGACTGGAAACAACAAAATGGCTAGTTCAGACTATAAAACTTTAGATCAAAACACAAGGGCTCCATTTCTCACCCCTGATGATACTGATAATGCTTGGTGAGGCACCTCAATGTGCATTTTCTATCCTTATGGTAAGTATCTAATTGATGAGAGAAAACTGTGGTTGAAGTTGTACATGTAGAGTTTAGAGACAGGGCAGCATTCCCTAATAGAGAATGCTGCCTGGTACCATCTTCGCCAGACATGGAGAAACCACTAAAAGAAACTGTTCTCAAACCTGTGCCTAAAGCATTAAAAGCTATAGAAGACACCCTTTACCAGGTCAATGGAAAATGGATCTTTACTTCAATTTTGAATAAGACCCAAGTTGCTCACCAAGTAGCCCCAGCCTTCTGTCCCTTCACTTTCAAAATAATTAATCATGTGAAGGTAGATTTTCAGAATTTTGTAGTGACTAGAAAACGAGAGTCAATGGCAGAATTAAAGCCGTTTATCACAGTAAGCAGAATTAAAGCCATTTATCACAGTAATCCCAGTTTAGAAAAATTCCACCAAGGAATGGGCAATGCTTCAACTCCCTTTTGAAAGGAAAAAGCTCCCTTTAGACATAGCTACTCAGCAGTTTGGGACCCTTATGAGAAAAATTTCAGAGGGACATCCTTGACAGAATTTTATGCTAGGATCCACCTCCTCAGTACTATAACCACTACCACTTTGCTGGAAGTTGCCACCAAAAGGCTTCCAGAAGATTCCAGAACAATTTTTGCTGTTGTGGCCAAAAGTCTTATGAGAACCCAATGGGAAGTACTCTATGACTTTCTAGAGTGGCGCATAAAAGCAAGAATGGAAACATTGGAGGGCTCCAACAAGTGACTCCCCAATGTGACTTTATTACACTCTAACCCCTTCTGTAAGGACCTGTTTGAGGAGTCTGTTGTGGCTCAACTTGGTGAACAAGTCCGCCAACAGAATTGTACAGTGTATGCTCTTTTGAAAAAAAAAAAAAACGGGGGAATTCAGCAAACAAAAACCTGAAACTTCCCTTTACCTAACCCAGAAAAGGCTCTCTATGATAAAAAGTCATATAAGCCTTCAGTCACCCCCAAAAGTTTTCATCAGAAACAGGTAGGTGGTCAGAAGGGACAACTCCCTAAAATGGGACAACAACAACAGCAAGGGCATCTTTTTCACAAGGTTCAAAGACCTTATAGGGGAAAAGGAAAAGCAACACCTGCAATGCCTATCAAGGGCAAAGGCAGAGGAAGAGGTGGATACCAATAGGAATTGTATGGCCGGGGTTCAGCTTCGACGACACCACAGGCAATGGAAGTCTTCCCCCTTTGGGATACAGCATTATTTTCAATGAGCTGGTGTGGAAATGGTCTCATTCCCCCCCTCCTTTAAAGGCATTCTTCCTAAAGTCAGACCCTTCAATGGAAGATTACATGCAGAAGGCCCTGTTGAAGGGAGCCATAGAGAAACATGGCATGTCTCTTCAATGTCCCCAAAAAGGATTCCCCTGAATGAAGAGTGATCCTTGATATATCAACTTTGAACAAGCACATAGTTTGCCAAAAGTTTCGGATGACTACCATTGCCCAAGTACAATCAGTCATTCCAAAAGGGACCTGGACAGCTTATATAGATCTGAAGGATGCATACTGGCATGTCCCTATTGCCGTTCCCTTCTGTCCCTTCCTAGGGTTCCGGATAGGGAAATATACTTACAAGTTCAAAGTCATACCCTTTGCACTAAACATTGTCCCTAGAATGTTTACAAAGTTAGCAACAGTAGTTGTTTGAGAACTCAGACAAGAAAGAATACAGTTTATAGCCTACCTAGATGATTGGTTAATCTGGGTGCCCATAAGAAAAGAGTGCTTGAAAAATCTAAGAGCAGTGGTCAACAGCCTACAGCCAAAAGGATTTATAATAAATTAGAAAAAATCCTGCCACATGCCCAGCACTTTCAGTGGCTGGGACTGTGTTGGGATACTTTTCATGGCCTGTTTTCTCTCACTTTCAACACTCAAAAACAGAATAAGTAAGGACCTCAAAATGTTCCTTGCATAGCCCAGTTTCCAGATGGCAATTAGAACACGTAATGGGCCTGCTGCAGTTTGCATCAGTAATAAATCCAATGCTCAGATTGCAACAAAAAAATGAGAACAAATTCTGGCTAGCACATGCAAGAAAAAAGATGTGAGACTGACCTCATAAAAAGAATAAAAAAGTTGGGAAGATACTTTGGCCATGGACCCAGAAGGAATCTGGCGAAACAGATCGCCCTGACTCCTCCATCTGTATGAGTGACAACATACACCGATACCTCACTGACCAGTTGGGGAGGACATTGGGAGGATTGCCAGCTGCTGGCTGTCTTTTTGTCCTCAAAAAACTCAAACCTCCAGAGAGATATTTTGTTGGTTCTAGACAACGTGACTGCAATGTCCTGCATCAAGAGGTCAGGATCACATTCACCTCCTCTCAGTATGATAATGCTAGCCATCCTTTGGGTGTCGCAAGCAAATGAAGTGTTGCTTGTCTACAATTCACCTCACAGGGTCTTTCAATGCAATAATGGACTCTTTATCAAGGAAAATGACAGCCTCAACAGAGTGGGTGTTGGACAACCACTCCTTTCAAACAATAGCCAACATGCTTCCATAACTAGAAGTGGACCTGTTTGCCACAAACAAGAGTCACAAACTCCCAGTGTATGTGTCTCTGAACTTGGGCAATCAAGCAACAGCAAGAGGTGCCTTTATAGAAGATTGGAACAAATAGAGGATGACTTACCTTTCTCCTCCATTGTCCCTGATATCAAAGGTTTTGAGCAAGCTTCTAACCTTCAAAGGAACAGCTTACTTAATAGCCCCAATTTGGCCAAACAGGCATTAATTCCTATTACTCCAACAATGGATGAAGAGATCAATTCCACTACCGTCAGCTGTACTATCCCAGACAGTAGGAGGGAAAGTCGTCTACGCATCCTCCTTTCTGAGCCGAGACCTTCATGTATGGATTTTTTTAATATTGTCTACCGTGAAAATTACTTGCTCAATATTGCTAGGTACCTAGTGCAAAAACTATAGACATCGTCTATCCGACAATACCAGTCCGTATGGAAGATATGGTAAAATTATATCCATACTGAGAGCCCAGTTGAAATTTCTATGGAAACACATAAAATTTCTCATATACCTTTTTGGAGACAAACGCCTTGCTGTTACAACAATCATGGCATACAACAGCATTAATGGAACCCTTGCTTTATGGATTTGGGACTGACTCATATAGAAATTGTCACTTCCCTTCTCTGGTCTTTTGCATTATAAAGACCTGCTCCTGAAAGGCTTCCAATTACTTGGTCCCTGAACAAGGTGCTTAGACTTCTATCAACCCCTTAATTCAGCAGACCCAATACAACTACAATTCACATGATGCAAAAGGCTGTCTTCTTGATTGAATTAGCTTCAGGAGCTTGTATTAGTGAACTGGGGTCTCTTAGAAGGGGACAATACATCATGCAAGCAGCTGACCACCAACTGTTATTGTCCCTTGGTTCATCGCTCCTCCAAGAATGAGAATCCTTTAAGAAGTAAATCCCCTATTTTGATAAGAGAACTCAATTTAGCAGATGAGACATTATGCCCGGTTCAAGCACTTAAGGTTTACCTAGAAGTCTCGGCAAACATCCCAGAGGGTCTGATTCTCGTACACCCTGGCACAAACAAACCACTCTCTCTACAAAGGCTGAGAATAATTGTAGTGTCTCTCATTTAAAAGGCAAATCCACACTCCTCTCCTAGGTCACATGATATTAAGAAAGTAAGTATGTCATTGGCTTTCTTCAGAAATGTCTCTCACGAAGAAGTCTCCGAATGTACAGGGTGTTCATCAGAGACAGTATTCTTAAAACATTATTGGCACGAGCTCAAACAAATTTGACTACACTGTGTATCAGTAGGTGACATGGTTAGTCCTAACCCCTAGGCACTACAGTGGAAAATCAGGGGTCTTCTTGACGGTGAGTATGCTAATTATTGCTGGGGGAAGGTGCGACAAGACTGCAACCAAACCCAGCATGCTTAGGTAAGTCACTGTAGAACTTCACCCTAAAACATAAGTTTGTGTGTAGTTTTTTTTGTTCTTTGTTACCAAAACCCGAGGGGTATTTGGAAGAATAGGGCTTGAAACTTGTGGCTTGACCTCGGATCAAAAATGTTTTTTCTTTGGGTTGTTGGCATTAAAATTTGAGAGCTTAAGCCTTTTCATCACCTGTAAATTTCTTTGTAAAGCTCCATGAGGACAAAACAAGGAACTACACTATGAAAAAACAGGTTTTAACATAGAAAAAACATATTTTTTTATAGTCACTGTTGAGTCCTCAAAACCCTCCACTTCCCTGACGAAAAGGCATGGGATTTGGGCAAGGGGTCATCCTGCATTGACCAACAGAAAGTAATGCTTCTTGGTCTCAGTGTGGGTCTGTTTGTCGGCTATATGACGGACTGCACTTGCGCATTAATCACTTCTTCTTCTAGCAGGTTTTGACAGTGGAAATAACCTGGGTACAGCTTCGCTGAAGATAAGGGAAAGCGCCCTCTTCTCTTTGAGTCCATTACATACTCCATCATGTTATAGTGTTTATCACTACAACACAATACCCAGCCACTAGACCAGCTAAAAGAGAATTCTTTGAAATTAGTTTGATCGCCATGGAGCTCTGGTAGACTATGGAAGGGTAACTCCTTGAGGACTCACAGTGATTACCAAAAATAGATTTTCCTACGTCAAAACCTTTTATTGATATTTTGCTGTTTACATTAATATTAATATTGGAAAATTAGTAAATAATTTTTTTATCATAAAAAATGTATTTTGTCATGAAAATAAAATGAAAAAACAGTAATCAGTGAATATTGCTTTACAAAAAAATTTGAGAATTAGTGAATTTTCCACAGTATATTTAGAAATAAGTACCACAGGAAAACCCGCGATTAAGTGAAGCTGCAATTGCTGGTCCACGATCTAGCAGGGACCCACTGTGCAGTCATTCACACTTCTTTTCAACACATCAGAGGCTGGTCTCCTTCCTTTGCTCTTACATGACCAGGTGATGCAAACTCCCAGTCAGTTCATAAGTTTACTCAGAATCCTCCCTCCAAGAAGTAAGTCTTCGTTATTTATCGGATTGATGGTTTGTGTGTTGTGAAGGAACATATGACAACTTTTTAAAGTCATTTGTATTTATCCTAACTATACAAACCTGAGGTCCTTTACAGTTATATGCCCACATCAGCCACCCGTCATTCTGCTTCCTGGGCCAACAGGCATGGGTGCATACTGATCCGGTGGGCGGGACTCCTATCCGTAGATGGTAGCAACGTACTCCATTTCCTTGTTTAAAGTTAAACAGCCGTTTCCAGCTGTGCTGAAAGTAATTCCTTATGTAAAGGATCTCAAGTTTGTATAGTTAGGAAAAATTCAAATTACCTAAAAATTTGTCACATTTTCATAAAAAATGAAATTATGTTATACTTCTTAATCACTTCAAAATTAATTGTAAATGAATCAGTTATACACCAAAAAGCAAACAGAAGAAATTTCAAGAAAATGAAATTCTTTGTCATTTAAAAATAATAAATATGCCGAAGTTTCTTCGGCACTATTGAGTTTTCTGTACAGCCGCTACAGCGTATAACCAAGGCCACCAAAAATAGATCTATCTTTTGGTGGTCCCGCTATAATGTTGTATAAGCCGCGGCCCATGAAACTAACCAAAGTCCGTTGGTGGCCTATCCTATATCGTTGCCAGAATCATCATTATGACTAACTTTAACCTTAAATAAAATAAAAACTATTGATGCCAGAGGGCTGCAATTTGATATGTGTGATGATTGGAGGGTGGATGATCAAGATACTGATTTGCAGCCCTCTAGTCATTTTTAAGATCTGAGGGTGGACAGAAAAAAGTGCAGATGGACAGACAAAGCGGGCACAATAGTTTCCTTTTACAGAAAACTAAAAACTGTTGCATAATCCTTGCCGTTATTACTAATAAATATTTAGATTAATAAACTATCTTCTTGAAATAATTTAAGGGATCATCATTTAATCTTCTAAGTAAATTCTTAATTAATGAGATTACATCTAAGAAACCTTAGTTGTTCCTACACTACACAAACCATTGGTCTTTAAATAGGAATATATGCAGCTGGAGACCGGCCGTGTAACTTTAAACAAGGTGGTTAAGTATATAGTTAACTACCAACTATGGGTGGGAGTCCCACCCACCCAGTCGGTATACATTCACTTTGCTTTTGGCTGCTGAGAGAAAGATGTGCTGCTCTTCCCTCTGTGCCTGCCATTGGACTGATTTCTTTGTTTATGTGATGTTTTCTTATATATTAGTCTGTTGCTGTTTTTGCTTATATCTGGACATAACATGCTATTATGATATAATGCAAGTCCAGCCTCTTATTTTTCCCTTGTGTGTTGCGTATTCAGTAACCTGATATAATTATTCATTCTGACATAATGCAACCCTACAACTTTTTTAGCCTTAAGGTAAACTGGTTTTTATGTTGCCAAGGAAACAAACTTAAACTGGCTTTCTCACCTCACTCTCGACTCTATGACACGCTGTCTTTCTCGGAGAGTTTTATTCCTTCGCAGTGCGAAAATTATTGCTCAACATTTGTAATGTTTTAGGCTTTTCAGATGTTGTAGAATTGAGGGACTTGGAAATTACGGGTTCTCTTGTTAGCAATACCTGCGGTATTGTATTGTATGTTGCTGATTGCTCATTTTGATATAATTGTTCATTCCAGCATAACGCAACCCTTTAACTTATTAACCTTGAGAGTGGTAAAACTGGTTTGTTGTTTTTTTTGCTTATATCTGGACATAACGTGCTGGTGTGATATAATCCAAATCCATTCCCTTATTTTACCCTTTTGTGTTGCGTATTCAGTAATCTGACATAATTGTTCATTCTGACATAAAGCAACCCTACAACTCTTTTAGCCTTAAGGTAAACTGGTTTCTATGTTGCCAAGACAATGAGCTTAAACGGTTTTCTCACCTCGCTTACGACTCTATGGCACTCTGTCTTTCTCGGAGAGTTTTATTCCATCACAGTGCGAAAGAAGGTTTATATTCTGAAAATTATTACTCGACATTTTGTAGAATTTTGTAGAATCGAGGGACTTGGGAATATGGGTTCTCTTGTTAGCAATACCTGTGGTATTGTACTTTATGTTGCTGATTGTTCATTTTGATTCATTTACGAGCATACACGCAGCTGTTGCATGGGGTCCTTATGGAACCCGTGGCTTGATTCGCAAAGAGAGAAAGAGACCAGAATGTGTGTGCTCATTTTCCCACCTTCCCATTCCCGCATGGGAATGGTGCAAGGTCCTGGAACAGCAATAGACTTGTGGTAGAAGCTGAAGAAGAGAATCGAATTATCATTGTCGTCTTCGCCTTTATCTACTTGTGTGCTATCTCTTCTGGGTACTCTCCCACATCTTCGGAGTCGGGAATCGGGCTGTGGGTCTCTGCGAGACCCTGCAACACGGGAGCACCGGGTGCGCGGGTCTCCTCAGATATAACAGTCGAAGAGGTAACATGGGTCACCAATACTAGTTCCAGGAAGTCAGTTTCCCGGACTAGAGCATACCTCCGCCCATGTTTCTTCAGACACACGGGTAGAGGGAGCAACCAAAGATTGTCCTGTATGTGACTCGGAAGTTCCAAGTGCTTGGACCTCCAAGGAGAATCGTGTTACTCCGGGTACTTGGGTTTCATAGTAATCTAGAGTTGTTTTGCCAGTATCATGGAGTTACCCCCATGAATGGTAATAGCATACTTCCTCCTATATTTCTTCGGACACTCGGGTAGAGGGAGTAACCAAAGATCGTCCTGTACATGACTCGGAAGCGCCGAGTGCTAGGACCTCCAAGGAGAACTGTGTCACTCCAGGTACAGTGAACACCTCGTATTCGCAGGGAATGCGTACCGCACCCCACAGCAAATAGCTAAAATCTGTGAATACTTAAAACCCCTCTAAAAACACTTAGAACTGCCCATTTTGATAGTTTAAACACAAGAAAAACCCTGTAAAAATGCTTATACCTGAGTATTTTAATAGTTTTATCACAAAAAGTGTATTTATTCATGAAAATTATATGAAAGTACAGTAATTAGTGAATATTTCTCAATGAAAAATACCGTGAATGGGCGAATTTTCCCCAAATAATGGGTAGATATGTTCCACAGAGAAACCCGCGAATGTTTGAGTCCGTGAATACGGGGGTTTACTGTACTTGCGTTTCATAGAAACCCCTTGTTACCTTTACCAGTACAGGCAGTCCCTGGTTCATGACGGGTCTGGCTTACGATGTTCTGAGGTTACGATGCTTTTCAAATATATTCATCAGACATTATTTCCCGGTTTACGACACATGTTCTGGGGTTACAGCGCCAATCCAATGGAAGAAATATGGCACCAAAATTTGGAGGTGTTTTTTTATGAAAAACTCAATAAAAATGCAGTTTACATCATTTTCAATGCACCAAAAGCATTAGAAGTAAGGTTTTCTTTGGATTTTTGAAGATTTTCAACGATTTTTCGGTTTACGATACGGCGTAGGTACGGAACCACCATCATAAACCGGGGACTGCCTTTATTGTGGAGTCACCTCCATGAGTTGGTAATAGCATACCTCTGCTTGAGTTTCCCCGGACACTCAGGTAGAGAAAGCAATTGATTATCGATACACTCATTACTCAGGAGCTCTAGGTGCACAGGTCTTTTCAGAGACCCACATCACCACAGGTACTCTGGTTCCTTCGAAATCTTGAGTTACCTTTTACCAGTACCATGGAATCACTCCACTGGCTGGTATAGGGCCTGTCTCGGCTAGAGATTCCTTCGTTTCTCGAGTAGTGAAAGCCACTGATGCACGATACTTTGATGACTTGGGAACTGCCCACTTATCTAAAGAAGCTATGAACAAGTTCCCTGTACAGTCCTCTTTGTGTGCAGAGGCCACGGCCATGAAGAAGACTAAGCACGTCTTCAGGATAGCCTGTGTGTGTGTGCACGATCGCTCTCCCCAGGACAGCCCTCGTTCACGTTCGTGAGAATGGCCCTGCTCGCCTGGAGATAGCTCCATGCATGTTTGTTTGATTAAGTTCGCTCTCCCAGACCTGGATGGCCGTGGTCAACATAAGTTGACAACCGCCCACAGCCTTACACACCTGTTGGGTCCTTGGCTTCCGGCAGGTATTGTAAGGGTGCTAGACTCTCTCTCACCTGTTCTACCTCCTTGGAGTCTTCGAGGAACGGGTATCAGACAGTTTTGGGTTCCTTTCCCAACCACAGTAACATATACAGTATGTCCCCCATATTCGTGGGGGTTAGGGATCACAACCACCTGCGGTAAGTGAAAATCCACATTAAGCTGCTACCCCCAGCACGTCAATATGTCAAAATGATTGACAGTTAAGGCTACACCCCTCTCCCACTTTTCTATCAGAAAAACTGTGAATTCCACAGAATTATGCTTAAATCTTACCTAATTTACTATTTTTATATAAGTGACTTACCAAGCAGTTACATAACTACTAGCTTTCTACCATGGCAGTCAAAAAATACAAATTTCACGGTGGCGCTACCATCGCCAGTGTAGGTGACAAGGACCCACCCACTATTGGGACCAACAGGTACAACTCAGCAGAAAACTTCAATTCGTTTCCTGCCGGCTCCCAATCAACATTGGTGGTTTTGTGCAGTCCCTTTTCATCATCTTTTGGTTTTTTTGTTCCAGTTTTGGTGAAGTCTTCAGATTTTGTGTGGCTTATATGTTAGTTATTCTGTTAGCTTTGGTTAACATGGTTTCTAATTGATTCAGTATGTCAGACTCAAGTTCTTCTAGTGTTTGGTACTGCACCGAAGGTTGCAAGACTAGGCTAGTAAAGATTACTTATGATTCTCGCACTGTTTCAGTTGTAGGGGGAAGTAGTGTAATAAGGAGGTTACATGTTCAGAATGTCAGGATTGGGATGATCAATAGTGGAAGGTTTTTAAATCTCATTCAGACAAGCTTGACAGAGATAGAAAGAGGAAGGCGGCCCTTGGAGCCGAAAATAGAGCTAGTATAGAGGCTATTCCTTTGCCTTCAGTGGTTGAGAACAGCGCTATTTCTTCTCCTCTTATCCCTTCTGTGTCTCCTGTCCTTAGCCCCCTACTGCCTTACCGCGTACTCCTTTACCAAGTTCCCATGCTTCTGATCTCAACACCATTGCCAGTCTCAAATCTATGTTCGATAAGAAATTTGAGTTTTTGGCCAACACAGTCATAGAATTAGGTATGTCTTTTAAAACTTTTGTAGATACAGCTTCTAGTGTTCCCAGTGTGAGTGCAGTGCAAAGTGATAGTGTTGTGCTTTCTGAGGAGGTGGCTGTCCATCCTACCTGTACTCCTAGACAAAGGTCCCTGTCCTGCTCCCTCACACTGGGGAGAAGTCATACCAGAGGTCGAAGGGTGGCTGGTAGGGTTTGCCCACAGGCAGTCACCCCCCTCCTTTGAGCATGTTGCCCAGTCCCAGGCTGCGACAGAGCGCCACTGGAAAGGTGTGTCATTCAGTGCTCATCATCTGTCGTCGGATTCAGATGGCTCTTCGCCCGATAGGAGGCGACTGCGGCGCTGGTCTTTCGCTTCTCGTTCTTTGAAGAGGCACTCTGCTGTGGTGGACATCGCTCCTCCTCCTGTCAAGAGGTTTAAGGAGGTCAATGTGAGTCCCCAACCCTCCTGCGGCTTCGCTGTTCTGCCTCCCTCTGTTTCTTTAGTGTGTCATCGTCAGTCGACTTGGGACAGTCCAGAGTCTCTCAGATCTGTAAAACACCCGGTTTTGTTGCTTAAGCGCTCAGACCCTCCTCATAAACGCCCGTCACCTCCACCTAAGCGTTCGCTTGTTCCTGAGTGCCTACCCTCGCCTGAGTGCTTGGTGCCAGCTGCAGTGCCTCAGGCCTCCACACCAGTTTGTTCATGTCAACTGTGGAGCCCGGCGCCACCTCTGAAGCACTTGGTGCCAACATCTCATCGACTTTTGTCAACCCAAGAAGATTCTCCCTTAGGCCCAATTTGTCGTCAACTAGAGGATCTTATGGGATTCTTGAAGAAGAAGACTGTCTCCAAGAACGAGGAAGCCACTCTGTCTCCTAGCTTGATGATGAGGGAGAAGTCAATCATGATTCTGCTCCATCTTCTGCTTATTCAAGCCATCGTAGGTTTTTTTGGCCAACTTTCCAGACTTCTTTGAACCTGTGCCTCCGGATTCACCTGCATCCACCTTTCTTATGAGAAAGCAAGCTAGTGACTCTTGTCTCCTTAAGTTAATCCTCTCCTCCTCCTCGAAGAGAGCCCTTAAACCCTTAAAGAAGTTGATGAGTGTTTGGCTTTCAAGAGGGATCAAGGTAAGGCGATGTTTGCCTTCCCTCCTTCTAAGCTTCTTCAGAAGAGGTACTGGTTCTATGCCACTGGAGAGGCTCCTTCCTTGGAGTTTCTGCCTCCTCCCAGGGGACTTTTCCAGTTCGGTCGGTGCTACACAACATTCTGCCTTCTCCTCTGCTAAGGTTATGTTCTCCTCTCCGGAATTGGACCATCTCGTAAGAAACATTTTCAAGGTTCTGGAGATCTTTAGCTTCGTTGACTGGACTGTGGGAGCACTGGCAAGGAAGGTCAAGGACTGTCCAGTCCTGGCAGAGGACTTTGCTTCTGATTGGCTAAATGTTTTGTCTTGCGAGGACAAGGCGGTTAGGGATGGCTCAGCAGAACTAGCCTCACTGTATGTGATGGGCTTTTTGAAGAAGCGAGAGCTGTGATGCTCTTTCGCTACAAAAGGAGTTACTACAAACAAAAGTTGGCTCTCTTTTTTTTCTCCTCTTGACAAGACCTATCTCTTCCCTCAGGACACTGTTTAAGAGGGTCTGTCTGCATTACAGAAATAGTCAATACATGGTTTGCTGGCTCATCCCATGAAGTGCCCAAAGGTAGCTCCTGCTGTAGTGCCTAAGTCTTTTTCCTCTGCAACCCCAGCCCTTTTGAGGAGGACGAGCCAGACCCCAGCCTAGATCGTGTACCAATCTATGTTCCCCCCTCAAAGTCCTTCAAGAAGTCGTCCGTCAAACCAGCTCCCAATAAGTGAGAGCTGTGTCCTTTGTGTCCTGGTAGGTGCCAGCTTGCACCGATTTTGGGAGGAATGGAGTTGCAGAGATGCAGAGCCCTGGGTAGTGCAAATGTTGAGAAGAGGCTACTCCATTCCTTTCACAGAAAAGCTGCCTTTATCCAAGTTGCTGATCACCTTGATGGCTTACTTGGCAGGGTCCGAGAAGATTTTGGCCCTTGCTCAAGAAGTTGAGTCCCTTCTTCGTAAAGGAGCAGAGGAGGAGGTGGTGGACCAGTCATCGGAGGGGTTCTACAACAGGCTTTTCGAAGTCCCCAAGTCATCGGGGGACTGGAGACTCGTGCTGGATGTCAGAGCCTTGAATTTGTTCATGGTAAAGACAAAGTTTCACATGGAAACGAACCACTCTGTCATGTCCTCTGTCCATCAGGGCGACTGGATGGTCACCCTGGACATGCAAGATGCCTATTTCCATGTCCCTATCCATCTGGACGCAAGGAAGTTTCTGAGGTTCTATTTTTTGGGGCAGGGTTCTCCAGTTTTGGGCACTGTGCTTCGGGCTGGCCACAGCCTCACAAGTCTTCACGTGAATTCTCACTCCTCTTGGCAAGTGGCTTCACCTTCTTGGGATCAATGTATCCCTCTATCTGGATGACTGGTTTATTCGCTCCTCATTGGAGGAACAATGTGCAAAGGACTTGAAAAGGACTCTTTGCCCAACACAGGAGTTGGGCATTTTGATCAATTCTCAAAAATCTCAGATGATTCTGACTCAGAGAATTCTCTATTTGGGAATGACTCTGGACTCTCGAGCTTTTTGGTTTTTTCACTCCCCGAAAGGGTCAAGTCCTGTCCCCAAACTGTCCGAGAGTTTCTCAATCTCTCGGCCTGTTCAGCTCTTCAATGGATGAGCCTCCTGGGCACCTTGGCCTCAGTGGAACAGTTTGTGATGTCGAGCAGGCTTCACAGGTGGCCCCTGCAATTTTACCTGAAGGCTAATTGGTGCGGGAAGACCCAGTCGGACTCTGTCATCTTCCCAGTTATGTCGGAGATCAAGGAGGAGCTTCGATGGTGGTTGTCAGAGGAAAACTTCAGGAAGGAATTTCTCTCCTCCCTCTGAACCCCAACCTAGAATTCTACTCCGATGCATCAGATGTAGGTTGGGGAGCTCTGTTAGGGAGTCAGAAGGCTTCAGGAAGTAGTAATTGTATCAGAAGTCGCTACACATCAATGTTGAGGAATTAAAAGCTATTCACCTGACATCGTAGATGGACGAATCTTCATTTTGTAGTTAGGGTTGAGGGAAACGCCGACTCCCGCAGGTTGTTTAATGCTTCTTAGTAGGTTACATGGTGTAAACAACTTATTCCTAATGTTCCTTCCATAACTTTTAGAACTGATTCTTACATAGGTACTTATACTGGTTCTTGTACAGATATCCTATACTTGTTCCTGTAATACGAATGCCCTAGACTGGTTTCCCTGTAATACAAAAAGTTCATTTAGGACAGCCATCTTGTGCCAAACAGCATGCAGTCCTTAGCCTAGGCTATGCTATACTCATGCCGAACTTAGTTGTTACATTACACAGTTAGCCTGGCTTTTCATGCATAAGAGATGGAATTTAGGTCAATTTATATATATTCATAAAATTATAGAAGAATATTGCACATCTTAGCCTACGGTTGGTGGTACTGCAACCACACGCGAGCTCATCATGGTGCAACTTACGTAACATTACCATAACAACTCTTGGTAATGTGCTGTTACATTAAGGTAAAGATACACAAGGAACACTATTAAGTGTTATGGCAATATGTACAATATAAACTAAGAAGATATGTAATAGCAGGTAGGACAGGCCTACCCTAATTCCCAGGCAGTGTAAACGTCAGTAGTCTTCATACCCACTGTGTCAACTATGACCAGTACCATTCTCCGACCCCTGTCTACAGGCAAGAAGACTGACAACAGTGCGTCTGTATAGTAGTATTATTATTCTTGTATCTTAATGACTTGGTGGGGGAAAAAAATCCTCCCGTGACATATATACTTACCAAGCAATTACATAATCAGAGCCCTCCCTCCCTCCCCATAGATGGACATCAGGGCTCAAACGAACTGAAGTTTCCTGCTGAGTTGTACCTGTCGGTCCCGATAGTGGGCGGGTCCTTGTCACCTACACTAGGAACACTAGGAATGGTAGTGCCACTGCGAAATTTTAATTTTTTTACTGCTGTGGTAGAAAGCTAGTAGCTATGCAATTGCTTGGTAAGTATATATAAAACTTTATTTTTTCATATAAATGTCATATTTTCCCTATTTACTGAAATGCAAAAAGTTGTAATTATAGCATGGAAAATATGAAAAAATGAATGACAAAGTAACGTCATGTTTATCTTTAAAATTATGCAAAATAAATAAACACATGTTACGTATGCATAAAAATCTCGCTTTCTCTCTCTTTTATCCCAGCGAGAGAGGAAGAGAGAATGTTTGCCCAGATCCTTCATTTCAATATGTCAAAATGATTGACAGTTAAGGCTACACCCCTCTCCTGCTTATCTACCGGAAAAGAATGGTAATTCCACAGAATTATGCTAAAATCTTACCTAATTAGTCATATTTTACTATATTTTTCTAGTTATTGAAATGCAAAAAGTTGTAATTATAGCATGGAAAGTAGAAAAAAATTAATAACAAAATAACATGTTTATCTATAAAACTATACAAAACAAATAAACATACGTGTTACATATGCATAAAAAATCTCTCTCTTTCTCATCTGAGTGAGAGAGAGAGAGAGAGAGAGAGAGAGAACTCACCCTTCTGACAGTATACACAAAGCATCTGAGCTACAAGCTTTGTGATTGGCTATATCCAATGTGAGGTTCAAGAAATGTCAGAAGTGAAAGACTGATCCTTTATTATTCTCGACAGGTGTTTATAATGCGGAAAGCGGACAGAAAGGTAGCGGGCAACCTGAGGCCCCCTGCTGCGTCTATACAGAAGTTGTGTTTGTTAACAGGCATAAGAAGACATATATAATGTGCTACAGAACATATAAAAGGCAGATATATATATATCGGCAGAAAGACCGTACAATGATGCATACAATGAGATACATAAAGAATCTGAAATAATAACAAGTAACATATATGACATGATTAATGTACATATGAAGAGCGAAACACAAGAATGGAGAGGCGATTTGACGCCCTCACAAATACTTCCCCCGCAAGACAATAATTAGAGGAGCAATTATTGGATGAAACAACATTAATCATGCAAACGATGAGGCAGTTGGAGTGGACCCCTACTCCTGGAGAACTGTGGGTGTGGGGTGGAACCAACACCTGGGGATGGCTCGATGTGTCCCCTGGGCCACCCTAGACCCTGCTTTGGTAGAGGAACAGGTGTGTCTTGTGGGTAGGTACTGAGGGGGAACTCTGGGGCACCTGCCTGCCTCCTCACATACTTCGCTGTCCAACAGGAATGCCGGTTTCAACCTGTCACTGGTGACCCAGTCTTCCTGCCCGTGGATGTCAAGGAGGTATGCCTTGGCGGCCTGCCTGATGACTCGGTGGGGCCCCCTGTAGGGCCTGGTTAAGGGCGGCTGACGGGCGTCCACCCTGACGAAGACATAGGCGCAGGAGTCTAAGGTGGGTGGGCTGTAGGTGGTGGTTCTGTCAGTGAAGGTCTTATGGAAGGGCACGAACTTCTGTGCGAGTTCCCTCAACCTCGGGAGGGGGGGTGTTGGCGCCATCCTGTAGTCTGACGTCTCTGGGTCTGCTGCTTGTTCTTTTGCCAGGTCTTCGTAGTCGATGCCGAGGTGAAGGGAATTGATTTCTACTCTTGACAGGGAGTCAGCTACTGGGTTTTTCCTGCCAGGGATGTAGTTGGTGGTGCACCCGAATTCAGAGATGGCGGTCAGGTGTCACTGTTGCCTTGCAGACCACGCGTCTCCCGGCTTTGCAAATGCATGTGCCAAGGGTTTGTGATCTGTTAAGATCATGAATTTGGTCCCCTCCAGCAGGTACTTGAAGTATCTCACGGCCTGGTAGATAGCCAGCAGCTCCCTGTCGAAGGCGCTGTAGCAGGTCTCTACTGGCAAAAGCTTGTGGCTGAAGAAGGCCAAGGGTTGTGGGGGCCCGTTCACTAGTTGCTTGAGTACTGCCCAGCAGGCGATGTTGCTGGCATCTGTTGTCAGTCTGAGGGCAGGTGCGGGGATGTGGTGAGTCAAGGTAGTGGCAATGGCGAGGGCTCTCTTTGTTTCTGTGAATGCCTGCATGAGTTTATCCTTCAAGGCTGTGCATGTGACCTTGTCCGGTTGCTCGTCGAGCCAGGGGGAGATTCTGATGAACACCTCTTCTGGGAACGCCGTCATGGTGACATCGGATTTGATGGCATTGTCTGAGATGCGCACCATGCGAAAGTGCGTGTCTGCGCGCAGGAACCATGATGCCGTGCTCTGCTGCGAAAACGGAGGAAGTTTGACCGCGTCTGGCTTTGTTGGCGAGAGGTGCTTACAGATGATGCTTGCAGGTTCACATTAAAGTTCAGCTTCCGACATCTTTACTACTCCCGCACCAAAATGCAGGAAAATGCACCACATCGAGTCTGTTAATGGTGCTGATTGTTCGAGTGGTCGAATGAAGTGCCAAAACGTGCCCTTTGTGGGTATGCCGTATTAAGTCCGTTAATGGCACGGTTTCCACCAGGGAGGGAGCTATCAGAGGCCTAAATTTTGACGCCATAATTAGTCCGCTAAAGGCTCTCTGACGGCAGGCTGCGGCCGTCCTTAGTCTGTTAATGACTGGGCTAAAACTGCGCTACCTGTCACTCCGGGGTCACCAGTGAGGTTCAAGAAATGTCGGAAGTGAAAGACTGATCCTTTATTATTCTTGACAGGTGTTTATAATGTGGAAAGTGGACAGAAAGGTAGCGGGCGACCTGAGGCCCCCGCTGCATCCATACAGAAGTTGTGTTTGTTAACAGGCATAAGAAGACATATATAAGCGTTACAGAACATGTAAAAGGCAGATATATATATCGGCGGAAAGGCAGTACAATGATGCATACAATGAGATACATAAAGAATCTGAAATAATAACATGTAACATATATGATGTGACGAGATTAATGTACATATGAAGAGCGAAACACAAGAATGGAGAGGAGATTTGACTCCCTTACAAATACTCCCCTCGCAAGACAATAATTAGAGCAATTATTAGATGAAACAACATTACTCATGCAAACGCTGAGGCAGTTGGAGTGGGCCCCTACTCCTGGAGAACTGTGGGCGTGGGGTGGAACGGACACCTGGGGTTGGCTCGATCTGTCCTCTGGGCTGCCCTGGACAACGCTTTGGTAGAGGAGCGGGTGTGTCTGTGGGTAGGTACTGAGGGGGAACTCTGGGGCGCCTGCTTGCCACCTCACATACTTTGCTGTCCAACAGGAATGCCGGCTTCAACCTGTCGATGGTAACCCAGTCTTCCCACCCGTGGATGTCAAGGAGGTATGCCTTGGCGGCCTGCCTGATGACTCGGTGGGTCCCCCTGTAGGGCCTGGTTAAGAGCGGCCAATGGGCGTCCACCCTGACGAAGACATAGGCGCAGGAGTCTAAGGCGGGTGGGCTGTAGGTGGTGGTTCTGTCAGTGAAGGTCTTTTGGCAGGGCATGAACCTCTGTGTGAGTTCCCTCAACTTCGGGAAAAAAGTTCTCTTCTAAAACTAGAAAACTCTCAATAAATTTATGTGACAAAAATTTTATTTCTAAGTTCACATTCCCCGACTTTTAATCTGTTTCTCTGTTATTCCTTTTATTACTCTATTTTGGCCCTGAATCTGAGTTCCTGCAGTGCCTAAATATCTTGTTAAAGTTATTTTATCAATTATATTTACAGTATATACTACCTGAACCAGTGAGTACAGTACAGGTCTTTCCATTTATTGGAATTTTTACAATAGGCAAATCCTTTCTATTTATTCCTTCCTTTTTCATGGAAAATATTACTTCTTTGCCATGTAAATAGGAAAATGTGGATGAACCTTCATTTCCCATTGTAACTTTTTCTCCTTTTTCTCTTTCATCACCTTGAATGGATTTAGTTTCTTTTCTCTGTAAAGGGGTTAATTGTCACTGACTGGAAGATTTATTTATATTTGGGCGACTGTTACTTATCTCTATAACCTCTCTATTGGCTTCTTTATTATTGAACCAACAGTTTTTAGTTAAATGCCCGATCTTTTTGCAAACTGCACAGATTCAAGGCTTTCTGCATTCATAGGTGGAATGATTGGGATACCCGCAGTTTTCACGTTATTTTTAGTCTAGCTTCTTGAGTTGAATTATTCTCTGGTTTTGAATTATTTGTGTTTGAATATTGACCATTATGATATCTTATGGGTGGATCGAAGAATGTTCCATTCCTCGACTGATTCTGTCTTCCTTTCTGGTTTGGATTCCACTTTTTCCTGGTGCTTTGTGCATATTTCCTGTGAAAGGAAGTTTGCGTACGCCCTACTTGTCTGGAATTATCATTATACTTGTTATTTCTTTTATATGAATCATTGGTATTTCTGCCTTTCCTTTCATTTTGTGTTTCTGTTACCCGTACAAACTCCTTAGAAAAATCTATCTCTTTCTTCTGGATTTCTTGCCTCATTGATATTAAAGCTGTAAGGCTATCACTTTTAGGATCAATTTTAACTTTCTTAAAAGCTTTCTTTTTTTTTACTCTGAGAGCGTTATATATCGTTCCAAATGACAAGTGATTTAAAACATATCTCAGACTAACTAAATCATTTTCTTCATCACCAAAGCATTCTTGTTTCCCATGGTGATGTTTGTTTTTCTTAAGTTTTCAATTACTTTGTGTGTTGATTCCTCAACATCTGTGTGAAGATTTGCTACGGATTCTCTATCATAATTTTGGGTAAGGAATTTATTAATATTATATAAGGCATCACTCTGACTTACTGGTTCCCAGACTGATAAACAAATTCTTTTAAATTCAGTATATATCGTTATATTGTTGAATCTAACTGAATTCAAAGTTCTTTGTGCATCACCACTTTCTGAACTAACGAGAAGCAAGGCTTCGTTAATTTTAGCTCTTTCAACTGTTATTCTCCCTGTTGATATGCAACTGTCTGCGTTCACTAACCACTGGTTCACAGAATATTATTCTAACCTATGTTTGTCAGAATTTGAACTTTCAATTCTTCCACAGAATCGTGTGGCTTGTGTAATGATCGCTGCTTGCGCCATTGTTCTAAATTGAAATGTATTAGTATTATTATTAATATTATTATTATATTGCTACTTGTGTTATTATTGTTAGTATTTTCTTGAGTTATTGATATTTGTGAACTTGGCACTGGAATTCGACTGTCTAACTGTTGTTGGTCTTAAATGGTAATGTCTATGTCCAATGGCATTTAACAATTTGTCAAATGAATCCTGCGTATTACCAGTATGCTAAAAGTCATAAGAAATTCATACACAAACACCTAACCGTATTCAAAAAAACATCATCAAAAGCATGTTATGTTATTAAAAATTCCTATCTATTAAACATCAAAATAAATCACAAGTTGAAACAAAATTTTTGAGAGAACCATAGAAGTTTTATAAACTTTCTGAGAGAGATAACGTCATGAAATTTTTCATACACTCAATGAGAGAGAGAACTTAAAAAAAAAATACACTCAATGAGAGAGAGAATTAAAAATAACTTTCCAATCACGACTTACTTAGTTCAGTTGTGTTGCTTGTTATCACTTTTCCTTTTCGTGACCAGCACTGTAGGCACGTCGTTCGCTGTAGATACATACATCATATGCTGCAGACATGTTGTTTGCTGTAGACGCTCAGGATACGACTTCTGGTCTTGAGTTTGACTAAAACTGTCCTTTTCTTTCTTCGCCGACCTTCAGGAATTTCATCTGCGTCTTAGAATTCACAGTAATGTTTAATTTTAATGGGAATGTACAGTACATGTGAAATGCACTCATCTGTTTTTAACAGACTGTGTAAAAAAATCTGTTTTGAGTTTGTGTCTATAGCTACCAATGCAAAGGCGTTGTTGCCACTTCACTGGTATATTGCAATGTTTCTCGTTGTTCACTCATTGCTTTCTCTTCAGGGAAAAAATATTTCTTAGTTGTGGGTTTTCTGAGCAGTAATGCTTTTTAAGCCTTATTTTACTTTGAATGTTTCGACTGTTGACGTTTGTAGCGGGATGCTTGTGTTCTCATGGTTTAATCTTTGTTTTCGGCGATGTTATGATTCACCTCGTCCCCTGTTTGGAGTTCTGCTTGTCAATTTGTTATGGAATTCTTGTATGTATATACTGCGCTTTTTTATGTCTTCTTGGGTCCTATTATAGCTGGCACCATTTGTAATGGTTATTTCACCATTTTATTTGATGCTTGTTATTAATGTATTGTTGTTAGCACCTTTGTTATGATGCTCCTTTCTTTATAGTTGCTTTTCTTGTTGTAGTTCATTTCTAGCTTTGTTTGTTATTAGTTGTAGTAACGTTTGAGTCCCAGGTGGCTTTAGAAAGACACAGTGCAGCTTTCTTACTTCATTAACACACTAGTAAAAATAACGCTGTACAGATACAAGTGAAATATATATATAAGTTAAGCAGTATGAATACGAATCGAAGTGTGAGTCAGAGTGTGAGCCTTGCTTTCTTGAATCTTCTGGTTACCAACCCACAACTGATGAGGCCTACGACCTCACTCTGTAAGGCTCTCTCTGCTTCTATCTCTGTCTCTATCCTTCCCTTTTTGAAGGATTTTCAAAATGGAATGTCCCCTCCTAAAATAGGCGGGCAACAGCTTCTGTCCAGCCCCTTGGTAGATGTCTAATTGGTTGAAGACTTATCTAAGGAAGTCCTTTTTGGGTGGATTAGTTGAATTGACTCCTCCCACAAAGGAGGGTATTTTACGTCACCAGAAGTCTTGATTTTCCGGCTAAAAGTAAAAGCTAAGTTTCACGGGCGAGACATAAACGTTCCTTAATGATTTCCATAGATTAACTTGTGCCCGTGTTTAGGCTACACAAGCGAATCACAGGAAATGTTGTTATTACCTCTGCTTCGTTATTTCTCTCTCTCTCTCTCTCTCTCTCTTTCCCTCTCTCTCTCTGTTCATTTTATTCTTATTCTATTTTCTCTCTCTTTCTATATCACTAGTTCTCTATTATATTTACGTTATTCACATATCATTACAAAGATGAAGATCCACCTCAAAAAATAAAAATTTTAGGCCAAAATAGAGAGTTAAGACCCTGTGTCCCAAAGCCACTACAGTGATTGTAGTAAGTATGGGCACACAAAGAAAAATTGTCGTAATGAACTGGTATGTGCTTATTGTGGATCTACTGAACATACCACACAGTGGAAGTGCAGTGAACCTAAGTGTGTAAACTGTGGGCAGAATCATCATGCAAGATCCAAAGAATGCATGTATTATATATACAATACGGAATTGAAAATACTACAAGAACGACTGGGGATGTCTATAAAAGAGGCTAAATTGGAATTAAAAGTGAGAGGAATTCAAGATCTGTCTAAGAAACATACATATTCTTCAATAACTAGAGCAAATAAGGAAGCAAAAATGCAAAGAGAGATAAGTAACAGAGCACAGAAAAGTAAATCTCAAGAAGAAATTAATAATTTAGAAATAAAAAGTAAAATGGTAAAGAATAAAGAAACGGGTAGAAGTGAGATGGATAATATTTTATGCAATTCATTTGAAATATTAATGCAAATAGGAACACAGGAGGATGCTACTACTGAAGCAACAGAGGAGGGTCGTGATGGACTGGAAATTAAAGATAAAAAAAAGGCCTTACCTATAAACCCAGTGTACAAATCAGTTCAGGTATTGAGCACCACACACACACACACAGGTCTCAAACTTCTCAAGACCTGTAATAAATGTTGTCTTAGTCAAGAGGACAACAATGATGAAACTCTGATTTCACCTCTTAGCTTATTTCAGAGGAAACAGGACTCTGCTGGATATGATAATCTTGCAAAAAATGTACCATTGTTTCATGATCTTATTGCTATGCCAATACCATTTGATCCAGCACGGTTAGACGATGGAGAAGGCATAGAAACTACATTGATACGAAATAAAGCAAAATATCATAACGGCTGCAGACTTGTTTAATAACACCAAACTGAAAAGAGCACAAAAGAGAACAGTGACTCCCAGTACATCAGGCACAGAAGAAAACTGTGGAAAGAGATCAAGAACCTCAGGCCCTTCAAAGGTACAATGCTTTTTGTGTGAAGAAGAGGATGAAATATGAAATTTAAGACAAGCAATGACAATGCAGCTGAATGAAAGGCTCAATCAATGTGCCAAGACCCTAAACAATGGAAAGCTCCTTACAAAGTTAAGTGCTGGTGATGTTGTTGCTCAAGAACTGAAGCATCACCCACGTTGCTTGAGAGACTTATACAACTCAGAGAGAGCACATCTTAATGCAATAAAGCGAGAGGAGAATCGCCATGATCAATGGAAAGAGTTATGTCCTGTGCTTTTTCTGAACTTTTTATCTACATCATTGATAGCAAGGTTACTAATACTGAAACATCACGTGTAATATTTAGACTTGCTGATCTAGCTTCCCTATACAAGCGCCAGCACAACAACTAGGTGAAGACTTCCCAGACGTCAATACCACCTGGTTAAAAGAGCAGTTACTCTCTAGGATCCCTGAGCTTGAGGCCTATAGGAAAGGGCGTGACGTTCTTCTAGCATTCAGAAAAGATATTGACATAATTCTGTCTGATACTAGCAAGTACAGTGAAGCTATTCATCGGGCTAAAGCTGCAGATATCACTTGAAGAGAAATGCTTGCTCATAAGACAAAACTCAGTCAAGATTTACTAGGACTTGGAAAGGAAGCTGTTCCACAGGCACTAATACAGTTTGTTTGCAGCATTGAGCATGGTGTTGACATCAGGTCCCATCTGGACCATGGTGTTGTACTATCAGATGTTGCTATTCCACAAGTATTACAATACAACTGCTAATCTAAGTATACTGTAGGATAAAAAACCCACAGGCATGCAAAACATCATGAAACACCTTTTCCCATATGTGTCGGGATGAAATTGTTTGCTAAAACAGAAAAAAAGAGAATTAATTGACAAGCTTCATGAAAATGGAATTAGCACATCATATGACAGAGTGCTGGAAATATCAGGACAGTTAGATGAGAGTGTAATAAAGCAATATGTGGAAGATGATTGGTGTGTCCACCTATTTTGAGAAAGGACTTTTCACAACTTCTGCTTTAGACGACGTAGACCACAATCCAGCAGCTGCAACACCCAGTACAGCCTTTCATGGTACAAGTATTTCATTGTTCCAGCATCCAAGTGCAGAGGAAGAAGGGGAACTTCAATGCCCTTCTTGGTGGGGATGGACGAAAGAGGATGACAATTGGAGAATTGTGTGGACCATACTTGAACTGATTTCTAAATACTACCGGGAATTGACTAAATGTGGATGCAAGACGGACTGTGGTGGAAGGCGCACATGTAAAAAGACAGGATTAGACTATGCTACACTCTGTAGCTGCCCCTGTCCTGCTTTTCAGGAGTCTCAAACACTGATGTCCAACAATGATAGGAGATTAGATGCTAATATACTGATAATCATAATTCTCAAGTTTGGACACAGTTAATAATGAGTTAGTACAGTATATTTGTGACATATATATATTTTTTAATTGTATCTAGAAATCAATTTATATGGACAAATATGTAGAAATACCAAGAAAGTTCGATTATTTTGCATATTAGGCTTACCTGGCAGCCATCTTGGGAAATGGCTGACAAATTGGATTTCTGAATGGCAAGGCCTGTTCTCCCAAGTAAAGTCTGTCATTTTATGGCAAAGAGCCCGCTAATTTATCCCAATAATGATTGAACTTTGGCTATTTTTACAAAAATACATTCGCATTTTTTCATGATAATCGTCACATGGCAACCATCTTAGAAAATGGCCATTAAGGGAATTTCAGGTGGGTAGCACTCTTTTCTTAAAGTCTACCCCCAGGGAGTATTTCTACAAAATTTCATGCTTGTATCATCAAATGAATGATTGTATGGATTATCTGCTCCACTAAGAGAAAAGAATGGGAGCTCGATGTGACACTTACCCGCTTTGGTTGCCAGTTCTGGCATGTGACAGCTCGTTATCCTTCTCTCTGCCCGTAGAGAGAGAGTGAAGGATGATGAAGAAGGGGAGGAGGAGAGGCCAGCCACTCACACATACGCTCTTCCTCCCACAACCGAACACCTTAGGCAAAATGCAACCTGTATTCTTAGAGGAGCCAGGTTAGCTACACTTGTTGAGCAGCCACCACAGGACCCAAGGAGAAAGTGTCAAAGGACTTGTGGGTAACGTCCCAAAGGTAAAAGGACGTGAAGGTGATCTAGCATGACCACACCCCTGCCTTCAGTACCTGAGGAAAAGACAGATTCTTCCAGAACACAAGAGATGGACCAGTGCCCCTGATTTCGTGAGTTCTTGGATAGAATGTACTTATGTTGTCTTTGCCAGCATCAGAGTACGCTCTCATGGTCGTCTCATGAAGCCAGAAAGAGACTGTGTATTTGGACACCTCTTTCTTGGACGAGCCACTGCTAACAATGAGTCGTCGACACTCAGGCAGCTGTTGAGTCCTCTTAAGATAGCACCGCAGCACTCTAACAGGACATAGTAGCATCTCGTCTGGATCATTAGCAACAAAGTCCTCTAAGGAGGGGACCATGAAGGACTTGACTCTGGCGTCAGGGACTGATGAATTCTAAATCTTCGCTACGAATTCCCGGATGAAGTTGAGCGTAACTGATCCCTATCCCCTCGAGTTTTTAACACTGAAGGAAAGTCCTTGAAGTTCACCTACTCTCTTTGCCAATGCTAGGACTAGCAGGAAGATGGTCTTGAGGGTCAGATTCCTGTCTGATGACTCTCACATAGGCTCATACAGTGCATGAGTCAGGCTCCTCAAAATGAGTCACATCCCACTGAGGGGGCCTGAGGTCCTTAGGTGGGCAAGACCTTTTGAAGCTTCTCATCAGCAGAGAAATCTCCATCAAGGAGAAGATATCTATTCATCTCAGGTGTAGAACTAGACCCAAGCAGCCCTAGAGTCTTGCACAGCTGAGACAGAGAGAAGCTTCTCTCGACAAAGAAAGATGAAGAAGTCCGCTACTTGCTGAATAATGGCCCCGACTGGAGAAAGACCCAATCTACGACACCAGCCACAGAAGACGGCCCATTTTCCCTGATATACTGCTGCAGAGGACTGTCTGAGATACCCAGCCATCTCCGTTGCTGTCCGGCGTGAAAAGCCTCTCGCTTGCAAGAGATGCAGGATAATTTCCAGCTGTGAAGATGCAGTCCCTGTGTCGTGTCTGGAAGGACTCTCTTGGTGCCTTGGAAAGCAGAGCCACCAGGTCTGGATACCAAATGGCATGTAGGCACTTGGGAGCCACTAGGGTAATTCTGAGATTCGAGGTGATCAACACCCCTGCAAGTCAGACAAAACGGAGGGAAGGTTTAGGCGATGAAGTTGTCTCATAGGTGTTGAAATGCATCCTCTGCAGCGGCCCATGGGTCTGGTATGAGGGAGCAGAATACCTGGAGCTTTCTGTTGTGCTGGGTGGCAAACAGATCGATGGAAGGGGACCCCACACCTCAAACAGCCTTTCCATGTCTGTGTGAAGGGACCATTCTGTCCCTATCACTTGACCCTGGCAACTGAGCTTGCCTGCCACTACATTCCTCTTGCCTGGAATGTATCTGGCTGACAGCTCTACTGAGTGAGCTACTGCCCACTCGTGCACCTGTATTGTCAACTGACAAAGAGGAAGGGATACTAGACCCCCTTGCTTGTTGACATATACCACTACTGTGGTATTGTCTCTCATCTACACCACTGAGTGTCCCATCACTTGACCCTGAAACTCTTGGAGGGCCAGGAAGGTCACCTTGAGTTCCAGGGTGTTGATGTGAAGGTGCTTGTCGTTTTGGTCCCACACACCTGAACCCAGCGACTCTTCCAGGTGTACGCCCCATCCCTTGCTCGATGCATCTGAGAACGGAAGCATGTCAAGAGGGGGAGTATGCAGAGATACTCCTATTACGAGGTTCATGTCATCCATCCATCAGTCTTGGTCCTGTCTTACTTCCCTTGAGAGAGGAATAGGAAAGAACTGGGGATCTCGAGCCTGGAACCAGAACTCCTTCATTCTCCACTGGAGAGTACAAAGGTGAAGCTGCCCATGAGGGACCAGCTTCTCCAAGGACAACAGGTGACCAAGGATGACTTGCCACTGCCGAGCTGGTTGCTCTCGTCGAGACAGGAGCAACCGAGCTGTTTTCCTGAACCTGCTGATACGCGAGTCTGAGGGGAAGACTCTTGCTGCTGCCGTATCTATCAGCATGCCCAGGTTCATTTTTATCCTTTGCTTGGGGATGAGATGGGAATTCTCAAGATTCACCATGACCCCTAGGCTGCAGCAAAACTTGAGGAGTCGTTCTCTGTCCTGGAGCAACTACGAATGGGAACTCGCAGGACAAGCCAATAGTTGAGATACCTCAACAGATGTATCCTGTATTAATGGGTCCAAGCTGAGACAAGGGTGAACACTCATGTGAACACCTGGGGAGCAGTTGAGAGCCTGAAGCAGAGTACCCTGAACTGGAGTGCCATCCCCTTGAGGATAAAGCATAGGTACTTGTGAGAGGACGGATGGATGGGTATTTGAAAAAATGCATCCCTCTAGTCCACCATAAGCACGAAGTCATTCTCCATGATGGATGCGAGCATGGAATGTGCCATTTCCATTGTGAAGCGAGTCTGGTGAATGAATCGGTTCAGGGGATAGAGATCTATGACTGGTCTTCAACCCCCAGAGGTTTTCTCTACAAGAAAGATACGACTGTAAAGGCCTGGGGACCGATCTGTCACAGTCCCTTTCTTCAGCATCACCTGCACCTCCTCCTGGAGGGCAAGATCCTTTAATGAGCTGGGTACGTAAGTTAGGAGATGGACCAGGTTGTTGTTGAGGGGTGGTCGAGACTTGGAGGGAAGTAGATAGCCCTCCCAAAGGACATCCACTACCCATGTCTTGGCTCCATATCACTGCCATGTTGCCCAATGGCTCAACAGGCACCCCTCCACCAATGGCAGCAGCTGGAGGGGAATGCCATTCCTAGCATCCTCCCTTCTTCTTCTTTCCTTTGGCCCCCTTTTCTTGGCTGGAAGGAGGGTTGAAAAGGGTGTGGCTGCAGCCTCTTCTTGGCAGAGGAGGAAGAAGGCTGGGTGTTTACTTGGGTGCCCTTAGAAGCCTTGGACTTCTTTGGGGCTGAGGAAATGCTAGCTTAACCCAAGGGTCGAGCAGCAGAGGTGCGTGAAGGCCCGGAAGTCTTGGCCACTGCCTGGTGGGCAAGGCAGTCATTATCCTCGACACGTCTCTTGTACACTGCAGCATCTACCCGATCCTTCGGGAAGAGAGAAGCAGAACCCAGCAACAGTCCATTCCTAAGGGTCAGAGCTGACTCAGTCCTGGAGATGTGATTCAGGACGGCGTGTCTCCTCTTCAACACCAGGTTAGCCCACAGGTTTGCCGCTTGGTGGGCCAGGTAGGAGATACCCCTCCCTCCAGACTGGCAAAGTCTCCCAAAGATGGAGTCCTCTCTGGGGGTGATCGAACCTAAGGAAGCGGCTACCTTGGAAACTGTGAAGGACCACGGATCCAACCAGGAGACTGTCTGGAGTGCTGCCATGGCGGTAGCCTCCAGGTTCGCTGCCTCTTGCTGCGAGAGAGAGAGATCCCTTCCGCATTAAGCTGCTGCAGCAAAAGACTTGGGCCTAGACAAACCAGGTCCAGGTGAACCTGTATAGTTAGTAAAGACCTCTCCGAGGGCATAGTAGAAATGCTTCTGACAAGGCAGAGGAGGGGGAATTAGCTTTTCTGAACAATTTGAGCGAAGTGAATTCTCCTGCCCAGAGACCAGAGAATTCACTTGCTCAAGTACTCCTTCAGAAAGCTTGGACCATTGCAGCCCCAACGAAGCTTTGGGTTCTTTCTTTGGACCCCAGAAAGATTTGAGGCATGACAGATGATCCCCATAAGTGGCCATGGCCCCTTCCCCTAGATCGCTGTGCTGACAAATCAGCACGATCTCTGCAAAGGTCCTTTGTATCTCGGGGGGTGTCCGAGTCCTGGGGAAGAGGACTCTTGAGTCCTTCCAGGGCGTGGTCCTCCCAATCCACTCTCCCTGCAGGAGGGAGAACCTCGTCAGACCCCTTTGATCCACCCTTGACCACTTGGGCATACGTCCAAGTCAGTCCGAGAGCCGAACCTGGAGAGTAGGCCTTCGCGGTGGGACTTCGTTGGGAAGAAGCGTTCCTGTCTTAGCCCTTCCTGTCCAACTCAGGCCTCCCAGTGTAACCCCAGGAGGTTGAGGGGACAGGTGAGGGGGATCAAGCACTCCTTCTTGTCGTGCAGGACATGAAAATGAAGATGAAAAGGAAGATGATGACACCTTACGAGACCTCTTCTTTGACATCTTCAGGATCATGGTCAGCAGCCAGTTCCCCATACAGGCAGTAATGGCAGGAGCATCAGGGACAGCAGGAACAGCAGGCAGGAGGGTTACTGCATAACCCTGAGCAGGAGCATGAGGTGCAGTATGATCCACCACAGCCAGGGTCATCAGGGTTGGATGTGTTTTAAAGGAGGTGGTTGTTTTGGTAAAGGCTGTCATCGTCATGGTAGTGGTGGTAGCAGTGATGAAGGCATGTGTTACCACAAGTAGCTCAGGTGTGCAAGAAGCACTCAGGTGCATGACTAGGCCCTTGCACTGAAGGAACCCCCGAGAGACCCATGGAGATCCAAGTCTCTAGGAGTTCGTCCGCCTGACCTGAAGGAAAGTCGGGCTAGGGGAGGAAACCTCCTCTCTCCCCAAGGAAGAAGCTTCCCATTTGGAGTGAGTGGAGTCCACCAACCTGAGTTGTTCTGATTGCCAGCCCCTCCCCGCCAAGGTCCTCACTTGACAAATCAAATGAAGATGATGAGGGGGAGATCGCTCCTGAAGGAGAGGCAGCCATGCAGGGAAGTTTAGCAGGGGACAGAAACAAAGAAGGGTCAGCAACCAAAGGCATAGTTGGTGGCATGTAACCACCGGACAGTGCTTTGGATGCCTTCTTCTTGTACTGCCTCCTGTTGGTAAACTTCACCCAGTGCACTGGAGACGAGGAGCAGCACTCACTAAAAGTAGAATCAGGCTTACAATCATGCTCCCCTGCAACTGGTGCAGAGGACATGAGGGTCAGCATCGATAGGTGAATGGAAGTGGTGCACAGTTTACCATCCACACTAGGCCATAAACATTGGGCACTGCCCTTATGCCCGGGCTTAGATGGTTCATGGGTTTGCATATTAATAAAATAACAAACACAATAAGTTAAGCAAATGATCACAACAAAGAAAGATCCCACCGGGAAAACAGCGAAATGGCAAGCTGGGCAGAGAGAGGATATGCACATCCACATCACTCAATGGCCGAAAGCAAATTGGAATGTTTACATCCGGGCAGGCAGGACTCCTGCCAACTGGACGGTAGTTAACTGCCTAACCACTTGTTTGAAAGTTAAATGGTTGTTCCAGCTTCGTGAAAGTAATTCCTAATGTAAAGGACTGATGGTTTGTATATTGTGTAGGAACAAATGTTAGTGCACTTGCAGAATCCATTTATACTGTATTATTATACTGATCTGTAATCAATGCAGTAAGTATAAAAAAATCTGATCGTCCCAAAATTTGAAATTGATTTTACTGATGTAAACATACATACGTAGGTACATGTTGCCATATTTTTTCTTTCTCTGATTTACTGTACCTACTTCCTTACAAGTTTAGTTGACCCCCCCTATCATTATCACACCTATTATAACAGTACACAAGAGAATATTTTACCACTGTTGATGTTCCATCTCTAGTCACCATAAAAATCTTTAAAATCCGAATTTCATACATAAGCAACACAAGGTTATACTTTCCTCCCCAGCTAGTTTAACTGTGCCTGTCAAGTCTCGTCCCCAGCTACTGTACCGAGACTTCAATTGTAAACAGTTCTCTCTCTCTCTCTCTCTCTCTCTCTCTCTCTCTCTCTCTCTCTCTCTCTCTCTCTCTCTTAATGAAATATGAATTACTGTATCATAAACTTTTATGTACAAAGTTAAAAATAATAATTCCATTAATACATTAATTTCTTTTAGCAACTAAAAAAATATTTTCCTAATTCTTTCAGTAGTGGGCTTGTAAGAGACCGCGTTCGAGAGCACGTGTGTGTGCGTCATCCATCGGAGGGAACAAGACAAAATCGAGCATCCCGTTTTCTCTCTCTCAAGGAACACAACTTCTACCATACAATATTTCCGTCTGTTTCTCCCTAACCGTTGTCTCGATTTATATACAATCACCACTACTTGCATTGCCATGCAAGCATTCCAATCATGTACTCATAATGTTTCACCGAATCTTCTGTATCAAACTGTATGTATGTTTCTGTTTGTGAGGACGCCAAACGTCTCGGCATTTCACATCTATTATGCTACTGCATTGTATTCATTAATCTGTCTCGAATCTCATGCAATTGGCCATATGTGGAATTTCCTGTCCTTTCCATTGATATATGTTTTATCATTGTATGTTTATTATGTCTCTCACAATCGCCATCTATTTGTGTGCCGACAAACACAGATGTCCGAAACATTACCTCTGTTTTGTCAGACAGCTACCTCTGTTTTGTCCTGTCTGTGTGTAGAAACTACTTTGCGGCTCACACCAGCCAATAACAACTTCGAGAATCCTGTACATTCATTCAGTAAGGAACCACCAATAAACCAGACAACACCCAGCCAGTATGTTACAGTCTACACCATCCTTACAGGCTCAGTCATCTGATTCTCAGAATGTAAACATTACAAATGTTGGGACGATCGTTTTTTTTTTTATACATATTACGATGATAACAGGTCAATATAATAATACAGTATAAATGGATTCTGTAAGTGACATATCATTTTATTGATATTTGCTGTGTTTACATTAATATTAATATCTGATAATTAGTAAATCACTGTAACATGTACATAGACAAGAGAATATTTTATCACTCTTGATTGCATTTATAAATTGTTATTTTTCTCAATGCATATTTAAATATTTAAGTACTGTACAGTATTTAACTCTACTTGTGAGTTCACAATTGTTATTAAATGTTTTAACCAGATCACTGAGCTGAATGCTCTCATAGGGCTGGCCCAAAAGATTAAAATGAAATAATAGAGTACCAGGTCTAAGCCATAGGCTAAGCACTAGGACTGAATGATGAATGAGTAGTGAATTTTTAAAAATATGCAATAAAAGGCATATGCTTCCACACTAAAACACATGCACACATTAAATACGTTTACTCAAGTTTTCATCTGCACAATAAAAAAAATGAGTAATGATAAAAATCAGAATAACTTTAGATTTTTAAAATTCGATTTTTTTATTAGTTGCCCCGTGGGCTTTTGTATTTTCATAAATGACTTTTTGTACTTTGTCATGAATATTAAAATTGGGTCAATTGAAAATGTTGCAGACTGATAAAACTTCACCAATCAGTCGATTTCCAAAAGTTGATAACTGATGATGGTTATATTTTGGACATTCACATAACACATGTTTAATTGTTATTATCACTTTGCATTCTGAGCATGTGGGAGCTGGTTCATGGGGCTGCTCATTAAGTGTCTATGTGTCAGACGAGTACTGTATGGCCTATTCAGAGATGTGTTAGAATTACTTGCGCATGTCTCTCTATTTGGTATGATGAACTCAATTTTTTAACTCCAGGTTTTATTTGCTTCAACTTATTATTTTCAGGTTCTTCATTCCATTTATTTTGCCATTTGTTTATAATGCTTACTTTCATATGTATTATATAATCGTGTAAAGTCCCCGCTCAATGCGCTCTGTATAGTGAACATCCTGTTTTCTGCGGTGCCTTCACATCGACCTAGGGTTAGCCAGAATATATGTTTATCACCATAATTGTAAATTGTATATTTATTATCTTTCTAAATAATCATGCTTTATGTACAAGTAACGAATCATTTATGTTATGTGTCAGACATTATTGATCACTATGTTTTCTGTATGAACCTTTCCTGTTTTTGTAAAGAATTAGTTTGACCTCAGGTCACCTGTAAATCTTTGTACCCGCGGTCTCTGCGAAGTACGCAGACGTCCACATCCCGCTTTATAAGTAGCTCGCTTCATCAATAAACTAGCAGTACTTGTCTTCCTGCTCATTATTTCGCACCTCTCTCACAGTGGTGACCCCCGGAGTGGTTCCCGGAAGCCATTAATGGACCCAAACGGCAACTAAGTCTTGGCCCGATGAACCTTACCCACGCCCCTAACAGACTAACTACGGCGCTCTAACAAAGCGTTCGGGTGTTTACCAACCCTCATCGGCAGGTCGCCAGCGTCATTAGCGGACCCACACGGCACGCTCCCCCAGCATGTATTGGCGCGAGTATTCCCTCACACTCCAGGTGAGAACGCGAAATGAGCATGGACGTGGACATTCCCAACCACGTACAAATTACCGCGAACCTCTCGTAGGCAGACACCCCCCTCTCGCAACCCCCTCCCGCGCGCACCTCCACCCCGGTACCTGCGCCCCACACGATGACCCCCCCTGACGGACCAACCAGAGACGGCACCTAACATAAGGCTGCCGCCATTTACCAGGGAGAATGCAGTGTCCTGGTTCTACAGGGTCGAGGGGCAGTTCAGGGTAGCAGGCCTAACGGACGAGGTGTTGAAGGCAGACATCGCCATCAACGCCCTCCCGGAGGAGATATACAAGAAGATCGCCCCGTGGTTGATGATGACATCCGGCCCCGCCACCTTCCAAGAATGGAAATCCACTCTCATTGAGACCTGCTCCCTGCCGGTCTCCGAGAGAGCTGCCCGCGCCCTCGACCTCGCCCTCAACCCCCGGCAGGAGGGAAACCTCTTGGAAGCATGGCATGCCCTCCAGGACCTCCTCCTCCTCCCTGTGACTGACAGCAGCAGCAGCCACAAAGAAATCAGCCTGTCAAGGGAGATCTTCCTGCGGCAGCTACTGCCGGAGGTCCGTGGGCAGATCACGGATGCGTATACCCTGCCGGTCAAGGACCTAATCAGGGTGGCGCAGCAGCTGACGGATTCCACGAAGGTGGCCAAGCAGGCAACCTCACCCACACATTCCGCCAACTGCCTCCTGCCGGAGGACGCTACCACGGAGCCCGTCAACACCATTGAGCAGAAAAGGCCATCACACCAGCAGAAGAGGGAGGGGCCGGGGCTTTGCTACTACCACCAGAGATATGGGAGAGCTGCCCGGAGGTGCGAAGCCCCCTGCCTTTTCTTCCCTTCAAAAAACGGAGGAGGCAGCGGCCAACCACACAGGCCGCCATGGCAGCAGCAGCAGAAACACCCAGGGACCCCTTACCGTTAGGTTTCTATGTCCGGCAGGATGATGTTGGTCGACATTGGAGCCATGTGTTCAATGTTTCCGCCTTCAGGAGAGGACCGCAGACACCTGCCTGACCCGACTGCCTCCCGGACGGCCGCAAACGGGTCCCCCATCCTCTCCTACAGCACTAAGCTCCTCTCGATCTCCATCCTTGGCCAGAGGTACAGCTGGGAATTCATCATCACGGACATCAGGACCCCACTCCTAGGGGCGGACTTCCTTGCCCACTTCGGACAGGTAGTCGACATCGGCCGCAAACGCCTGCTGGACACCAAGTCCTGCAAGTCCCTGCCCTTGTTGCCAGGCCCCAGGGAGTCAGCCACCTGTTCTGTAGCGCCCCACCAATATGGTTCCCTCCTGAAGGAGTTCCCGGAGGTCTTCAAACCCGAGCTCCGCCAGATGACCAGGACTCCTGCCAAACACGGGATATACCACCACATCAAAATGAAGGGCCCCCCGATGCATGCGAAGTTCCTATGGCTTCCCCACAGCACCTTTAGTAGGCCAAAAAGGCCTTCGCTGAGATGGAAAGAATGGGCATATGCAGAAAGGCTCCCAGCCCGTGGGCCTCCCCCCTTCACATGGTGCAGAAAGCGGACGGCACCTCAAGGCCCTGTGGTGACTAAAGGCGGCTGAACCTTGCAACAGAGCCTGACCACTACTTCCTGCCAAACATGCAGGACCTGATGGCCTCTTTCCACGGGGCCAAAATATTCTCCAAAATGGATCTTTTAAAGTCTTATTTTCAGGTACCAGTAGTGCCGGAGGACATCCCCAAAACCGCCATCGTCACGCCCTTCGGGTCCTACATCTTCGCCTTCTCCACCTTTGGACTGAGGAACGTGGGCGTGACCTTCCAGAGGTTGATGGACAGCATCCTAGGGGACCTGGACTTCTGTGTCTGCTATGTCAACGATATCCTAATCTTTTCCAGATCCCGCGAGGAACACCTGCGACACATCCAGAAGGTCCTGCAGCTCCTGCAGGAAAGTGGCCTCATTGTCAGGTTTGACAAGTGTACCTTCGGCATTGAGAAGGTGGAATTCCTGGGCCACAAGATATCCCCAGAGGGCGTCCGCCCGATGTCTTCGAAGGTCAAAGCCATCGAGAAGTTCCCCACCCCTACCTCCATCAAGGCCATACAAAAATTCCTCGGAATGGTCAACTACTACAAAAGACTCATCCTGGGGAGGTTCTGAAGGGACGTCCAAAGACCTTAATGTGGGGCCCCGACCAGCAGAAGACCTTCCTTCTGACGAAGGCCTCCCTCACCAAAGCAACATCTTTGGCCTACCAGGACCCAACGCTCCCCTCCAGCTGATGACGGACGCCAGCAACGTCGCCTGTGGAGCTGTCCTGGAGCAAGTCATCAGGGGTGCCTCTCAGCCCATCGCCTTCTTCAGGAGGAGGCTGAGCCCCACCGAGTCCCGTTACAGCACCTTCGACCAGGAACTCTTCGCAGCATACCAGGCGGTATGGCACTTCAAGTTCCTCCTGGAGGGAATGCCTTTCACAATTTGGACCAACCACCAGCCGCTGGTCCATGCCTTCATGAAGCTGGGTGACGCATGGTCCTCGAGGCAGCAGCGGCACCTCGTGGCTATCACAGAGTTCACCTGCACCATCAAGTACCTCCCCAGCAGGAAGAACCCGGTAGCTGACACCCTCTCGAGGATCGAGATCAACTCAGTGCAACTCTGGATCACCTACGAGGACCTCGCCCATGAACAGGCTGCTGACCCAGAGACCCCAGCCTACTGTACAGCTGTCACGTCATTGAAGTGGAAGGACATGCCCTTTGGTTCAGGAGGATCAACATTACTAAGCAACGTCAGCACCGGACGCCCCCGCCCCCTGGTGCCCACCTCAGACGTCAGCTGGTCTTTGACATTATCCACAGCCTATCCCACCTCTCCGGGAGGACAACAGCCAGGCTGCTGATGGAGAAGTTCGTCTGGCACAGCACACAGAAAGACACGACAGCCTGGGCAAGGCAGTGTATGCAATGTCAGGCCAGCAAAGTAGTATGGCACACCAAATCAGGAGTGGGCGAGTTCCCCCAGCCAAAGAGATGCTTCGGGCATATCCACGTTGACATGGTGGGTCCTCTTCCCCCATCAGGAGGAGCCAGATACCTACTGACAGTCGTCGGCCGCTCCACCAGCTGGGAGCCTTTTTTCATATGCCCACCCTCTCCATCTCTGCGAAAGCCTTTTTGGCCTCCTGAAGGCGCTGTGGGGGAAGCTGCTGGAACTTCGCATGCGTCGGGGGGCCCTTCTTCTTGATATGGTGGCATATCCCATGTTTGGCAGGAGCCCCTGGCATCTGGTGGAGCTGGGGTTTGAAGACCTCCGGGAACTCCTTCAGGAGGGAACCATAGTGGTGGGGCGTGATGGAACAGATGGCAGGCTCCCTGGGGCCTGGCGACAAGGGCAGGGACTGGCAGGACTCTGTGTCTAGCAGGCGTTTGCGGCTGACGTTGACTGCCAGACTGAAGTGGGCAAGGAAGTCCACCCCCAGGAGTGGAGTCCTGACGTCCACGATGGTGAACTCCCAGCTGTACTTCCAGCCAAGGATGGAGATTGAGAGGATCTTGGTGCCGTAGGAGAGGATGGGCGACCCGTTTGCGGCCATAAGGCAGGTAGTCGGGTCCGACGGACGTCTGCGGTCCTCTCCTGAAGGTGGAAACACCAAATGCATGGCTCCAGTGTCGACCAACATCATCCTGCCAGAGATCACATCGCGGACATAGAACCCTACTGGTAAAAGGCCCCTGGGTATTTTTGTTGTTGCTGCCAAGGTAACCTTTGGGTTTGGCCGCCACCTCCTCTGTTTTTTTGAAGGGAAGAAAGGGCAGGGGGCTTCGCACCTCCGGGCGGCTCTCCCGAACATCTGGTGGAAGTAGTATAGCCCAGGCCCTTCCCTCTTCAGCTGGTGGGACGACCTTTTCTGCTCAATGGTGTTGACAGGCTCCGTGGTGGGGTCCTCTGGCAGGAGGCAGTTGGTGGAGTGTGTGGGCGTGGTCGCCTGCTTGGCCGCCTTCGTGGAGTCCGTCAGCTGCTGCACCAACCTGATTAGGTCCTCAACTGGCAGGGTGTGTGCGTTTGTGATCTGCCCTCGGACCTCCGGCAGTAGCTACCGCAGGAAGATCTCCCTCTACAGAATGATTTCCTTGCCCTTGCCGCTGCTGTCAGTCTTAGGGAGGAGGAGGAGGTCCTGGAGGGCATGCCACACTTCCAAGAGGTTTCCCTCCTGCCTGGGGTTGTAGTGCAGCAGATAATTGCATATTTCATAAGAATCGTTCAGATAGTGAAACAAGCATGAAATTTTGCACAAGTGCTCTTTAAAGTTCCCTCTATCAGAAAAGGGCACTGGCCACACAAAAAATTTAATATGGCGGCCAAATTCCAAGATGGCGGCCAGTATCGACAGATTTTGGCTAATTTTTCACTAGAATGGCATGTATTTGCTTCTAGCAATATGGTAAAGCTCTTCCATACTATTTCTTGTGAATATTATGTTTCTGTAGCTTCCCAGTACAGTTTACCTTTAAATATGGGGGCTATATGGCTGCCAAGAAAAGGTAGAAACAATAATTATAATGAGAAATAATGCCCGTTCAACAATTATCGTTTTAAGCATGGATCTTGGTTTCTGTGGTTTTAGATCCTAATGAGGCCATCTCTTTCGAATAACTCATCAATTTTGAAGGAAAATTAATAAATGTAAAAGAGTGTATGTCTGCACACAACCAGGGCACACTGGTGACATCACTGCTGTGTAACTCAGCATGGGGTTCAGTGCCAGCTAATCCAGCTTTACTAATCCTGTAGTCTTAGACTAGTAGTTGTAGTATAGTTTAGTTTAGTGTCCCAAATGCTTTCTAACAGCCCCAGACCGGCTATAGTTAGATAGCCGCACCTGAATAGACAGGATGTGCCAGCGCGGGAGAGCCGAGCCAAGGGTATGGGGGCTGTACATGATGGTTCATGTACTTACCCGGATGGTGTACAGATCACACGGGACTTAAATGGCACTGGATGAATGATCGGGCTAGGTGTAGGAGACCGAACCTAGTTGAATCCCATACAGGAATGTGTGCTGATACCCTACTTCTTTTCCAACAATAATACAAACTATGCTCGTTGGCTGCCTATTCACCTCAGGGACATGCTTACCCTAGAGAGTTCACACCCAGAGTTGCACAAGGAGTTCAAGGCTGGCAACTTTGTTGTGCACAAGACCAGTCGCCAGTTCTCAGCAATGGCTCTTGACCAAGCTCATGAGCAGACCAATGCCTTTATAAAGGCTGATGGCGGAGCCATTGGGCTGACTGAAGATCCGTCAGCACTCAGAAGATGGATGGTGGCTGGCCCAGAGATCATCCGCTTGGTGTCTGCATACGAAACAGAGGTTCAAAGTAAGGAGTCTAATGAGCAGACAACACACCATGAACAAACACCTCATGCGCAGAAGACATTCTTGGAGAGAGTCAGCAAGCTGTCATTGGCTTTGCAACACTTGGGAAGTCCTTTTCAGGAAGAGAGCCAGGATCTGTATTCCATTGACAACAAAAACATTGCCCACCCCAGCTCAGCAGAACTTCTACAGACACACCTTGACAGAGGCCGCACTAAATTTCAGAAGTTTTCAGACTCTTTGGCAAACAATGCAGTCTCCTTCTATGAGCCGATAAAGAAGAACAGAACTGACTTCTTCAGGCAAGAAGCTGCTCCTGTAGAACAGTCAAAGCAGAAACTTCTGAAGGAGGATTGCCAGCTTTTCTCAAAGCTATTTATATCCTGTCAGAGCCGTGAATGTGATCTGCAGGAATTCTTCCAGCACGAGAATCAAACATTCCCAGCTTCCCTTAGTGAGGGTGGTAGGCTGTACACATGTCAAAAGTCTCAGCTGACCTCGGTCCTGGAGAGTCATGTTACACTAGAAGACAAAGAACCAAAGACTGATGTCCTCATTGTAGATGGATCAGCTTTGGTCCATGCCTTGCCACCAAAGAAAGGAAAGACCTTTGAGGGCTATGCACTTTGCAACTTCTTGCCTGTGATACAATCCTATAGCAGCAAGTACACATCATCACATCTTGTATTTGATGTATACAATACATCCAGCCTCAAAGCTGAGACCAGGCTCCAACGTGGTCAAGGAGGAAGGCGCAAGGTGACAGACAAGAACACAATTCCATCCAACTGGCGCAATTTCCTAAGACACGATGCCAACAAGACAGAGTTGTTCCAGTTCCTGGCAGACAAAGTTGCCCAGATGTCTGCCACAAATGTTGTCATTGCCACGAAAGGGTCTGCTGTCCTCAGCACTCATGAGGCTAGTCTTCAGGGACTGGAAAAGTGCTCTCATGAGGAAGCTGACACCCGCATCTTTCTCCATGCCAAATATGCCACAGAACATGGAGCCAAGACCATCACGGTTAAAGCAAATGACACAGATGTTCTTGTCGTTGCAGTCAGTGCTTTCTCCACTCTCCACAATCTAGGGCTAGAGAAGCTATGGGTGGCATTTGGCCAAGGCCAGAGCCTGCGCTGGATTGCTGTGCATGACCTGTGCAACTCTCTGGGCCAGGAGAAGGTGAATGGCATGCTCTTCTTCCATGCGTTCTCAGGCTGTGATACAGTGTCAGCCTTCCGGAGCAAGGGCAAGAAGACCGCCTGGCAGACATGGAACATCTTTCCAGAGGCCTCCACTGTGTTCTCCAAACTGAGTCACTACCCTCTCAGAGTGGAAGAGAGTGACCTGAAGGTCCTGGAGAGGTTTGTCATACTTATGTATGAAAGATCCAGCACTGCTGGCACTGTGGATGAGGCTAGACTTGATATGTTTGCCAGAAAACAAAGGGCATATGAGGCCATTCCACCAACCAGGGGAGCTCTCCTCCAACACACCAAGCATGCTGCGTACCAGGCTGGTTGTGTGTGGGGGCAGGCCACCCAGTGTCAGCCACAGCCAGAGAACCCTGCTGAGTGGGGATGGCAAAAGTCTGGTGAAGCATGGCAAGTCCTCTGGACAACCAACTCGCCCTTAGCCAAGAGTTGCCAACAGCTTACCAAATGTGGATGGAAAGCAGGCTGTCGGGAAAGGTGCAAGTGCTACAAGCTGGGTCTTCCTGCACAGCTCTGTGCACTTGCAAATGTGAAGTCTAGATAAATATTGCCCTCTCTTCAGTAGATAATCTAGCTTGAGCATCCAACGTGTCATGCTATGCCTACCTTCTTATCCTCGAATTTTTCAAAGGTGTAGGTTGAGAGACCTATACATAGATTGGTTGCTTTTAGTCCGTATTTCTCTTCTTTTCTTTTTATGGTTACAGTCTTAGACACAATGTTGTATGTGACCATACCATTACTATTTCAGTTGAAAATAGCATATTAGTTAAACTGTCTGATCACATGAATATACCATTAAATAAAAACAGTTGGTCTCTATGTCTGCTAGCGCTGTGGATAGAAAAAAAACTTTTATGGCAACCATTTTGTACGCCATCTTGGTTACAATTCATTTAGTAAGGGTTTTCAATAAAATGTGTGGTATGGAACATTTTTATAACCTAAAAGTTGAGGTTTAAAAAAAAAAACTGGCATATTCCATCCAATAGATGCTCCCAAACCAGTGAATCTCAACATAGATGGCGGCCATTTTGAAAAATAGCCGCCATCTTGGATTTTCAGGTGGCCAGCGCCCTTTTCTAAGAGAGCGTAGTCTTAGGAATGTTTGTGCCAAATTTCATGCTTGTTTCACTATCTGAACGATTTTTACAGCAATCTGCTGCACTATTGAGGGCGAGGTCGAGGGCGCAGGTAGCTCTCTTGGAGACCGGCAGGGAGCAGGTCTCAATGAGAGTGGGTTTCAGTTCTTGGAAGGTGGTGGGGACTGACATCGTCATCAATGAAGGGGGCGATCTTCTTATAAATCTCCTCCAGGAGGGTGTTAATGGGGATGTCTGCCTTCAGCACCTTATCAGTCAGGCCTGCTATTCTGATTTGCCCCTCGACCCTGTAGAACCAAGACGCTGTGTTCTCCCTGGTGAATGGTGGCAGCCTTATGTTAAGGGCCGTCTTTGGTTGGTCCGTCAGGGGGGTCATCATGTGGGGTGGTGGTACTGATGTGGAGGCGCATGGGAGGTGGTTGCGAGAGGGAGGTGTCTGCCTCCGAGAGATTCGCGGTAATTTGTATGTGGTTGGGAATGTCTCAGTCCATGCTCTCTTCGCACTCTCACTTGGAGTGTGTGTGGGAACACTCACACCAATACACGCTGGGGAGCATGCTGTGTGGGTCCGCTAATGATGTTGGCGACCTGCCGACGAGGGTCAGTTAATGCCCGAACGCTTTGTTAGAGCGCCGTGAGTTAGTCTGTTAGGGGCATGGATTAGGGTCATTGGGCCAAGACTTAGTGGCCTTTTGGGTCCGTTAATGGCTTCCGGGAGCCACTATGGGGGTCACCACTGAGAGACAAGTACTGCTGATTTATTGATGAAAATTAGCTGCTTATAAAGCAGGGTGTGGATGTCTGCGTAGTTCGCAGAGACCGCTGGTACAAAGATTTACAGGTGACCTGAGGTCAAACTAGTTCCTTAAAAACAGGACAGGTTCATACAGAGAACATAGTGATAAACAGTGTCTGACATATGAAATAAATAACTTTTTACCTGTACATAATACATGATTGCTTGGAAAGACAACATATACACAGTTTACAGTTGCGATGATAAATATATATTCTGCTCAACCTTAGGTCGGGAAAGGCACCGCAGAAAACAGGATGTTCTCCACAGAGAACGCATTGAGCCAGGACTTTACAAGTCTAGCTCTAACAAGGAAAGGTGGTGAGTGATTGTTTACAATTTTATTAAGTATATTGGAGATAATTCACAACCTACCAATGCTTGCCGTATTGTGCAGATGTGTGTTCAGTGTTTATTCATTGCCTTGATTTCAGTCACTTTTGAGGTTCAGCTTTGTTCGTCTGCTTGGAAACCAAGTAGGTTCTGTCCACAAGAGTATGAAGCAAGATCAGCAATTGAACAACCGATGACCCGAAAATGATTCATAGGGCACTTAGATACAGCATCGTGTGGCAATGACAAAGATTTCAATTATTAAGTCATGGAACCTTTTGGTTTGGATATAATTGGTTTCACGGGCGTAAAACAGAAATATACTTGCATATGTTCGTTACGAAATCGCTAAGGTGCGAGGACTCTGGTGGAGAGTTTTTCACTCCTTGGTGAGAATCATAAGTGCCTGCACTTGTGGTAGGACACGAGGGAATTGGAATTCCCTCTGCGGAATGTAAGTGTTGAACTTTAAACTTACTAACCTTTACAAGTGTTACCATTATTATTTAGTGATTGTTCTTTTTGATATTATTTAACATTTTATCTCATGTGTTTTGGCGTGTCTATACACTGGGGTGTAACAGAAAATTATTCCATTTTTCCTAAGGAATGTTTCAATCTACCCACAATTGTTTGGGGAAGATATGCTCCTGGTTAAGTGAGCATTTAAAATGGCCGATGGGAAAAGTGGTCGTTTTAATGTTACAGAGACAGAAATGACTTTGAAACTTATGTGTAACATACTCCTGTGAAATGCACGGTAGCCTTTGATACGGTGGGAAAGAGGAAATAATCCCCACATATCATATGTGACTTGCAATTTTTTTCTCTTTATTTCGGGGTACTGCTCCATGGGCTTAGTATCTATCTTCTTAATTCATTTTGCAGGATTTCTTATCAAGCTTACTTAATAAACTCTATTTTTGTAGTTTAGAAATTGATTTGTACACCTTTAGACAGGTTGAGTAAATGAGAGAGAGAGAGAGAGAGAGAGAGAGAGAGAAGGGAACTTCTCTGCTGCTGATGACAAGATACCAACCGAACTTCAGGTAATGCCCTACACCTCCGGGGGTGGGGGGGAGTTAACAGTTTGGTGGCAGCGGAAATTAATTACTGGTGTTTCAAAATTAGAGCCCCCCCTCCACAGAACAAATGGAATTTTGTGAAGTTTTGTGCTATAGCCTGTCTACAAGTACATTATTTTAAGTTTCTATTAAGCTATTTTTCATTTTAATGTTGTGAAGTTTTCTGCTATAGCCTGTCTCCAAGTACATTATTTTAAGTTTCTATTAAGCTATTTTTCATTTTACATTTCTTGTATTTTCAGACTGACTGACAGAGTTAGATACAGCCATGGCTAATGACTCAGAGGAAATCAGATGGATTGATCAAATCCGGGCTATAACCTTCAGAGAGGTGGGGGGTGCTGGCGCATCCTTCATTTCATGTTCCTGGATAGCTAAATACATTAAAAGAGATGAATCCTTTGTTAAAAGAAACTGGAACAAAAATCCATATGACTGTCATCGCGAAAAGAGTGAGAATTTTGTAAGGCCTGAAGTACTTTCTCAGGAGTCAAAGGACATCATAGCTGAGGCAGTGGGTAGACCAAGAAAGTCTTTACGTAGATTGGCGCTTGAACTAGAAATAAAAAGGGGAAAGAAGAGAAGTTATAGTGCTGTATATCGTGAGTTGAAAAAATCTGGTATCAAGCCATTTCATGTTATCAGCAAGTCCAGCATCACTCAGCAACAGAGAGAAGATCATGCATGGTTTTGTGGTTCATTTCATAAAGATTGGGATGAAGCTGACTTTCTCCATGTTGCTGCATCAGATGAATTCTTCATTTACACAATTAGGAGGCCAAACCATAAAAATTTGGGCTGCAAAGTTGGTTGATATCAGCGATGATGTGTGCTATCGCCAAGTTGTGAAATTTCCTGAATGTTTGGGAATTTTTCTCTGTTTCACAGCCAAACGGTTAATGTGGATCATCAAAGAAAAAGGACAGTCATGGAATAGCTAATACTTCAGAGAAACTGTGCTTACTGGTGGAGTATTACCTTTCCTCAAAGATCCTGAAAACATGTTATCTGTTGAAGAAGTCACATTTTTGTATGATAAGGCACCATGTTTCAAGGCTCTTCAGATACAGGAGCTGCTTCGAAACAGTGGTATTGATTTCTTCTCATCAAGTGAATTTCCAGGTAGCTCCCCTGGCCTTAATGTGTGTGAAAACATTGGTAGTATCTTAAAGGATCGTGTTGAAGTGCACACAGTGAACTATGATGGTATACCAAGCCTCGATGACCTGTGAAGAGAGGTGACCAAAGTGCTCAGGGAAATGGAGTTTGAGTCTCAGCTTTTTTGCGATTTGCTGAAATCATACCCCTCAAGAATCCAGACTATGGTACAGGCAGATGGAGGCCACACAAAATATTAAATACTCAAAGAGAAACTTAAATAAATACCAGTTCTGAATTACTTTTCTTATTGTCCATATCAATTTTAGTTTGTGCTGTTGGAGAAGGGGGGGGTGCTCTAATTTCGAAACAACCTGTACATTAGCAAGGGGGTTGAGAACCCATGCCAAAGAAGGAATGTGTGAAGATATTTGTTTTTTGCATTTAGAACGTTTTGCCGGAAGTGGCGTCACCTCCCTTCTTCTAGAAGTTTCCTTGTATCTCGTCCCCAAAATGCTTTAATGACGTCATATGACTGTTTTAATTTTCTACTGGAATCCTCAGATTTATTCATTCTGATTTTCGAGACTGATCAGTTTGTTTCTCTCTCTCTCTCTCTCTCTCTCTCTCTTTTCAAAAGAGAGTAATTGTAATGTAAAATGTTTGTGATCACTAGTATTAATCTTAGCTTTTGATATTTGAGTATAGGGAAAGTGTAAAAATTTGGTAGTAATGGCACCTGATAAGTGTGTTTTGTGAATTTAAAGCAGCTGCAAGTTACAAATGTTTTCACAAGCTTGTGTAAAGTAAAATGAATTTTACTTATTATTACCATGGTATAATAAGGTATATTAAGAGAATTTTTGCCTAAGTGAAATTATTATTGATAAATCTTTTGTGTGTTTTTGTATTTGCAATCTCTTGATTTTTTATGTTGGTGATTTAACATTTATTTACTTAGCATTTTAAATATATCTTGATAATTTAACATTGTATACTTGATTTAATTTTCATTTATTAAGATTTTCTTTTCAAATCTTGAATAATTCTTGATAGTTTAAATGTTGCTTGATTAATTTAATTCTTGATAAATTAAAGTTTTTGTGATTTAGTTTTGATTAATAATTAACTCAAGAATTAATTAAATTTTTGTGTTGTTTTCAAGTAATAGTAAATTTTTCAGATTGCAAATTCTAATTATAAATTTTGAATTTAAAAATAAATTTTTGTATTTAAAATAAAAAAAAAAAACTGTTTCATTTATTGACCACCAGTGGATAGGATTAAATGATAAACATGTTTTGTTCCTTCACTTTTGCTAAAGTGAATTAAGACCAGGGAAACAGTTAAAGTTGTTTGATGGAGTGATGCCCTTTGACTCTAGTATATTTCTTGTTTAATTGTTGATGCCTCACACTAGTCTTGATAAACTTAGTTTGAGTTTTCATGCGAGTAATGAGCTTTTTAAGGGATCATTGTTACCTTTAGAGTACTCAGTCGTAATTCTTATTGTTATAAGAGTTCAGATATCTGACTGAAGTGAGGTAAATTTTCAAAATCTGTGATTAGTTGTGTAATAACCAGATACTTGGTATGCATCGTGACAAAAGATTTTGGTGCCCAGACCCGGGAACAAAACAAAACAAAATATCACTCTGGTTTATGGTTTATACTGGTGGTGTTAGGGATATATTTTGATAGGAGAGTGATCACATAGTTATTTTTTGAATTGTATTGTGAATTATTTAGTTGAGTAACTTAGAGAAAATGGCATTGTTCAATGTTCAGGAGTTTTAGCAGCTCCATCCATCCAAGAGTTTCCTGAATCCAACCTGAGTAAGGCATAGTGGACTGCTTTAGCAGTGGCATGTGGGGATAATGTGTTTAGTGGAATGATTAAGGCACAAATCAGATGTATTGCAGTCCAGGTGTTGATGGACTCTGGTAAAATAGAAGAAGAGTTAGAAGAGGCACAAGAATTGTTGAGTGCAGCTGGGGCAGAATTTATAAATAAGCAAGAGCAAAAGAAAGAGAAAAGTGATGCAGAAGCAAAGCTAGATACATGTAAGTAGAAGAAAATTTGATTAAGCTGAAGATGCAGGCTGAAAGAGAAAGAGAAGACAGAGAGACAAGAGAAAGAAAAGAAAGAGAAGAAGAAAAAGCAGCAGAAGAAGAAAGAGAAAGAAAAAGAGGAAAGAGAGAAAGCAAGGCATGAAAGGGAGATGGCTTTAATCAAAGCTCGATCCACATTACTTGTAACACCGTCTAACCCTACCCAAGGTAATTCAGACCCTGTATTTGATGTGGTAAGAGTGCAAAAGCTAATTCCAAAGTTTACAGAAGAAGCTCCAGATGAATTTTTTGATCACTCTGAAAAAGTGGCTTCAGGTATGGGATGGCCTGAAGGTAACTGGTCAGCCTTGTTACAAAGTGTTCTCACTGGTAAAGGAAGAAGTGCCTATTTAGCCTTATCAGCTAATCAGTGTAAAGAGTACAAGGTACTCAAACACAATGTGCTACAAGTTTACCAGATAACCCCTGAATATTACAATGAAAGATTCAGATCTTTGAGAAAGGATGACAAGATGACTTTCTTGGATTATGCCTACAAAGTAAGAAGATGTTTTAAATGATGGTTGGAGGCTGCTAAAGTTGAATCTATGGACGAACCTGAGGAGTTAGTAGTCCTAGAGCAACATCTTAGAGGAATTCCTGAACACATAGGAGCCTATTTAAGAGAGAGAGACAGGTTAAGAAACTTGACAAAGCTGCTACATTGAGTGAAGACTACAATATAATCAGTAGCAAAAGGAACTATAATGTCAAGTACCAGAACCAACAACGCACAGGTTTCAGGTCTCATCCCAATTTCTAGTGGCTATGCCAATACAAAGCCAGGAAATATCCCTCAGCAATCGAATGTTAAATCCTCATCATCCAGTTTCTCAAGACAGATACAGAAGACTAATGTCTGCTTCAAGTGTGGAAGAGTAGGACGCTACAGTCAAGATTGTTATGACACAACAGCAGACCAAACCAGTTGGTCAAGTGGTTAAAGGTAACCAGGTGAAGCAAACTATGAAGAGCAGTGTGGGGAAGATTGAGACAGTTGAGAAGACTGAGACTAAACAAGCAGAGTGTTTAGCAACCAGTGGAAATGTAACCTGAAGCAGTGAGTGGCTGAGCAGCTTGGAGGCTTTTAAGCCATATATCTATAAAGGTATGCTGACAACTCAAGGAGGGAGTGTGCAGGTACCAGTCAAGGTATTACGTGATACTGGGAGTAACCATAGTGTGGTAGTTCTTGGTGCTCACTCACAGTTGGAGAAGAATCTCACTGGAGACTCAGTTATTTTGAAGGGTATATGAGGAGAAGAGGTAACTCCTATATGCCGTTTGCACCTGTCCTGTGAATTGGTGACAGGGAATGTTGATTTTGCCGTAAAGGACTCACTAGCTGTTGAAGGTGTGCATGTTTTACTGGGTAATGAAGTTGGTGGTGTACCCTTCACTCCTTGTCCTATAGTGACAGACAAACCGTTGAGGATTAGTCCTATGGTAGATTTAGAGAAGAAAAACCCCCACCTGTTTCCAAGTTGTATAACTACCAGGAGTATGAAGAGAACTACGTCTGCAAGTGAAGAAACTGAGGATTTACCTGTACCAGGAGGATCAAGTGAAAGATCTTTGAGCTCAGAAGAGTTGTTCCAGTAAAGTGAAGTTTCCCCTAGTTTTAGCAATGAAGAGATTTCCCAGAAGAAGAGGATCCTGTTGTTCTTGTAGAGACTCAGAGTAGTCAAAGTGTTCCTGAAGATAGTAGTGAAACTACAGTAGCAGAGTTAGCAGATATTGAGAGTTCAGCCCTTGAAGTTGGTCAAATGACTAGAGAGAAGCTAGTGGAATTGCAGAAGAAGGATACAACGTTAGCTGATTTGTTCTTTAGAGTTGTTGATCAAGAAGAGATGCAACAAACTCCTACCTGTTATTATCTAAAGGAAGGATTGCTAATGAGGAAGCATCGATCTGGAGATATACCAGGAAATGCTGAGTGGGGTGAATATCATCAAATTTTGATTCCATATCCATTGAGGAAGCAAGTGGTAGCAGTAGCGCATGAGTCTGGATATATGGCAATCAGGAAGACTGTTGAGAAGATTATGAAGTATTTTTTCTGCCCTGGACTTCACAAGGATGTTAACAAGTTTTGCAGAAAGTGTCACACATGCCAAATAGCTGGAAAGCCGAATGAAACCATTCAGAAAGCCCCCTACAACCCATAGAAGTTAGAGGAGAACCCTTTAGCAAGGTGATTATAGATGTGGTTGGGCCGCTTCCAAAAACAAAGAAAGGAAAAGAATATTTATTAACATTAATGTGTCCATTGACAAGGTATCCTGAGGCGATTCCTGCAAGAAGTATAAGTGCAAAGGTTATTGCCGAGAAGTTGATGGAGTTTTTCTCCAAGTTTGGAATACCAGAAATTGTGCACAGTGATAGAGGAACGAACTTTACTTCAAAATTATTCCTGGATTTGATGAACTTGTTAGGAGTGAAACAACAGTTGTCAACTGCTTATCATCCAGAGACTCAAGGAGCCTTGGAAAGTTTCCACCAGGCACTGAAAAGTATCTTAACAAAATATTGTAATGAATCAGGAAGAGAATGGGATGCTGGTTTACCCTTGATGTTGTTTGAAGTAAGGAATGCTTATCAAGAAAGCTTGGGATGTTCACCAAATGAAATTATTTTTGGTCGAGACCTGAGGGGTCCATTGAAGATTCTTGCTGAGAATTAGGAAGAAAATCAAGAGGAAATCCAAGGAGAATATGTGAAGAACTTGAGGAAAAGGTTAAGAGATTTTAGAAAATTCTCGTTAGAAAATCTGAAAATAAGTCAAGAGAAAATGAAAAGGAAACTAAGCTAAGAAATTTTAGTGTAGGACAACAAGTTCTAGTGTTCTTACCAGTGAAAAGATTTCCCCTTACCAATAAGTTTCAAGGTCCTTATAGGATAATAGAGAAGTTAAGTGATTGAGCCCCGGTGGCTCAGTCGGTAGAGCAGCAGCCTAGGACTTCGTAGAGGTCCGTGGTGCGGGTTCAAATCCGCAGCCGACTGGTCAGTGAAGGTGGACACTTTGCTATCCGTGTAGACACCCCGGGATTACGTATGTAATCAACGGATAGGTTTGCTGAAAAGCAAATGGGTGTTACAGACTAATACACACATAAACAAAGCCACTCCAACATCTTCTAAAAAACATAACAGACACCTCACACGTCTCGAACTGTCGACCTATCCGCCCAGTTCTCCTCGCTGCGTGGGAGAAAGGGAGCTGGGGATTGGCACGATACACGTACACATCGTTACCGGGGTCTACAAAGCGATGTCAGGCAGGGCAGCCGATCGAGGCTGCGGCCTTTATACACCAAATCAAAGTCCTTCGTAAAGAAGGCATCGTGCTTACCCCATATAGAAAATGGGAAAAAAGCACGTTAAAACAAAGAAGAAGAGAAATTAAGTGATCGAACTTATGTGATTGAAACACCAGGAAGAAGGAAACGACAGATGAAAATACATGTGAATCTTTTGAAACCTTACTTCTCAGAGACTGAAACTGAAACAGTGTCAATAACACAGACAACTTCATCTACAGAGGACGATGATGGCTACGAATTGGGAGCTGAAAGCAAGGTGAACAATTCTTCCATATTGGAAAATTTGGAGGATAAACTAAAACATCTGAGTGTTGAGCAAAGTAGTGAGTTAAGTGAGGTGACTCGAAGTTTTCCTGAAAATTTTGCAGATGTACTTAGGCGTACCGATCTGACAAAGCATGAGATAAAGATCACTTTTCATCGAGATGTTTTGAAGAAAGAAGTTGAATATTTGTTGCAGCATGGATTAGCAGAACCCAGTTCAAGTCATTATAGTTCTCCTTGTGTGTTAGTGAAGAAACCAGATGGCTCATTTAGGATGTACTGATTATAGGAAGCTGAATTCCATCAGTGTGGCTGACAATTATCCCTTGCCTCTTATTGATCAATTACTTGATAATATTGGGCAAGCCAAATTTGTTTCCAAGACTGATTTGTTGAAAGGTTTATTATCAAATTCCCTTAGACAAGGATGCTAAGTTGCTGTCAGCCAGAGGTGTAACTAGGGTTACTGGCGCCCAGGGCAAGCACAGAAAATGGCGCCCTTTTTCGTGGAATAAATCTTAAGGATTCTGGATCTGTACCACAATGATTCAGTTGACAACAAGCTATCATTATTTACTGCCAAAAGGTATATTGAGTTTACTAGTACAAGTTAACATTATTTATTACCAGAAGGTCTAATAATGGAGTTTAGTGTTACCAACATTATTGAGGGAGATACAAATGTTTTACCATCACTATTCTGCACACACAAAAAAGAAATAAGGATGCATTAAAAAAACACTCAAAAACCAATACATAATCCTGAAGTTCTGAACTGAAAAACTGTGGAAATTAGCATTGATAAAAACAGTTTTAGATCAAATTTTTAAATGCACTCAAGCTTCACAGTGATGCAAACTCGTTAGTTAAGATCATGGAGTTTAGTGATACCAACATTATTGAGGGAGATAAAAATATTTTACCAACACTATTCTGCACAAAAATAAATAAATGAAATAAGGATTTATTATTTGTCAAAAAAATAAATAAAAAAGTAATACATAATCCTGAAGTTCTGAACTAAAAAAATTGCGTAAATTAGCATTGACAAAAACAGTTTTAGAGAGAATTTTTAAACGCACTCAAGCGGTCATTCTCTATAGCCCTTACCAATCAGAGCTTTCATTAAAACTGAATAAAAAAAATGAAAACTAATTTATCAGCTTCTGAAACTGCTTAGATTTAACATTTAAAATGCAACATTGATTGTAAAGAGATCAGAAAAAAAATAAAAGTTGATGGCAATTATATTTGGACTGCGAGACTTTGGTGAAGCAAAATTATCAATAACATCATCAAAGTTAATGAGTTCTACCTCTTCACGCTCAATACTAAGAAATGCTAGGGCGTTAAGTCTATCCTGTCCCACTGAGGCTCTGAGATAAGCCATAATCAATTTCAGTTTACTGAACGAACGTTCACAGCTTGCAACTGAAATTGCTACTGTAAGCATAAGTTGGATTGCTACTCTTAAGTTGGGAAAAACATTTTCATCACCATATTGTATAATGAATTGGATGAGCTTCTCTGGAGTGGAAATCTGAACATCCGTTCTACTTGCCAAGAGCATTCTGCATCTAAGATTTCCTCATAAAGTTCATTACCATCCAAGTCACTACTGTAGAATTCGCCAACATGTAACAGTTTTCTTTCATTCTCTCGTCATTCAGTAATCCCGAACTTCTATCTTTTTTAAGAATTTGTTCTACACCTAGCAGAAACCCAAACTTGTTGTCTAGATCTTCAAGTCTTGTGCTATGTTGTTTTATTTCGGTATGCATTCTATCTATTGTACCTTCCATTAGACGCATGATCTCCTGTTTTGCACTGAGGCCTACATCAGTAGCTGTTTCTCCTGGTATCCTTTTCTTTATTCTGGACCTCAGCTATACCATAACATCATAATTCTCAAATAGTTCTAATGTTGCTCTGAGCGACTCATTACAGATTGTTTCTCTGTTTTCACTGAAATACATTTCAAGTGCCTTTAAGTCTTTGGCAGCATTGTGGAAGTTTATTTGATGGTCCTGATGCCTCTTTTGAATGCGGTCTATTTTTGATAATATAAGATTCCACAAGAAAAGTGATCCAAGGAAATGAAAGGTAAGAATCCGGTGCAACAGCTGACTGGTTTCACTTCTTGTATCTACATTTTCTTTCAGATCAGTAGACATTTCTTCCAGTAGAATAACCAAGTCATCAAAGTGGTGACGGTTTAACTGCCTCTTCTTTTGCACTCCATCAGGTTTCAGATTCAGATTTTAGTGTGACTGGCACAGCTTTCCTCGGCTTGTCCCATCGCAGTGTTGAACGTGAGAAAAAATTGTACAGTGCATCTAAGGTGCCAAAAAAAGGTTACTGTAACTGATTCTTCACTGGCTGCATGAATACCAGCTAGATTAAGTGAGTGGTTGTCACAACTGATAAATGCAGCTTTACTGTTCTTTTCAATGATCCTCTGCTGCACACCAGATTTGTGCACTGCCATGACTGCAGCGTTGTCGTTACACGCCAATACACACACACATACACTCACAAATGTGATTGTGTGTGTGTGTGTGTGTGAAGAATACAAATACTGGCAACACTCACAAATGTGATTGTGTGTGTGTGTGTGTGAAGAATACAAATACTAGCAACTCTTTATGATATATATATATGATGGTGATACAAAATACTTTTATTTCTCTCACAGCTCCCTGTAAGCCGCATAAATTGTTCCCCAGGCTCATTTTGGCGCCCCCCTAAGGTCGGCGCCCAGGGCACGTACCCCCCCCCCCCACCCCGCCCTTGTTACGCCTCTGCTGTCAACTTTCATTACTCCTTTTGGACTGTATCAATACACTGTTTTGCCGATTGGTGTGGTGAATGCACCTGCAACATTCCAACGAGTGATGGATCAACTGCTAGGATCCATAGAAGGAGTTGGTGTATACCTTGATGACATTTTGATTTATTCTGATACATGGGAAGAACATCTGAAGATTTTAAGGAAAGTGTTCAAGAAACTACGGGAAGCAGGACTAACAATCAACTTACAAAAAAGTGAAATTGGAAAGGCAACTGTGCAGTATTTGGGATTTGCAGTTGGAAAAGGCCCTCTCGCTCCTGTTGACGCTAATGTAGAAGGTATCCGCAAGGCTAAACCCCCCCCACCCACTATGAGGAAACAGCTACAAAGATTTTGGGGCATGGCTCGATTTTATTGCCGATTCTGTCCAAATTTCTCCGCCGTAGTAGCTCCCTTAACTGATTTAACCAGTCTGAAGACAAGTTTGTTTGGACTCCAAAATGTCAAGAATCATTTGAGAAGGCCAAAGCCATATTAACTTCAAGACCAGTGCTTCAAGCTCCAGACTTCAATAAAAAGTTTGTGATACAAGTTGATGCATCTGACTGTGGAACTGGAGCTGTTCTACTTCAAGAATATGACAACAGTTTACTGCATCCAGTATGTTTCATGTCTTCGAAGTCGCAAAAGCATCAGAAAACTTACTCAACAATCGAAAAAGAAACGTTAGCATTAATCACAGCCTTGAAAAAGTTTGAAGTGTATGTGAACTGACCTAGGAATGAAGAGATTTTAGTGCTGTCTGACCACAACCCTATCTCATTCATCAATAGGATGAAAAATAACAATCGGAGACTGACCAGTAAAAGTGAAACATATTACACGAAAAGATAATGTCATAGCAGATTATTTATCCTGTGGTGAATCATTGGATTCAAACCCAAGATAACTAATCTTCTGGGAAGAGGAATTTCATGATGTTGCCTTGTAATATGCATACCATCCCATAGTTTTGATGTATTTACTCTTCTATTTATCATGTGTTATGTGTAATACTAATAATTATTGAAATAACATATGTAGTGTAGTGTCAGATCTCAATAGTTAGTGATTTAGGTAACTTAATAGCATAATTTAGAATTAATTCTTGATAGTAGTGTAGTAGTAGGAGAGAGAGATTCGAGTTTTAGACCAGATGTGCCATTTGTCACCAGTTAAGATAACGTGTTGACAGGTCGGGAATAACAATTGCAGATTTGTTCTGAAAACCAACTTGGGTTTTTTGTTTTGTTTTTAAAACATGCCAGCCATAATTAGCCTGTTGCAATCTGTTTGACTGTGTAAGGATTTCTGTAAAAGCTTTGTCCCATACAAGAAGAAAGCGAAGATTTCGAAATGTTACATACTTGGCTCTGATCACGTTTGCCCTTTTGAGAGTAAAAACCTCATAGCAGTTGCGTCATGTTTAAGATTACATTGTTCTGATCATGTATTGTCCAGATTGCATTCAGAATGTTTTGCTAGAAGTGACGTCACCTCCCTTCTTCTAGAAGTTTCCTTGTATCTCATCCCCAAAATGCCTTAATGACATCATATTACTGTTTTAATTTCCTGCTTGAATCCTCAGATTTATTCATTCTGATTTTGAAGACCAGTCAGTTTGGTTCCCTCTCTCTCTCTTCCTTCAAAAGAGAGTACTTGTAATGTAAAATATTTGTGGTCAATAGTATTAATCTTAGCTTTTGATATCTGAGTATAGAGAAAGTGTAAAAATCAGGTGGTAACGGCGCCTGATAAAAAAGTTTGTTTTGTGAATTTAAAGCAGCTGCAAGTTACAAAGGTTCTCACAAGCTTGTGTAAGGTAAAGTGAAATTTACTTATTATTACCATGGTATAATAAAGGATATTAAGAGAATTTTTGCCTAAATGAAATCATTATTGATAAATCTTTTGTGTGTTTTTGTGTCTGCAATCTCTTGATTTTATATATTGGTGATTTAAGATTTATTTACTTAGCATTTTAAATGTTTCTTGATAATTTAACATTGCATATTTGATTTAATTTTCATTTATTAAGATTTTCTTTTTAAATCTTGAATAATTCTTGATAGTTTAAATGTTGCTTGATTAATTTAATTTCTTGATAAATTAAAGTTTTTGTAATTTAGTTTTGTTTAATAATTAACTCAAGAATTAATTAAATTTTTGTGTTGTTTTCAAGTAATAGTAAATTTTTCAGACTGTGAATTCTAATTATAAATTTTGAATTTAAAAATAAATTTTTGTATTAAAAAAAAACAGTGTTTCATTTATTGACCACCAGTAGATGGGATTAATTGTGTGCATAAAGCAAAGTGATAAACATGTTTTGTTTCTTTAGTTTTGCTGAAGTGAATTAAGACCAGGGAAACAGTTAAAGCTGTTTGATGGAGTGATGCCCTTTGACTCTAGTATATTTCTTGTTTAAGTGTTGATGCCTCACACTAGTCTTGATGAACTTAGTTTGATTTTTCATGTGATTAATGAGCTTTTTAAGAGATCACTGTTGCCTTTAGAGCACTCAGTCGTAATTCTTATTGTATCTGGCTGAAGTGAGGTAAATTTTCGAAATCTGTGATTAGTTGTGTAATAACCAGGTACTCAGTATGCATCACTGGAAATATATATATAATATATATATATATATATATATATATATATATATATATATATATATATATATATATATATATATATATATATATATATAATTATATATGTGTGTGTATCTGTAATGAGTTGTACTGTGGGGAGATAAGGACTTTGCATAGTAATGTGCTTGTACATTTGTGCACGGAGACAGCGGGCAGCAGGGTGTTGATGTGGCGGTGTCTCAGCTTGATAACAATATGTGGGGTCCTTCCGCTTGGATGACATTTATCTACCTGGAGATAGATGTCGCTGCTGGGTCTGCAACTTCAGGTTTTTCAGCCTGTGAGAAGCCAGTGGTAATATTAGAAGGGGAATTTTGCTTCTGGGAATTTCCTTTTTTTTCCTCTTTCTCTCTTTCCTTCCTTGGGAGACCTTGTGTGTGGTATTGACTCACATATGGCCTTGCATTTTGCTGTTTAACTGGGTCACTGGTACATGTATAGGGCAATGGATTTACTCCTGTGTGATAGTAATATTTCTATTTTTTATTTGTGTGTTTTTGCTTTACTCGTTGTTTTAGACCATATTATATAAGGGTTTAATATTTTATGCATTCGAGATCAGGCCGGGTTTGTTGGCTGACGAAAGAAACTGTGTAGGACATGGAAAAAGATATGCCTTCGAGAGGGGGCAAATCTTTATCAGACCTGAATGATAGTTCCAATTTAGGTATTGGAAGGAAATTCAATCCCTAAATCCCAAAACTAAAAAGCTATCACAGTGAGTAGGAGAAGCCGTTGGTGACGAGGTTATCGCAAGAATGTGGGGCGATCACTTCAGCACTATCCTGAATTGCACAAACGATCAAGACTCCCGCAGGCATGTAAATAACCTCCTTACTGATAATATTCAGTTTCATTTCTCCGATCATATTACACCAGGTAACATCAGCGATGCCATAAACAACCTACCTAATAATAAATCGCCCGGCTGCGATGGTCTGCCTGCTGAAACTTTCAGATTCTGCCATCTGATAATTCACATTCTGCTAGTTGCTCTATTCAATGTGTGCATAATTCACCAGTTTCTCCCAGACTCCCTACTCTTAGTTCACTTAATACCATTAATAAAAAACAAGTTAAAGGATGCAGTTGACCCTGGGAATTATCGCCCGATTGCAATTACTACAATTGCGTCAAAGATACTTGAGTCTGTTCTTCTAGTGAGACTCCTCCCCTTTCTATTCTGAATACTACTGACAACCAGTTCAGCTTTAAAGCAAACCACTCAACTGACACCTGCATCTACATCTTGAAGAATTGCTGAACTATTACCTTTCATCAGCCTCTCCTGTTTTCCTATGTTTTGTAGATATGAGAAAAGCATTTGACAGAGTAAACTACCTGAAGTTCTTCCTGAAGCTGCACAAACGAGGCACACCTCTATATCTAACTGGCATTTTATGTTGTTGGTTCTCCACAGCAATTCTGTGTCAAATGGGGTAAAGTACTGTCGTACACCTTCGGCTCCCTAAACGGGCTCCGGCAAGGGGGCATTCTCTCTCCATACCTGTTTAACACGTACACAGATGCCCAGAATGTCAAACTGAACTCACTCCCAATCGGATGCACTATCAACAAAACAACAATAAACAACCTCTGTTACGCTGACGATATGGTTCTGATTTCCCCATCAGCGCAAGGTCCCCAGCGACTCATCGACACCTGCCGCCAATATTCAGAGGAATTTGATATCCTATACAACGAAACCAAGACCCAGTGCATGTCGCTGCTCCCGAGATCGCTTAAGCATATTGCAGAACCACTAATTTTCCTCGGAAATCAGCGTCTGGAATTCGTGCATGAATTTCTGTATTTGGGCCACATTATCACTGACGACCTAAAAGATACTGCAGACATAGAACAGAGGTGTCTTAAACTATGTGCAACTGGTAACATGATAGCAAGGAGGTTTGCCTTCTGTCACTGAGACACGAAACTGTGAGAGGTGCGAAATAATGAGCAGGAAGACAAGTACTGTTTTAATTATAAAGCGACCCGCTTATAAAGTGGTGTGTAGCAGACGTCTGTGTATACGCAGAGACCGCGGGTACAAAAATTTACAGGTGACCTGAGGTCAAACTATTTCTCTACACAAAACAGGACAGGTACATACAGAAAACATGATGATTAACAATAACTGGTTTGACATAAAAATACTCTGTCACATATACGTGGTACAAGGGCAAATGAACAAATAATAAACATGCAATTCACAATAATGATAATAAGATTGTGTACATCCGACCTTAGGTCGCATGTGAAGGCACCGCAGAAAACGGGATGTTCATAATAGAGAACCCGTTGAGCAGGGACTTTACAATACTCGCCCCGACGTAGGTAATGTCTTATCAAAGCAGGTATCTGCTGGGGCATCGGAGGGACCCCTGCCTTCTCGATGTCAGCTGGGTTGGGGCGGGGTGCTGATCGTCTTCTTCGGTGCCCTGTGGATGGGTGTGTTGGGTTGTCCTCCTGCCTGGTCCCGGGGCCTTCCGGGGGAGCCCACGACTTTTTTTGCAGACTGGGCAGGCTGTGGGGGCGCCATCTCCTGTGGGGGGCTTTGGGAGATGCCTCCAATGTCTTCCTCCAGAAATGCGGGCTTGAGGCAATCTATCGATACCCAATCTTTCTTCCCGTGGATGGCTACCCAGAATGCCTTCTTGTTCCTCTCAAGCATGAGGAAAGGCCCCCTGTATGGCATCGTCCCTGACGAAGATGTGGGTGGCGGAGGACAGACCAGGAGGCATGAAGGGTGACGTCCTGTCGGTATATGTCAGCTGGCAGGGGTGAACTTCCCAACCCTGTCTCGGAGCCTCTGCGTTGTTAAGTCATCCCGGTCCTCTGTGATGAGTTCCCCTGGGACTACGAGGGTCTCCCCGAAGACCCTTTCTGCTGTGGATGGGTCGCTGTTGGCTCTGGGGGTGGTCCTCAGCCTGAGGAGGACCCAGGGCAGCTGGTACTTCCAATTCTCGGAGGTACAACGAGCCATGAAGGGCGCCTTCAGGACCTGTGGAACCTTTCCACCATTCCATTGGCTGCAGGGTCATAGGCGGTGGTGCTGTGGTGAGTGGTCCCCAGCAGGCGTGCCAGGGCGGTCCACAGCTCAGACAGGAAAGCGGGGATCCCTGTCCGTAGTTATATGGTCCGGGACACTGAACCGGCTGATCCAGCTGGAGAGGAGGGCCTCTGTGCGTGCACTGGAGATGGCTTCTTCCATGGGTGTAGCTTTGGGCCACCTGGTGGAGTGGTCGACGACTGTTAGAAGGTATCCTGCTCCTCCTGAAGGGGGAAGAGGACCCACTACGTCGCCGTGGATGTGCCCAAAATGTCTCCTCGGCTGGGGAAAATCGCCCACCCCAGATTCAGTGTGCCGTCCTACTTTGCTGGCCTGGCATTGTATGCACTGCATTGCCCAGGCTATTGTGTCCTTGCGTATGCTGTGCCAGACGAACTTCTCTGCCAGCAGCCTGGCCATCGTTCTTCCAGAGGGGTGGGACAGCCTGTGGATGATGTCGAAGACCAGCTGACGGTGGGAGGCGGGCACCATTGGGCGGGGGTGGCCAGTGCTTACGTCGCTCAGCAGTGTTGGTCCTCCAGGGCCGAGGGGCACGTCTTTCCACTTCAGCAACGTGATGGCGGTGCGGTAAGCTGGAGTCTCTGGGTCGGCGGCTTGTTCACGGGCGAGGTCCTCGTAGTTGATCACAAGCTGCACTGCTTCGATTTTGATCCTCGAGAGGGCGTCGGCTACTGGGTTCTTCTTGCCGGGGAGGTACTTGATGGTGCAGGTGAACTCTGCGATGGCCGCGAGGTGCCGCTGCTGCCTGGAGGACCACTCATCCCCCAGCTTCGTGAAGGCGTGGACCAGTGGCTGGTGGTCTGTCCAAACTGTGAAGGGCGTACCCTCTAGGAGGAACTTGAAGTGGTGTACCGCCTGGTACACTGCGAAGAGTTCCCGGTCGAAGGTGCTGTAGCAGGACTTGGTGGGGCTGAGTTCTCTGCTGAAAAAGGCGATGGGCTGAGGGGCTCCGTTGACGACTTATTCCAGGATGGCTCCGCATGCGACGTTGCTGGCATCTGTTGTCAGCTGGAGGGGAGCGTTGGGGTCCTGGTGGGCCAAGGTTGTTGCCTTGGCGAGGGCGGCCTTGGTCAGGGAGAAGGCCCTTTGCTGGTCGGGGTCCCACTCTAAGGTCTTCAGACGGCCCTTGAGGATCTCCGTCAGGGGGGCCATGCTGTGTGCGATCCTCGGGATGAATCTCCTGTAGTAGTTGACCATTCTGAGGAATTCTTGTACGGCCCTGACGGAGGTAGGGGTGGGGAACCTGACGACGGCCTCGACTTTCGTTGAAAATGGGCAGGCGCCTCCTGGGGATATCTTGTGGCCTAGGAATTCCACCGTATCAACTCTGAAGGTGCACTTGTTGAACCTGATGACGAGGCCATTCTCCTGCAGGCGCTGCAGGACTTTCTGGATGTGCTGCAAGTGTTCCTTGTGTGATCTGGAAAAAATTAGGATATCATCGACATAGCAGACGCAGAAGTTCAGGTCCCCCAGGATGCTGTCCATCAGTCTCTGAAAGGTCGCCCCTGCGTTCCTCAGGCCGAAGGTGGAGAAGGCAAAGGCATAGGACCCGAAAGGCGTGACGATGGCAGTTTTGGGGGATGTCCTCAGGAGCTACTTGTACCTGAAAATATGATTTTAAGAGATCTAACTTTGAGAATATTTTGGCCCCGTGGAAGGAGGCCGTTAGGTCCTGCATGTTTGGTAGAGGGTAGTGGTCAGGTTCTGTAGCGAGGTTGAGCCGCCTGTAGTCGCTGCAGGGTCTTCTAGGTGCTGTCCGCTTTCTGTACCATGTGAATGGGGAGGCCCATGAGCTGGGAGCTTTCTTGCATAAGCCCATCTGGTACATCAAGGTGAAGGCCTTCTTGGCCTCCTGAAGGCGCTGAGGGGGAAGCCTCCGGAACTTTGCGTGCGTCAGGGGCGCCTCTTCTCTTGATGTGATATATATCCCATGTTTGGCAGGGGCCCCAGGCACCTGACGAAGCTCAGGTTTGAACACTTCCGGGAATTCCTTCAGGAGGGAGCCGTACTGGTGGGGCGCAACGGAACAGATTGTGGGCTCCCTGGGGCCTGATGACAAGGGCAGGGACTGGCAGTACTCAACATCCAGCAGGTATTTGCGGCTGACGTCGACTGCCAGTCCGAAGTGGGCAAGGAAGTTCGCACCCAGGAACAGGGTCCTAATGTCTGCGACAATGAAGTTCCACCTGTACCTCTGGCCAAGGGTGGAGAACGACAGGAGCCTGGTGCCGTAGGAGAGGATGGGGGACCCGTTGGCGGGTGTCAGGGAGGCAGCCGGGTCCGGCGGACGTCTGCTGTCCTCTCTGGAAGGCAGGAACACTGACCACATGGCCCCAGTGTCAATCAGCATCATCCTGCCGGAGATAGTGTTGAGGACGTATGAAGCCTACTGATGCGGGGCTCCTGGGTGTTTCAGATGCTGCTGCCATGGCGGCCTGTGAGGGTGGCTGCCGAATCCCCTGTTTTTTGAAGGGGCGAAAAGGCAGGGGGGTTCACAATTTCGGGCAGCTTTACTGAACCTCTGGTGGTAATAGCAAAGCCCCAGCCTTTCCTTCTTCTGCTGGTGGGGTGGTCTCCTCCTGTCGATGGCGTTGATGCTCTCTGTGGTGGGGTCCTCCAGCTGGAGGCAGTTGATGGGGTGTGTGGGCGTGGACGCCCGCTTTGCTGCCCTCGTGGAGTCCATCAGCTGCTGCGCCACCCTGATCAGGTCCTCGACCGGCAGGGTGTATGGTTCTGTGATTTGCCCACGGACCTCTGGGAGCAGCTGCCGCAGGAGGATCTCCCTCGACTGGCTAATCTCTTTGTGCCTGCTGCTGCTGTCAGTCTCGCGTAGGAGGAGGAGGTCCTGGAGGGCATTCCACCTGCCGGGGGTTGATGGCGAGGCCGAGGGTGTGGGCAGCTCTCTCGTAGACCGGCAGGGAGCAGGTCTCGACGAGAGTGGCTTTTAACTCCTGGAAGGTGGCAGGACTAGTCATTGACATCACCCATGGGGCAACCTTCTTGTATATCTCCTCTGGTAGATGTCCGCCTTCAACACCTCGTCAGTCAGGCCTACCAACCTAAATTGCCCCTCGACCCTGTAGAGCCAGGACACTGGGTTCTGATGGGTGAATGGCGGCAGCTTTATGCTGAGGGCCACCCTTGATTGGTCCGTCAGGAGGGGCATCGTATGGGGAGCGGGCACCGGCGTGGAGGAGAGTGCAGGAGGGGGTTGCGCAAGGGAGATGTTTGCCTCCGAGAAGTTCGCGGTAATTTGTATGTGGTTGAGTATGTCTACGTCCATGCTCATTCCACGCTCTCACTTGGAGTGTGAGGGAGCACTCGCATCAATACACACTTGGGAGCATGCTGTGTGGGTCCACTAATGACGCCTGTAATTTGCCGATGAGGGTTGGTAACGCCCGAACGCTTTGTTAGAGCACCGTTGTTAGTCTGTTAGGGGCGTGGGTTGGTTCATTGGCCAAGACTAAGTCACTGTTTGGGTCCGTTAATGGCTCCGGGAACCACTCCAGGGGTCACCACTGTGGGAGGTGCGAAATAATGAGCAGGAAGACAAGTACTGCTGGTTTATTGATGAAGCGACCCTCTTATAAAGCGGCGTGCAGCAGATGTCTGCGTATATGCAGAGACTGCGGGTACAAAAATTTACAGGTGACCTGAGGTCAAACTATTTCTCTACACAAAACAGGACAGGTACATGCAGAAAACATGATGATTAACAATAACTGGTTGGACATAAAAAATACTCTGTCACATATACGTGGTACAAGGGCAAATGAACAGATAATAAATATACAACTCACAACAATGATAATAAGATTGTATTCGTCTGACCTTAGGTCGCATGTGAAGGCACAACAGAAAATGGGATATTCATCATAGAGAACCTGTTGAGCAGGGACTTTACAGAATGAGGCTCTTCCGCTCGTACTGCTACAGTATATATGGGTGTTCCCTTCGGACGAACTATACCCGAGAGACCATGACTGTTGTTCACAATGACATTCTGAGGCGCCTCACAAACACTCCTCACTATCACTCAGCCACGCAGATGTTCATGGAAAACCACCTGGATAATTTGAAAATCATTGTGAGGCGAACAATGTCCAGTCTGACCACCTGACTGAGAAACAGCAGCAATTCGCCCATACAAGCATCCTAAGCAGTGGGATAAGAAGAAGATCTGAATTGCGGGAAAGATGGAATAATGAGGCGTTTGTTCCTTAAATGTCTTATTTTCTATTTTTACAATTATGAAGTGTTATCTCCAGAATCTGTCATTATTGTTATTATTATTATTATTATTATTATTATTATTATTATTATTATTATTATTATTATTATATTTCTATGTTTCTTGTTATTTTTGGTATTTTTACTTTTTATTATTACTGTGATTAATATCATTGTAGAGTTCTGCAATTTTCAATATTTGTATTTAGCCTTCCAGACCTGACTTCTGTAACCACCTAAGGTCCCCAGGTGGAAATTAATCGTCTGCCATCTATATTTTTTATTGTTATAATTTTTAATTTTTTTCTATTATTCCCCATATAATTACTGTCATTACCATTATTATGAATTCTATTTTTTTCCTACTTCTTCAGCAACTGTGTGGATACTGCCAATAATTATTTTTATCATGTTACCTTATGTATCTAGATTGTGTGTATTGTATTTGTATACTCCATGTATATGGCCCTGAGCCGCCATAAAGATTATCGTTATTATTATGGTTAAGAAGGAAAAAGTCGGCGAAATGGTAGGCGGCGACGATAAGAAAACTTTAACTCATAGAGTCACAACTGTTGCTTCGTCAATCTAGCCTTTTTGCGGGGCTGGTAAATGGGGTCTTGCATCAGCCAGTTCAAATTTTTATTGAATCTGTTCAGAACCATTTGAATTAAAAGAAAGTCAAAGATGAAACGCAAGCGTTTAATGAAGCTAAAAGCTTCTTAGCGCTGGCCATAGGGGATATTGGTCGTTGCTGCTGCAGTTTTCAGTTTCGTAAATGTCGAACTTGGGATTACCTCAAAGATTTCTTAGAACTGCATACAGGGCAGGAGTTGGGGATTTACTGTAGTATGGGACATGAGAGCTTTATACACTATAACAATAAGAAAGCGAAGAGCTCTAGGATAGATTTTATCTCACAGTTGTTTGATGTTGCAGGGGATTTGGTAGAAAAATGAAAGCGTTCAAGCTGGTACACGGCGATTTTATATCTTCAGAGAATTTTCAGAAGTTGCTGCATTTTTCCTGGCTCTTGAATAACGTCCCTGAAGTAGTAGTAAGTAAATTTAGTTTTGACAGTCAGATAGAACCTACGTCTGATGAGGCATTGATTTTTTCCCAGAAATGTCCAAAGATGGAAAGCAGCTTTTTCAACGGCACGCCGAGAACCACGACGGTAGGCCAGATGGTCTTCAAGCGGAGAGAATCTCATTTTACTGCCAGTGGTTTGTGCGGTAAACTGCAGAGTGACAGATAATCTAATTTTGCTTCTAGTAGTTTTTGTGCCGAGGGGGAAAGGGATAGGAAATCTATAGATCAAACGTCACAGTTTCACTTTTTTATTTGCGATGGGCCCGGCCACACTAGAAGTTTTCCTTGTTAAATATGTAAGAGGTGCAAAAGAAACGAGTAGGTAAAAGTTACTGCTGGTTTATTACAGATTCAGGCAGTTTATAAAGCGGCCGACTGGCGCCGAACCACGGAAGACAATGACATTGAGCATGACCTGAGGTCAAAAACAATTAACAATAATATACGGCGAACAAGTACAATTTACAATACAAAAACATACAGAAATCCAATATGGATACAGTCTTGATGCCTGCGAATAAAGAAACATACGATACATAATTTGTGACAGTTGGACAAATACATATAAAGTTGAAATGGTAGAAAATGCGTGACCTGGCACGTTAGGTGTGACGAATTGAGTGCGAAGAAAGTGGGAAGTCACCAAAGAAAACTTGCTCAGCGGAGACTTAATTAATGACGCCTTCGAAGCACTCCGCTGACGTCGATGTGGTGACTTTACAAATACTCCCCCCCCCAAGACGTGGGACACGTCTGACTAATCTGTGTATCTGCTGGGACGCTGAAGGGTACCACGGCTTCTTGAGGACAACGGAGGGGTCTCCCATGCGTGAGGGTGCTGGGCTGCTGGTGTGGGCGGGCCCTTCCTGGGACGGCCGCGCACCCGCCTTTTGCGGGGACCTGGGCGTGGCGAAGGGCGGCTGGGCGGGGAAGGTGTTGTGGTGATGTCGGTGCTCTCCTCCAGGAAGGCGGGCTTTAACCGGTCTATTGAAACCCAGTCGTTCCTCCCGGGGAGTGCCAGCAGGAACGCCTTGCTGTTCCGCTCCAGCACGCGGAAGGGGCCCCTGTAGGGCCTGGTTAGTGGCGGGCGGACGGCGTTGACCCTGACAAAGACGTGGGTGGCGGGTGACAGTTCTGGCAGTGTGAAGGTGGCTGGCCTGCCGGTGTATGTGCACTTGCAAGGGACGAACTTGCCGGCCACGTCGCGGAGCCTCTGCAGTGATGGGATGTGGCGATCTTCTGTCACAAGTTCGCCCGGGACCACAAGGGGCTCTCCGTAGGTTTTTTCGGCTGCGGACGGGGTGCCGTCGGCTCTGGGGGCGGTTCCCAAACCGAGGAGGACCCACGGCAGCCGATGTTTCCAGTCCTTGGCGGTGCAGCGGGCCATGAGGGACGCCTTCAGGGATCTGTGGAACCGCTCGACCAGGCCGTTGGCCGCCGGGTTGTACGCCGTGGTGGTGTGATGCGTGGTCCCCAGCAGCTGAGCCAGGGCGGACCATAATTCGGTTGTGATGTGGTCCGGGACGCCAAAGCGGCTAACCCAACTGGAAAGCAGGGCCTCGGCACACGCGCTGGCGGTGGATTCTTGCATAGGTGTGGCTTCGGGCCACCTTGTCGAGCGGTCTACCACCATCAGGAGGTATTTGGACCCGCCTGATGGGGGAAGGGGCCCGACGACGTCGACATGAATGTGGCCGAAGCGGCGCTCTGGCTGCGGGAACTCACTTACCCCGGACTGCGTGTGACATCCCACCTTGCTGGTTTGGCACAGTTGGACAAATACATATAAAGTTGAAATGGTAGAAAATGCGTGACCTGGCACGTTAGGCGTGACGAATTGAGTGCGGAGAAAGTGGGAAGTCACCAAAGAAAACTTGCTCAGCGGAGACTTAATTAATGACGCCTTCGAAGCACTCCGCTGATGTCGACGTGGTGACTTTACAAATATTGCGCTTCTTGTCAGAGTGCAGAGGACTATTGGTAGTTGTGTTTGTCACTCAAACGAAGCAGCACTGTTAGGCCAGTACCTCAGAATTTTAGTGGTAGGGAAAACTAAGGAATTCTAGAAATAGACAGGAATTTTGGAGGGCCAAACAGCAAAAGGAGAAAAGGTAAACTGCTTGTGTCATAGAGGGCTTTTGGGAGATATACGAGAACCGAAATCTGTGGTGAAGGGAGCTGTAACTGGGTCTAGTATTTTGATTTTTGTAGATACAGGTGCTTAGTCAGTTTAGTAGATTATGATTTTTATCAGTCGACGTTTTCCCAGCATCGGTAGAGGCACTCAGAGGAGAGTGTGTGATGTACAGGCTCATAAACTGGATGCTGTAGGTGTGGTGGATATCTGTTTTTTGCTGGGGAACCAGTTAATTAAGGAACCAGTTTTGGTAGTAAGAGGTGTTAATTTGGGGACAAGATTTTATTGGGCCATCCTGCATGTCATAGGACAGGCATTTCTATATACCCTTACCCTTACCCTAGGAAAGGTGATATAACTGTTGGTGAAACTGCAAGTTTTACTCCATATATACAGTAGGTGCTGAGGAAATGCATGGAAGTATGCCGGACGTAGGAGATAAGGATGAAATAAATGTAAACAATGAGAAAGTTCTAGGAGATGGCCAATCACAGGGAGAAGGTGAGCCTAATAATGAGGGGAAGAAGATATATAAAGCAATTTTGTTGGATGACATTGTTTTAGAACCAACTATGGTTGCTATGGTGAAAGTGAAGGTGAGTGATATAAAGGTGAATAAACAGGTGTGTGTGTGTGTGTGTGTGTGTGTGTGTGTGTGGAAGGTAGTGAGAAACTTAAAGGTGTGGTGAGTGGAGCACAGTTTCAGTAAATAAGGTGTCAAATAATGGGTTACATGGGTGGAAGTGTTAAACTGCAATAGTTCAGTTAAGAGATATCAGAGGAATACTTATATTGTAGATTTGGAGGAATGGAGTGATTCTGAATCAGGGACATTAGTAGGGGAGCACAATAGATTTTCTGAGGCCGAATTGGAGGTGAGAAGGGAGATCTATAAGGATCATATAAGTGAAGCAGGCTATACAGAATATACTGAGGGATTAGGTGAGGTGTTAGCTGAATATTCTGATGTTATAGCCATAAAGGGGATAAACTGGGATTAACAGATGTTTTAGAATATAACGTAGAGTTGGAGGGAGGGACTAGGCCTATTTGTGTTCCGTCGTATAGGATACCCTTTAAGATCAGGGAACAGGTGGAACAAGAGGTTGATAAGTGGGAGGATGAAGGTATAATTAGGCATAACTCGTCACCATTTAATTTCCCGTTGTTGGTGGTACCCAAGAAGGATGGTTCTATCCATGCACGTGTAGATTTTAGGAAGCTAAATGAGAAGACCATTCCTGATAGGTATCCAGTGGTGTGTCTGCCAGATTTATTTGAGGATATTGTGGGTAAGAAAATTTATTCTTCAGTTGATCTTATGCAAGGGTTTTTGCAAGTGCCACTTAGTGAGGAGAGCAGAAGATTGACAGCCTTCTCTGTCCCTAAGGGACATTATGAATTCGCACAAATGCCTTTTGGTTTGTCAGGCAGTCCTATGACTTTTACGAGGGTAGTGAATACAGTCTTGCACGGGTTGTTGGGGGAAACAGGTTTTCGTCTACATGGACAATATCTTGATTGCTACAGATTCCATAGAGAAACACTTAGAAGTGCTTAGGGAAGTCCTTAGGAGGCTCAGAATGGCAGGTCTGAAAGTTAAACTAGCCAAGTGTGATTTCTTGAGGAGACAGATTGTATATTTAGGACATAACATTTCGAAAGATGGTGTTCGAGTAAACGATGACAAAGTCAGGGCCGTCGTAGATTTTCCTACACCCAAGACAATGAAACAGGTGCGCCCGTTCATGGGTATGGCGGGATTTTTCTATCAGTTTGCGAAGGGGTTTTCTACGTTGTCGGCACCTTTGACAGATGTACTGAGGGATGATGTTCAGTTTTCATGGGGTGAGGCGCAGCAGATAGCCTTTCAGAAAGTCAAAGATGCTTTAAGAGTCCTCCGGTTCTAAAATTTCCGGATTTTACATCGCCTTTCACATTAGTGACAGATGCCAATCAAGAGTGGGTAGTTGCTTGCTTACCGAAGAAATGTGAGGGTAAATTCCATCTTATTGCCTTCTTCAGTAGAAAGTTTAAAATATGTGGGAGCAATGGAAGGTTAATGACCATAGTTGAAAAGAGACATTTGCTGTGGCGTCTAGTTTGGTTCTTTTTAAGATGTTGTTAATGGGAAATAAGGTGGAAGTACTCACCAATCATAAGCCATTGCTGGATCTTTTTAATAAGCCAGATCTTTCTCCTAAGAGGGTTAGGTGTTTTTGACAATTATGGATACTGATGCTAAGCTGAAGTATATTGAAGGCAAACATGTTGTGGCAGCATATGCTCTTAGTAAGCATTTTGTGGACATGGAGGGTGACCATGTGTGTACTGTAACTGGTGATGTGTACATTGGGATATTGGTTTATTGGAGGAGAAACAAGACAAAGATGGGGTTTTAGCAGACGCAAAGGCATTTCTCAGAGGGGAATTAGTGAGAAAGGGTTATAAGTTGCCTTATGCAGGTCTCGAGTTAGAGGATAATTTGTTAGTGGGGAGAATTAAATACAAGTTGAGGAGTAGTGAGGATAAGGGTGATACGACACAGATCGTGGTGCCAAAGGAGTTGATTCCTGTGATTTTGGATATTATTCACTGTAAGTTTGGTAGTCCATATTTGGGGATTGACAAAATGTACCAGAAAGTATGTACTCAATTTTTCTGGGGACATATGTTTTCTTCGGTGGAAAATTTGTTAAGGGTTGTTCCGTTTGTAATTTGTGTAAACCGGCGAGGGTTACGGCGTGTAAACTGTTTTTGTTTTCTAGCCCTAGCAGGCCATTTCAGTGGGTTCATGTAGACCTTTTTACTAACTTTTGTGAATCGGGGTATGGTTATAGGCATTTGTTAGTGAATGTAAGTGAATTAACTAGGTTTGTAGAAATCTTTCCGTTAAAGAATAAGGTGGCAGATGAGGTTGCAGTGACATTTTTCAGTGGGTATATTTGCCGTTACAGAGTTCCTGAGGTGCTTATTACAGATAATGGGAGAGAATTTGTGAATAGAATGCTAGAGTGTCTTGTGGAAGTTATGGGGATACATAAAGTTAACATTCTTCTGTATAGGCCTGAAGCTAATGGGCTGTGTGGGCGAGCTAATAGGAAGGTGCTCCAAGTCCTTAGAATTAGAGTGGGTGGTGGTGATGATAGCCTACAAACTGGGACCGTTTCCTCGACGTGGTGACACATAGCATAAATACAATGGTTAGTGATACTATTGGAATGTCTCATGTGGAAGCATTATTTGGTTATCCAGATTGGGGTGCATTTGATTTGTTGCCCATACCTTCTCGTTGTGACGATACAATTAAGATTGTTAGTTGCTACAGCTAAAGAGAGACATGCACGTCTTAGTAGTAATTTTGAGTCGAAGACGTGAGAAATGGTTGAGAAAAGTAATGCGAAGTAAATTGGCACAAGAATTGCAGTTGGAGATAGGGTATTTTTGAAAATTAATGTCAGAAATGAACTGAATTATAAATTAGGTCCCAAATTTGAAGGCCTGTTTGGGTTATGCAAGAGAAGAAAGAAAATTGGTTTTGTTTTTCTCGTTTTTTAATGCTCACAGATGCTGGGATTTAGTGTAATGGGTAAAGTTTTTTTAACAAGGAAGTTGTGTATCATCCTGGACTGATGAAGAAATTTTTGTCTGGCAGTGGGTTAATTATATCAGTTCTGATATATGGCAAGGAATCATTTCATGGCTATACTATATGACTTTTTTCCTAGTCTATGTAATAATAGTGTAAGGATGTCAGTGGGACTAGACACTATGTATATATTAGGGGATAAGTTTCAGTGGGTAGCTGTTGATTATAGAGACAGATGTACATTAGTCCACTATAGATATGTTTGGGATAACTCAGCATTCGTTATGAGGAATATACAGTAGATTCAGGAGTTCAGAGTTTTTATTGACCCATGATGTGACTGATGAACTGTTCCTATCAACCGTCCCAAAAGCCCTACATGGGGGGTGCCATTAGAAACGTCTTCAGCGGTGGTAGTCCAGGATGCAGACCAACAAAGCTGTGCCACACACGTCGCCTTTGGTTATTCTGGAGGGGTTCACAACTTGGACGAAGCATGCACGGTAGTCACTACCCAAGTTGTCGATTTGCAAAAGAGCATCTACAGCTCGTCAGAGAGGATCTTTGTGCAGCACATACATAATCAGCACGGGGTTGTAGAATCATGGGCCATGATGGAAATTACAATGGTGCCAGCGTTACAATGCATGGAGCACATGGACTGTGCTGAACTATTACTAGAGCACAAATTAGTGTTCCTATGTGCCCTTGGTGTTTGATTTATAATTATTACAGTTATGGTGATGGCTATTAATCATGAGTCTGTGCTGTAGAAGTAAATATGTGTGGCCCATGTCCGGGGTCACAGAACTGAGCTCCTATTAAGTTTATTGGAGAAAATTTGTAACATACCAATGCTTGCCATATTGTGCACGTGCATGTTCAGTGTTTATTCAGTGCCGTGAATTCAGTCACATTTGAGATTCAGCTTTGTTCATCTGCTTGGAAACCAAGGAGGTTCTGTCCACAACAGCACGAAGCAAGATCAGCAACTGAACAGCCAATGACCCGGAAATGATTCACAGGGCGCTTTGATACAGCATCATGTGGCAATGAAGGAGATTTCCATTACTAAGCCATGGGAATTTTTGGTCTGGATATAATAGGTTTCACGGGTGTGAAACAGAAATATACGTGCATGCTTTTGTTACGAAATTGCTAAGGTGTGAGGACTCTGGTGGAGAGTTTTTCATTCCTTGGTGAGAATCATAAGTGCCTGGACATGTGTTGGGACATGAGGGGTTGGAATTCCCTCTGCGGAATGTAAGTACTGAACTTTAAACTTACTAATCTTTACAATTGTTACCTGCAGGTTCTGGCGTTGGTCCCAAACTTTCTATGGTAGAAACACCACGTCGGGTTTGGCCATGTCTTGTGCTCTCTGAATGGTGGTCTCTTCTTATAAACGGCGTTGATGTCTCCGTTGTCGTCGCCATCTTCCTCCAACAGGTTGCAGGCTCCCAGGGCGGCAGCGTGTGTCGAGGCCTTGGTGGCCTCGTATAGTTTCTGGGCGTCGTTGACTAAGGCATCCATGTCCAGGTTCTCTGCATCCCTTATCTGGCACTGAACTTCCTGTGGGAGGCGCTGAAGGAAGATTGCTTTTGTCAGGTCAATTGTTCTCTTCCCCCTGTTCTCGTCGTGACTTGGGAGTGTTACTAACCCCCGCAGCTGGTCCCAGGCTTCCCTGGGTGATGCATCTCCGAGGGGCTGGGATAACAGGTCGAATGTGTGCTGCGCTCTCTTGGACACGGGCATGGAGCAGGAATTCAGCAGTTTGTATTTTAAGTCTGTGTATGTGGCTTTGTCTGGTTGCGCATCTAGCCAGGGGGAGATTCTGTTGAATACTTCTTCTGGGAGCGCCGTCATGGCTATGTCTGATTTTGTAGCATCGTCTGAGATACGTGCCATGCGAAAATGCGCGTCTACGCGCTGGAACCATGATGCCGTGTTTTGGCTTTGTTGGTAGGAGCAGACGATGCTCGCGGGTTCGCATTGAGGTTCTCCTTTTGACATCTTGACTGCTCACTCACCAAAACGCGGGAAAATGCGCTGTATTGAGTCCGTTAATGGTGCTGATTTGTTCGAGAGGTCGAATGAAGTGCCAAAACATGCCCTTTTGGGTACACCATATTTAGTCTGTTAATGGCACGGTTTCTGCCAGGTAGGGTGCTGTCAGAGGCCTAAACTTTATGCCGTAGTTAGTCCGCTAAAGGCTCCCTGATGGTAGGGTGCAGCTGTAGTTAGTCTGTTAATGGCTGGTCCAAAACTGCACTACCTGTCCCTGACCTGGGGTCACCAGTGTGAGGCTCACAAGAAAAGTCAGAGGTCAAAGACTGATCCTTTATTATTCTCAACAGGTGTTTATAAGACAAAAAAGCAGACAGAAAGGTACCGGGCGACCCGAGGCCCACTGCGTCCATACACAATTTGTGTTTTTTAGCAAGCATAAAAATACCTACAAAATTTTGTTACTTGACACATAAAAGGTAGATATACATATCGGCAGAAAGGCCGTACAATGATGCATAAGATGAGGTACACAAAGAATCTGAAATAAAGACAGGGAAAATACATGACATGATTAATGTACATCTGAAAGGAGAAACACAAGGAAAGAGAGGCGCGATTTTTCGCCCTTACACTCCTCTAGGTCTGAACTTTCCGTTTTGCTTACTGGTTGCTCAGCAGTTACTTCAAAGGTCTCCTCTAATTGTGGTCTTTATGTTTTGCTTACTGATTGCTCAGCAACTGCAGCACAGCTTCTAACCCCAAATTCTACTATCTCACCTGCAACTACAGCACCACCTATGTGATCAAATAGCATCCATACCCAACTCCACCTCAGTACTGGGTAAGATTTGTTTAGTCACTACAGCTTCAATGTCAGTCTCAACTCCTTCTGTTCCAATTTGAACCTGACATCTCCCTTGACATTTCACTTTTGAGTCGCTGCACAGTTTCCAACAAAATTTGAACATACAACAGTTACTGAACACCCAGTATCAACCAATGCCTTAGCAATACTACCGTTCACCTCATTATCAATAATTGGTAGTGAATGCGCCCTTAGTCCTCTATTTGGGTAATAGCTGGTGCACCAGTTACCCAGTGGTCATTTCCCTGATTGCACCGTGATGCTATATGTCCGGGCTTACCACACCTACGACATAATTTCTTTACTCCCTTTGTTACAATATTTCGCCATATGTGGCCTTCCACAACTGAAGCAAAACCCTTTAAATGAATGACTATTGTTCTGTTCACTATTCACAGTTTTCTTGGCCAAAAGGTCTTACTGCTGTAGCTACAGCCTGACCCTTACTGTTAGCAATCTTGCTTTTGATATTACTCATATTCATATCAAGAAAACCATTAACATATAATGAAACAACCAACTTTTCCAGGCTAGTACCTGAGAAACCATCTAATGCACCCAACCTTCTCAGCTCATTAGCATATATGTCTACAGGTTCACCAGTCCACCTATTTTGTGATAATTTAACAAAAGCTATGAACGCACCATCAGTGAACGCCGCTAATAGCTTTCGCTCAATAGCATCAGCATCAGACTGCTCTGCATCAGTTAACTCTACATACAATGCCAAGGGGTCGCCCTCTAAATATTAAGGCAAAAAACTTACTACTTCCGAAATTTTCTGCAGCTTGGCTACCAATTTAACTTTCTTCAGCCAAGCTCCTACATCTCCCCCACTGGTGCACCTTGGACACCATAATAATGCCTAGGTAGCTTGTAATCTCTTACCTTATTATGATGGAAGAACGGCCACACAACTAACTTCACAACTAGCCTAATTAGAGAAGCCGACACAATACCCTGAGAGCTCGCTCACAACCTACCTAAACCCACGAATCCAAAATTCCGACAGACGCACTCACCCGCTAACCTTCCCATCTAAGGTTACCAGAAAGAAATAGCTGCCAATAATTCTAAAATGTACCACATGGTGTTTGCATTCCGTCCCAGCCTTCATGAATTCAAAGTCTAAAAACAATGAGCCCCGCAAAGAACTTATCATGTCAATAGACGAAATGAACATTACCAGTGAGTGGGTATATGATAAAAGAATAGATGAAGTCATGAACTTGATAAGCCACACAACAAGGTTCTTGTTATTATGTAAAGAGGCTTAGTAGATAAATGGAAACAACCAGTTTTTTTTATAATTTTGAAAATTTTGATGTACAGAATATACTTCCTGACTTGATAGCTTGTTTTGAGAAAGTAGGATTTAATGTTGTAGCTCGGTTCAAGATTTAGGCCCAAACAATTTAAGAATCTGGAGAAAACTGGTGATAGATCCCATGCAGGGTCAAGTTTCCTTTAAAAATCCTTGTGCAGAACGGAGTGTATTTGTATTTGCTGATGCGCCTCACATGATTAAGCGAATAAGAAATAATTTTTTTGGCGCATAGCTTTTCCACAGAAAAAAGGAGATTTTATTTCATCTGCTTCTATACAAGAAATGGCGGATAAAACAGCAAATGAATACACTTTAACACCAAAACTGTCAAAATCACCTTAATGTGTCAGGAACTCAAAGGCAATGTGTAAAGTATGCGGCTCAGCTAATGTCAGAAACATGTGCCAATGTTGTAAAGTTTCTAGGAGAAAAAGGTTTGATTTCATCCCAAAAGTGGTTGGTGACACCTGCTTTCATAGAGTTAGCACATGACTATTTTGATTTGGTGAATTCCAGTGAAATGTATGGAGATGTAAAATCAAGAAATGCCTATGGTGTGGGTATAGATAACCAGAAAGAAATTTTGGGTAGGATGGTAACTTACACATGATGAGGACTATGAAAGTGAAAAGTAATGCAAGTCGTTATTTAAGCTTTCAGAAGGGTATTCTTTATAGCAAATATTGGATTGGACTGTTTGATATGTTAAGCTCTTTATATAGTCTAGATTATATAATGACCCCAAGATCAATCAAGACTGCTTGGAACATTTTTTTTGGATCAGTTAGGCAGATGCATGGTCCTCATGAGTTCCCCAATACTTTGAGTGTCAAGGATCGACTCAGGTCCTTTTTATTACGGAAGGAAATAAAACTCTTTGGTAACAAATTCAGGGATGGGGAACCTTTCTATGCATGAAGGCCACAGTGATATTCATCGTTCCATATAGAGGCCGCATTCAATAAGTAACTGTTTTTACAGTTATTTTAAACCTTTGTAAATATTGCATAATCTAAAGCAGGAGCAAAAAACTTCAATATATGATATTTTCAAACAAACAGTTTATTTGTCTTTTACGCAAATTAATGACTTCTTTGAGATTGCTTCTTTTGAGACACAGTGGTTTTCAGTTTAAACTGGTCTTCCAGATGCTCAGTTGTCACCTGCGTTCTCAACAATTCTTGATTTGTGTGTCAAGTATGAGAATGTGGATTCACAACATTATGTTGTAGAAACGCATGAAATTAGTCCGAGTACATGTTCTCGCATACGACAATATTCTGCTTCCTTTCTCCAAATTTTGATGGAATCTTCCCTGCTGTCAATCAGAGATTTCAGGACATTATCTTCAGACAACTCATGAGCTGCATTTGTAAATCTTCGGGTGCCTCTGATACTTCAACTAAGTATGGGTGAAAAAAATCTAGTTTCAGGGTGATTTTGTAAGAGACCGCATTGGCGGTCTTATAGGCGCACATGTGTGTGAATCATCCATCGGAGAAAACAAGACAAAGCCTCCCACTTTCTCTCTCTCCCTTCCGTGCGTCACCTGGAGGGGACCGCTCGAAGGAACGCAACTTCTACCATACATATTTCTGTCTGTTTCTCTCTAACCATTGTTGTCTCGATTCATGTACAATCGCCACTACTTGCATTGCCATGCAAGCATTCCAATCATGTACTCATAATGTTCCACCGAATCTTCTGTGTCAAACTGTATGTATGTTTCTGTTTGTGAAGACGCCAAACGTCTCGCAATTTCACATATATTATGCTACTGCATTGTATTCATTAATTTGTCTCAAATCTCATGCAAATGTCCATAAGTGGAATTTTCTGGCCTTTCCATTGATATAATTATGTTTTATCATTGTATGTTTATTATGTCTCTCACAATCGCCATCTGTTTGTCTGTTCACAAGCACAGATGTCCGAAACATAACCTCTGTTTTGCCCTGCCTGTGTATAGATACTACTTTGCGGCTCGCACCAGCCGATAACAACTTTGAAGATTCTGTACATTGATTCAGTAAGGAACCACTAATAAACCAGACAACACCCAGCCAGTATGTCACTCCATACCTTCCTTACAATTTCATGCTTTTAAAAATCATTAACTATTTCACTGTATTCTTCTTCGTGATAAAAAGCAAGTCAGCAAAATACTGCAAACACTGATAGATGGACACACATACACTCACAAAACGTAGGAAAGCGTCACTAACTAAAGCTTGAAATTGAAAAGCTTACCAGCTTGTGTCACATCGTTCCTCGAGTGATACGTGAATTAAACATGATGAGAACATCATGGCTTCCAAAAGCAGCTAAGAGAGATGGAGCTGCCTCATTTTCTATGGTTTCTTACAATTTTGAACAACGATTTTTTGTATCATACATCATTATTGAAATATTGTACAAGTCCCTGAATTTTTGCATTATCGTACTTATGGAATTTTACACGTACAAATGAGCAAGTTGTTGCATTGTTGTATTTGTATGATAATTATCGTTCACAAGGCGTCGCTGTTATGAAAGTTTGTTATCCATAGTATGTATTGAAAGAAATTGTTGAAATCATTTATCCATGTAATACTATGTTGATAAATGGAGATTCGAACAATTTTGGAATGCGAAGAATTCAGGGGAAAAATTTATCAATAAGCGAGTAGTTGGCACAAATGAAACGCTTTGATGAAGCTGGGTTCTTTTCCTCATTTCTGCGTCTCTCCTTTTTTTTTTTTTTTTTTATCTAGTAATGGTTTATGGTTTATGAAGTGGAGAGATTATTTCCTTCGTTTATTTTATGCACTGCACGAATTTAGTATTAGCTTTTACCTATTTCGAAGGAATTCTGTAGTTAGATTTTCCTCAATTTCATTGTAACTGATTGGTATAACTAATTGGTATTCTAAGTTTTTTATATAAGAATTTAAATTTATCTCTGAAATCTGCGGAAGGCCACATTTGATGGTCTAGAAGGCCGCATGCACCCTTAAGGTGGCAGGTTCCCCACCCCTGCCCGGGCTGAGGTTTAGTTATAAGACTAAGTCGTCTCAGAGAATGACGATTCTCTTTGCATATCTGGTGAAACGCTAATTAGGGATAAAGTGCCTTCGAATGATGATGAAAATAAACGAAAGTTAGGATCAGAACTCTGCATAACCAGCATTTTATTAAAATATATTGACATTGAAACTGAAAATAACGATGCAGGGCTCAGTTTGGAATTTTCTGGTGTAGAAAAGCTATATAAAAAAACCCATGATGCTATTGAAGAAGTCTTTATGCTATATAGGAGGGTACATTGTGCAAAAATTTATCTGCAAGTATCCTGAAACAGGGGGGAAAACCTGCAACAATGACCCTAGGAAAAAATGGATAGACTGTGAGAGAGGTGCGAGATAATGAGCAGGAGGACAAGTACTGCTGGTTTATTGATGAAAACAAGCTGCTTATAAAGCGGGATACGGACGTCTGCGTAGTTCGCTGAGACCGCGGGAACAAAGATTTACAGGCGACCTGAGGTCAAACTAATTTCTTACAAAAACAGGACAGGTTCATACAGAGAACATAGTGATCAACAATGTCTGACATATAACATAACTCGTTACTTGTACATAAAACATGATTGTTTAGAAAGACAAAATATATACAGTTTACAATTATGATGATAAATATATATTCCATTCAACCTTAGGTCGATGAGAAGGCACTGCAGAAAACAGGATGTTCTCTACAGAGAGTCCCCACTCAACACGTTCTCTACAGAGAACGTGTTGAGTGGGGACTTTACAATACTCCCTCCCCCAAGATGGAGGTAACATCTGATTAAACCAGGTATCTGCTGGGGCGACGAAGGGGGCCCGTCTTTCTCGATGTCAACTGGAGAGGGTGGTTGCCTGCCCCGGTGTCCTCTGCAGTGGTATGCTGGGGTGCCTTTCCATCAGGTTCCTGGGTTTTTTGGGGATGCCCTCGCCTCCTTCCTGCAACTGGGGTTGTTTGAGGGGCTGCCGCATCCCGCAGGAGGTCTTGGGGTCTGCCTCTGTTGCCCCCCTCCAGGAATGCAGGTTTGAGGCGATCTATTGATACCCAGTCTTCCCGCCCATGGATGGTTATTCGGAATGCCTTCTTGTTCCTTTTCAGTACAAGGAAAGGTCCCATGTAGGGTCTAGTCAAGGGTGGGCATACAGTGTCATCCCTGACGAAGACGTGGGTGGCGGAGGACAGCCCATGTGGCATGAAGGGGGACATCCTGTCGGTGAATGTCTTTTGGCAGGGGGCGAACTTTCCAACCCTGTCTCGGAGCCTCTGCGTCCCTATGTCGTCCCTGTCTCTGCGACGAGTTCCCCTGGGACTACCAGAGTCTCCCTGTAGACTTTTTCTGCTGCTGAGGAGGGGTCACCATTGGCTCTGGGGGCGGTCCTCAACCCTAGGAGGACCCAGGGCAGCTGGTACTTCCAGTTATTGGAGGAGCAACGAGCCATGAGGGACGCCTTCAGAGACCTGTGGAACTTTTCCACCATCCCGTTGGCTGCGGGGTTGTAGGCAGTGGTGCTGTGGTGAGTGGTCCCCATTAGATGTGCCAGGGCGATCCACAGCTCGGACAGGAAAGCGGGTCCCCTGTCTGTCGTTATGTCATCTGGGACACTGAAGCGGCTGATCCAGCTGGAGAGGAGGGCTTCTGCACATGCACTGGAGGTGGCTTCTTCCATGGGCGTAGCTTCGGGCCACCTGGTGGAGTGGTCGACGACGTAAGGTATCTGGCTCCTCCTGATGGGAGAAGAGGACCTACTACGTCGGCGTGGATGTGCCCAAAATGTCTCTTTGGCTGGGGGAATTTGCCCACTCCTGATTCAGTGTGCCGTCCCACCTTGCTTGCCTGACACTGCATACACTGTCTTGCCCAGGCCGTCACGTCTTTCTGTATGCCATGCCAGACGAACTTCTCCATCAGCAGTCTGGCTGTTGTCCTTCCGGAGGGGTGGGATAGGCTGTGGATGATGTTGAAGACCAGCCAACGTCTGGAGGCGGGTACTAGGGGGCGGGGCCCTCCGGTACTGACATAGCTCAGTAATGTTGATCCTCTTGAGTCAAAGGGCACATCCTTCCACTTCAGCGATGTGACGGCTGTACAGTAGGCTGGGGTCTCAGGGTCAGCAGCTTGTCTGCGAGCGAGGCCCTCGTAATCAATCCTGAGCTGTATGGAATCGATCTCAATCCTCGAGAGGGCGTTGGCTACTGGGTTCTTCCTGTTGGGGAGGTATTTTATGGTGCAAGTGAACTCCATGATGGCTGCGAGGTGCCGCTGCTGCCTAGAGGACCATGCGTTGCCCAGCTTCTTAGAGGCATGGACCAGCGGCTGGTGGTCGGTCCAAATTGTGAAGGGCGTCCCCTCCAGGAGGAACTTGAAGTGCCGTACCACCTGGTATGCTGCGAAGAGTTCTCGGTCGAAGGTGCTGCAGTGGGACTCAGTGGGGTTTAGCCTCCTACTGAAGAAGGCGATGGGCTGAGGGGTCCCTCTGATGACCTGTTCCAGGACTGCTCCGCAGGCGACGTTACTGGCATCCTTCGTCAGCTGGAGGGGAGCGCTGGGGTCCTGGTGAGCCAAAGATGTTGCTTTGGCGAGGGTGGCCTTCGTCAGGAGGAAAGCCTTCTGCTGGTCGGGGCCCCACACTAAGGTCTTTGGATGTCCCTTGAGGACCTCCGTCAGGGGGGCCATGGTGTGAGCAATCTCCAGGATGAATCTTCTGTAGTAGTTGACCATCCCGAGGAATTCTTGTACGGCCCTGAAGGAGGTAGGGGTGGGGAACTTCTTGACGGCTTCGACCTTCGACGACATCAGGCAGAAGCCTTCCGGGGATATCTCATGGTCCAGGAACTCCACCTTCTCGATGCCGAAGGTGCATTTGTCAAACTTGACGACGAGGCCACTTTCCTGCAGGCGCTGCAGGACCTTCCGGATGTGTCGCAGGTGTTCCTCCCGGGTTCTGGAAAAGATTGAGATACCATCGACGTAGCAGACGCAGAAGTCCAGGTCCCCCAGGATGCTGTCCATCAATCTCTGGAAGGTCTCGCCCACGTTCCTCAGGCCGAAGGTGGAGAAGGTGAAGACGGAGGACCCGAAGGGCATGACGATGGCGGTTTTGGGGATGTCCTCCAGCGCTACTGGGACACGAAAATAAGATTTTAGTAGGTCCATTTTGGAGAATATCCTGGCCCTGTGGAAAGAGGCCGTCAGGTCCTGCATGTTCGGCAGGGGGTAATGGTCCGGTTCTGTTGCCAGGTTCAGCCGCCTGTAGTCGCCGCAGGTCCTCCAGGTGCCGTCCGCTTTCTGCACCATGTAAAGAGGGGAGGCCCACGGGCTGGGAGCCTTTTTGCATATGCCCATCATTTCCATCTCTGCTAAGGCCTTTTTGGTCTACTGAAGGCACTGTGCGGGAAGCCATAGGAACTTCGCGTGCGTCGAGGGCCCCTTCGTCTTGATATAGTGGTATATCCCGTGTTTGGCAGGAGTCCTGGGCATCTGGCGGAGCTCGGGTTTGAAGACCTCCGTGAACTCCTTCAGGAGGAAACCATACTGGTGGGGTGCGATGGAACAGATGGCAGGCTCCATGGGGCCTGGTGACAAGGGCAGGGACTGGCTGGACTGGGTGTCCAGCAGGTGTTTCCGGTCGACGTCGACTGCTAGACTGAAGTGGGTGAGGAAATCCGTCCCCAGGAGTGGAGTCCTGATGTCCACAATGATGAACTCCCAGCTGTACCCCCGGCCTAGGATGGAGATCGACAGGAGCTTGGTGCAATAGGAGAGGATGGGGGACCTGTTTGCGGCCATCAGGCAGGTAGTCGGGTCCGGCGGGCATCTTCAGTGCTCTCCTGAAGGTGGAAACACCGAACGCATGGTTCCAGTGTCGACCAACATCATCCTGCTGGAGATCGCGTCGCATACGTAGAACCCTAATGGTAGGGGGCCCCTGGGTGTTTTTGTTGTTCCTGCCATGGCGGCCTGTGGGGTTGGCTGCTGCTGCCTCCATTTTTTGAAGGGAAGAAAGGGCAGGGGGCTTTGCACCTCTGGGCGGCTCTCCCGAATCTCCGGTGGAAGTAGCATAGCCCTGGCCCCTCCCTCTTCTGCTGGTGGGACAACCTTTTCTGCTCAATGGAGTTGACGGGCTCAGTGGTGGGGTCCTCTGGCAGGAGGCAGTTGGTGGAGTGTGTTGGCGTGGTCGCCTGCTTGACTGCCTTCGTGGAGTCCATCAGCTGCTGCGCCAGCCTGATTAGGTCCTCGACTGGCAGGGTGTACGCATCCGTGATCTCCCCACGGACCTCCGGCAGTAGCTGCCGTCGGAAGATCCCCCTCGACAGACTAATTTCCTTGCGCCTGCCACTGCTGTCAGTCTCGGGGAGGAGGAGGAGGTCATGCAGGGTGTGCCACACTTCCAAGAGGTTCCCCATCTGCCAGGGGTTGAGGGTGAGGTCGAGGGCGCGGGCAGCTCTCTCGGAGACCGGCAGGGAGCAGGTCTCGACGACGGTGGATTTCAGTTCTTGGAAGGTGGCGGGGACCGACGTCGTCATCAACCAAGGGGCGATCTTCTTATATATCTCCTCCAGGAGGGCGTTAATGGCGATGTCTGCCTTCAACACCTCGTCAGTCAGGCCTGCTATTTTGAATTGCCCCTTGACCCTGTAGAACCAAGAATCTGCGTTCTCCCTGGTGAATGGCGGCAGCCTTATGTTAAGGGCCGTCTTTGGTTGGTCCGTCAGGGGGGGTCATCGCGTGGGGAGGCGGTACTGGTGTGGAGGTGCAAGCAGGAGGGGGTTGCGAGAGGGAGGTGTCTGTCTCCGAGAGGTTCGCGGTAATTTGTACATGGTTGGGAATGTCTGCGTCCATGCTTATTTCGCACTCTCCCTTGGAGTGTGTGGGAACACTCGCACCAATACACACTTGGAGAGCGTGCCGTGTGGGTCAGCTAATGATGCTGGCGACCTGCCGACGAGGGTCGGTTAATGCCTGAACGCTTTGTTAGAGCGCTGTAGTTAGTCCGTTAGGGGGGTGGATTAGATTCATTGGGCCAAGACTTAGTCGCCGTTTGGGTCCGTTAATGGCTTCCGGGAACCACTCCAGGGGTCACCACTGTGAGAGAGGTGCGAAATAATGAGCAGGAAGACAAGTACTGCTGGTTTATTGATGAAAACGAGCTGGTTATAAAGCAGGATGCTGACGTCTGCGTAGTTTGCAGAGACCGCAGGTACAAAGATTTACAGGTGACCTGAGGTCAAACTAATTTCTTACCAAAACAGGACAGGTTCATACAGAGAACATAGTGATCAACAATGTCTGACATATAACATAAATAACTCGTTACTTGTACATAAAACATGATTGTTATGAAAGACAACATATATACAGTTTACAATTATGATGATAAATATATATTCTGATCAACATTAGGTCGATGAGAAGGCACCGCAGAAAACGGTATGTTCTCTACAGAGAATGCGTTGAGCGGGGACTTTACAAGACTTTAGGAATAGGGGAAATTTGCATGTTCCATCACAAAAATTCATGGAACAATCAAAATTTATGAGGCAAGTCTTTTTAGGCAGTCCATGGTGACACACTTAGGGAAGGAAAGTATTGTGTCAAAAAGCTGCATCTGAGTTTGCAATGATAAACATTTTCTTCAAAATGCAGTACCTGAGAACTTATAAATATAATGCTTCTAAGACAAAAAAAAAAGAAGATGAAAAAATTATGGGATAATAAGATACGAAAGAGAGAGAGAGAGAGAATATCAGTTAGGTTTAGTACAGTATAACTCTAGGCTTATTGGCATATTCACTGGTCATTTCTTATTGAATATTCCCTAAGTAAACACGTATATTGGACCGTGCGCAGACATTGTCGAAGGACACAGTGTCGAAAGACAATATGTCAAAGGACAAAGTGTCGAAAGGACAAATTGTCGAAAAGGCAAAGTGTCGAATGGTCAAAATGTCGAAAGGACAAAGTTTAGAGTGGAAATGTGTCGAATGAACAACATGTAAAGAGTAAAGACAAACAGTCGAAGAGAGAGGGAAGTCATGTGTGACCGGCCTTTCAATGATCCAACTCACTAAAAAAAAAAAAAGTATCTAGTTGACTAATTGCCCAAACTTAATTGTTAACCAAAGGTAAACAAATTGGCTAATAAGCTACCTAGTTAGCTACCTAGGCCTAAGAACTTACCAAATGTTTACATTACTTACTAACTCGTGGTCTTTTGCTACATTAACCAGTGACTTCCTTGAGGTTTGAATTTTATAATTCGTTTCTTCCAAACCATTCATAATGGAAATCCTCAAGACTCAAATGGGAGGAAAGTAGCTGCTGCATGAAGGCTACGCATACCTCATCGACAAAGTGATAGGTGAACGTAGTTACTGCAGATGTGAGAAACGACATTTTTGCAATTGCAGAGTAGGCTAATAACTCAGGACGAAAATGTTCGCAGAACTAAAGAGCATATCCCGTCAACTTGACAGTTCTCATATTGAGGCTGTAAAAGTTATATATAAAATTAAAGACAAATTCCAGCACTCTGAAGAAATCCCCTCGTCTATAATAAGCCAGTGCACGATCAATATTCCAGTTGCCATAGTCAGAAAGCTTCCTAAAAAAGGAGGTTAACAGAAGATGCTTCGCGATGGAATACTGAAGTCGGCTCCTAAAGGAAAACAACTATATGTCATTCATGGTCTTGTTGCTCAAAATAAGACTTTACCATTAGAATGCTGCATCACCGAAAAGAAAGATGAGAACACTTATTCCATTATTTTTTATGTTTTGCATAAAAATCAATTAAATCCCCTGATTTTGAATGTTCAGCCATCAACCAAATGAGGAGACTTTTCCAGAAGCCACAATTTATGGATGTTTCTTTCACTTCGGACAGTGTCTGTGAAGAAAAATCCAAGCCCATTACTAAACACGGCGAAATGCATTTAACCCGCCAACCCAGTACTAAACACTGCGAAAGAATAATACCTGTACCCCCAAAAAACCATTTTGCCCAGCCACATTTTTCTCACCTAGTTTTGGTGTCTTTGCTTTACTGTCATAACCATCGTGAAGCTTTTTCAACAAAACCATTCCCGTTACCACAGCGTAAGTTTCCCCCTTCCCCCAAGTCCCTCACGCAAGCCCTTCCTCCCAACACCCAATTGTGCCAAAACCCCCCCTTGACCCACCACAACCCTTATCTGCTACCCAGGCCTACGCCTTAAAACATACACAGTTTTTGCTTTCTTGTTCAGTACAATGGCTGAATCCCCTCCATCCACGTCGTGTACGTCTGAGCCGATAACCCGGCACTCTCTCCCAGTGTCTTGCGCTAACTGCTATCTCAGTTACTGCAACTTTTCTGCCTATTACTTAGGCAATTACGAATGCTTAAACAGGCTTTGCCAAGATCACGGCTTGCTAAAAACACAGTACTTTTGTCCGCACTGTGGGAGAGAGTGCTGCCACAACCTGCAGAAGAGGCATTTAGGTGCGACAGGACCTATGATGCAGTGCAGAAGAAGGGCCGGAAGAGGTGTAGTTTTTACCAATCGCTGTTCCGGAAACCCTGGTTTTCTCACGCATTTTTGAAAGCAGCGGCTGATCTCTACCCTCCTGGTCCCTAAGGTAAGGCCAGTTATTTCTGTTGGTGTCAACTTTTTTTTGTCTGCAAATTATTTTTTCCTGCCAGGTTGCTCCTTCCAGCCAGCGCTAAGTGCCTTCCTACTCTTTTTTTTTTTTTACCTTGGAAACTGGTTTTTTCTCCACTTTTACGGCTTCTGGTAAAGTTTGTTTTTTGTCGGCCATACTCTTTGTCCCCGTCCCCGTTACCGGGCAGTGTTTCCTCCCTCCCCCCACCCCCAGTGTTACACTTCTACCCGCACTCGTTCCAGACGCGTTTCCCGCTTGCGCAACCTACCTCCCACCCCCTCCATGCACTGCTCCTCACTCACCCCGCTGTTGGGGCACGTGAGGAAATTTCTCCCTCCCTGCCTCGTTACCCCCCACCCTTTCAGCTGCTCCCTCCCTTTTGCGTATGGCTCCCTCTCGTTTTCCCCCCCAGCCAGTGGCCCCGTAATGTAAACATGTCCGCTCCACTTCTCTGTTTTCCCCCACCCAGAACCCCGGATTCCCACAGTCCCCCTTTACTGTTGAGTAGAGTTAGGGGGCAAATGACACTTGTCCGCCAACAAACAAAGTCGCCTTCGTTATCAGAAGCCGTAAAAGTGGAGAAAAACCAGCTTCCAAGGTAAACACAGGCGCGGAGCTAATACTTAGAGTTACCAAAAACATACCAATTAAATTTAACATGCATTAACACGCAGGGACCACGCGGTCGGGTACAAGAGAATGCTGAAAGCTATACAAAACCCCCTAAAACTCCAAAAAACATACCTCTAAAGGCTACAGTTTTGCACAAAACTTATTTCCGTACAATCAGCCTACACTTTAAATGAACATTAACTGCATCAGGGCCCGGATGGCAAAAATGTGAGGAGATTAATTTACCATACTAAAGGAACCGGCTCTTGACTTTAAAATGAACGATTTGGCTGCGGAGGTGACGACGGGGAGGTGCTTACCTTACATGAAAGCGATAACCTCGAGAAAGACGCATGTCGCTTCTCTGCATGCTTCATCGTCACCTCGGTTCCCTTTCAAAATTTATACATAGGTTATTTTACTAAAGGAGGTACTCGAATTGTACAAAAAAGAGCCACTCCGGCATTCCCGACACAGACAACACAGGCAATTCGCCGGACACAAATAATAAACAAACACATTTACAGAAAAAAAGTGAACCACGAACTCAGCCGCATGCTGACCACTCCCCCTAACTTATCCTGAACGTTGTGAAGGATTGTCGAGAAAAACGGATCCAATTTTTTCACGAGAGAGAGAGAGAGAGATTTTGTTTCCACAATGACCGCCAACTTGGTTTAATTCAGCCATTAAAATAGTGTGTTAGGAGATCAGACGGTGTATTATGCAATCACATAAAATCAGCAGCTAATATAACAAAGAATTATGAGAAAGGATTGATAAGTCTCAACGTGGATGCGGTCACCTGCAGTCTACGCAAGGAAGACATTTCATGCATTGAAAATATCCCCTACACTCCGATGGCAGGCTGCTCTGGGATGTGTGTATGCGAATGTATACAAGGTATTCAGTCAAATTCATAAAAGCACGTATACATAAATTCACGGAAAACGTTTATTATTTATAGATATTTTAATGTCGAACTCTGTCATTTCTTTTCCTATTCTTACATACCACATCTTTCATTAACGTAAGCTCAAACATACGTTTGAAGTTTAGGAGCTTATAATCATGGCGATGCTTACGCTGAAGATATAATTATGCGCCTTCAATGAATGAACGATAAACAATGACCTCACTGTATGTTATACCTGAATAACACTGGGTCAGTTTTAACCCGAGTCTCTACGAAGACTTGATAAAGGAGGTGGGTGAACATGCACCCGTGCGATCCGGCAAGGTTTGATGTAAATTAGTACACGGTTTATTTACACAGCAATGTCACAGAATTTGTTGTATCTCGAAATTGTCACATCCACCGCAAACACCTTAATCAGAATTGTACGCCGTAGTAGAATCTTGCGCTATACATAGCGCAAGAAACATCGGCATTTTTAGATATGTAATAAATTCTACGATATTTCTGCGTAAATCGTGCACATCTTCACTCATGATCACTAGAAGATAACAGGAACTATGAGATTAATTTAGAATGTCTTCACCAGTTTCCATTTTCATGTGTTTCTGCTTCCAATGTCCTCATTTCACTAACTGCAATAGTAACATTATCAGTAAATAGTGATTAAATCTGGCTCTCACAAACTTTTAAGAGCAGTGTACCGTAAGTTATAAATGTGCGGAAGTTTAATTGGGCGTTAGCCATCCAATGAATGTGTCCTGAAAAAGAGCCCTCCACAACAGGCCGTGATGCGAGACGCTTCCCGGCGCTCGAGACGAGAGCGCAAATTGGAAATGCTGTTTAACCTGTTACGTGGGAGATGGCAGGATAGTTCCCAGCAGGTGCAAGCACGCAATACACGTCCGTGACTGTGTGCTTTGACAGGCGACGGCGAAGATTATTTTACGAAGAGTGACGAGTGAATCTCTTATTCATTCAGTGACTGTTATAACCGAGGGCTTGCATGATGTGATACGTGCATTATGTGAGTTAGAAAGAGACGTTTATTTTGCCGATATGTTTTGCAGTGATCACTTTTCAAGATTTTTCTTAATTGCGGCAATGAAAAATATTGTATGTTGACGTCTGATGTTTACCTTATAATGTAACTCCGATACATTTGTATAACTGGTATGTGCTAACGAGAGACATCTCGATATCGGAACGATGTGTGTTTCACCAGTCGCTTCATTTCTCCTTTCATGAGGAGGAATGACAGCCAGTTGACTTAAATACTGTATCCAGTGCAGCACCTTTCATATATTCTTCTGAGTCAGGTGAGTGAGTGCAAAGGGTTCGATTCTTAGGGAGGGTGAGGGAGCAACAGTTAACATTCATATTTTACTTGTTTGATTTCTGATTTTCATCTAGGAGCTCCGTAGGCGGGGAGGGGGTGGGGTTAGTGCCTTCAGTGCACCTCATGCGGTGCACTGTAGGTATTACATAAGGTTCTTTGCAGCGTCCCCTCGGCCATTAGCTATAACCTCTTTCATTCTCTTACTGTACCTCCGTTCGTATTCTCTTGTTTCCATCTTACTTTCCACCCTTTCCTAATGACTGACTCAGTGCAACTGCGAGGTTTTCCTCCTGTTACACCTTTCAAACCTTTTTACTGACAATTTCCGTTTCAGCGCTGAATGACCTCATAGGTCCCAGCTCTTGGCCCTTGGCCCTTGGGCCTACATTCTGTATTCTATTTTATTCTAATCTGTTCTTCATCAGGGTTTTGTGCATATTTGTACTCTCTCTCTCTCTCTCTCTCTCTCTCTCTCTCTCTCTCTCTCTCTCTCTCTCTCAAACACCCTTACTTTTAATTTGGGATTTTTTATTGGCACACATGAAACAACAATCAAAAGCGTCACTGAGTTTAAAAATTTCATTACTTGCGTTTGCTCTGGCAATTCAGTTCCCCTGAACACTAGAAACTCTTTACTGTTATATTGTTCAAGTAATATGATCATCTAGGGATAAGAGTCTAGTGTTTAGCTTGATGCAAGGGCATTTAATAACTGAGAGAGAGAGAGAGAGAGAGGGGGAGAGGAGAGAAGGGGGGGGGGAAGGCGATCCTACTCGGATGTCGCGGGTGGCGCCTCCCTCGGACCGATGAAAAATCTCTCTGTATCACTGTCTGTGAATGGTGCATTGTGGGAGCGGGGAGGTGGTGGGTAGTTGGGGAAACATGGCTGTCGTTCGCCTGAGAACCTTCAAGGTATTGGAGAACTGAAACCAATCAACTTGAGCTTCATTAATTAAAAATGGAACCACCATTTAGATAGCCTACCTACCTTTGCATGATAAAAAAACCATATCTCGTCATGAAGATTTAAAAACGATTCAATAAATAATCCCATATAACCCATATAACGTTTTAGATGTAAATTTCATTAAATCTACCGTGTTTTCGTTCAGGGTGCCAGCATCACAACGAAAACAAAAATTGTTCCCTTATGCTGACAAATGTTTCAAGTTTTATGCAAATAAATATCCATGCGCAGAAACAGCTAAAGCTATGAGTTGTTTAGCGCATTTGTTTTGTTTTACTAGCGAAATGAATGCTGGTAAAGAAGTACGATAGCAAAATTCACAGATAATTAAAATCTTTTTGCCGTTTTTTCTTACCCAAATGCTAAATGAATTTACTGATAGCACAAACAATGGTAAGAGTAAGCGAATGGTGCAGTCCGTGAACTGAGAAGGATCTACATGTGCTCCCTTTCCCAGTCCGACTTCTTTGGTTTTCTCTACAGTAGTTTATAGACTGCAGACCAGAAAACAGATGTTCACAAAGATCAAATTTCTTTGCAGGATATGTACTTTATGCAGCTCTGTTTAAAGTTACCTTAACGTGGCAATCAGAAATATAATACAGTATAACAAATTGCTGTAATTTCTTAAGTCCCCATCACATATGTATGAAGTTTGAAAGTTGCTGTTTTTCAAGATATTGACATCATAGTGCTTTAACACCATTCCCCTTAACGGGTGGCGTACACAAAAGCAGAACAGGCAGGAGCAAACATGGACAGACTGATTCCCTAATGGTAAACTGGAGGAGAGAAAATGAAATTCTGATTTAATCTCCCCTTAGTTGTTAAACTATTATGCCTCGGTCACACATTTGTGATTCAAGGATGCACATGCTGGTTTTGGCGATCATCGCCATCATTCGTGTGCCTGGGGCCGCCAGAAAAATAAATTGTTAGCTGATTACGACACCATGGCGTAATATGCCATCAACCATAGCGACAGTGTTGTGCAGTTCGAGATGAACCTATGTTTATCCGTAATCATAAGAGCATTATATCGATGATTAGGCCATGCCCTGTCTTTGGCAGTTGCAACAAGATGGCGTAGTGTGTAAACACGTCAAATTATGGTGATTTAATTGCGTTGTAGTTACGTCGCATAGCGACTTGCGTTACGGCATCGGAACTGTGTTGTGTACATGGATTCCACCATATAAATTCCAGGTGAACTTGTCACTGATCATTCTTGTTCCAGTTGCAGACAGAGCAAGATCTATCTGTTCCAACCACATTACCACTCCCTCATGTTTGGCTGCTGCCTTTTATGCTTGGTGACATGCATGAGACAGTGTTGCCATTTTGCAACCCACATGGCTCACTGAGTGTACTGCCACATAACCATGGTAATTCATGGCGCACTATGTAATGGATGGCAGATGTCGAAATTGCGAGTTACAATTTTCGCAATCTAAGTACATCAAATGGTGATGCCAGTGCGTCAGTGGCGACACCATTGCGTCAGTGTTACTTAGTGTGCAATGACATGACAACAAATGACAGCTGGTGTGGCCGGACCAGTGACCATGCATGTTTTAGATCGTTGAAATCCGCCATCGCTTGGTGCACATTGCCAAACTTGGTGATGCAGTAACAATTCATGGCAATTGTTGGCGATTCGGTTGTAATTACAGCGTACTGATGTTGTAATTAGCAAAATTTCGCCAGTTACAACATGCGCGTCTGTGAATTGCAAATGTGTGACTGAGGAATTATAATGTCTCTAGTAACCCTTAATTGTTTTCTTATTATTATTATTATTATTATTATTATTATTATTATTATTATTATTATAAAAAATGTGGAACATTCTGTGGTGAAAGCCATAATGTCCATGGACTTGCATAGTAATATTCCACATAATAGATGCCAATTTGTGATAAACATATCCTGCATTGAAATCTAAACTTGGCATGTGAGAGGTCACTCTGCACATCTGGATTATACCTAGGGAAAGGTTGCCAATCCTTTGTTTATCAGGCATGCTGAAAGGATTGCTGAAGCTAGTAAGAACCCTATTTATACCAGAGGTGCATTTCTCACTTCTTTCAACCAGAAGCATAAATTATCTCTGTGTTTATTGCTATTATGGTAAAATATCAACCTTATTGTAGGATTTTCTCAAATGATATTTTTTTATCTGGCATCTGTAATGATTCATTAATGTACACATTTCACATTTTCAGTTAGTTTATTCACTCTTTTGTTATCCTGCCCAGGTAAAACCTTAGGTAGAGTGGTATTTAGGTTCCAACCTGTTTTATGATGAAAGACCTGGGTTCGATCCTGATGTGAGTCAGAAATTTATTTCTGGTCCACTTGAAATCAATGTCATTGTTTGCAGATACTGTCTTCTTATCAAGCTTTGAATCAATCTATACTGTAATTCTTTTTCTCTTATGGCAAGTTTCTGAGGAACAGGGAAACATTATTCAAGATTCTTTCCATTTACTTCTTTTTCTTTATCTAATCAATGGACCGTTTCTCCACCTCTCCCAGCGGAATTATCAGGGCTGGAAGAGAAAAAGAAGTATAGACTGATTCAAAGCTTGATAAGAAGATAGTATCTGTGAACAATGCCATTGACTTCAATAGAAATTGCACAAGAGAGAAAATATGCTCAAATAGCACATATATGTCGTGTAACATAGGGTCACAATTAAATATATCTTCACATGTAAAAGCTTGAAGGAATCTTCTCATAGGGAAGATTGGGAGAAGACACCATGCATAAGAGTTACTGCACAGCTTCACAATCACCTATTCTGCAATACAAATGCACTGTCACTCAGTTGTCAAACAATTAACACGTTCAATTTGCGAATGCTGAAGGCTGAGAGGGAGGTCACTCAAAGAACAAATAAAATGCAAACTGGTTAACACTTCTGAGTTACATTACACAAGTAAATACACCACTTCATGTAGGCTCTGAAGGAGGTTGCAAGGGGAGTGAATATGAGAGCAGTAAGAAATATAGTTAAAGAAATGCACTTCAGACCACTCCAATTTCCAACTGTACCTTGTCTTGTAGACGAGATGTCTTGATGTTGAAGCCAGACTCTGAGTTTAATGCAAGGGGTCAGTGGAGGATCGGATCCGAAATGCACTTCAAAAGTTACTTTGTGGGAAAGGGAGGGAGGTTGTAAGACCAACCAGCAAGGATTCTATCTGCTTTCATCTGGCGGTGTGAACTGCCAGCATTGCAGGTCATCCTCCTCTTTTATGCATTTTCTCCTGCCCCAAATGCCTTTGTTCAAGTGATGTTGACTGTGAAAAATCTCCCCCCTCAGATTGGCGTCCTGTTTACTCATTTGAGACGTTGGTACTCTGGAAGGGATCTAGGACAACTGGCCGTGGCAGACTGGCCGCAGCCTAACCTGCCACAGCCCAACTGGCCGTAGGGGAGGGCTAGCCGCAGCCGACTGGCCACCAGGGTTGCCGAGAAATCCGCATTTATTGGATGTTAAAAAGTAACTTGTGCGTGTGTGTGTATGTGTGTGTGTGTGTGCGTGTATGTGTGTGCTGAATTATTGAATATAAAACTAAAAGTAAAAGAAAATTAAAGAAAATAAAAAAGTTAAATTTTATTAAGGTGAATTATTGGAATAAAAAACCACAGAAAATAGCAGTTACATAACTATATATATCTTAAGAGAAGTTATGCGCAATTCCTCTAAGATACTCTAAAATATTTTTATTCTCAAACTGTAGTACCACTGATTTTATACCAGCATCTGCTTCTCGGAATCTCTTCAATTTTATGGGCGGCGTTTGACCAGCAATTAACTGTTCGTAGTACAGATCTCGCCCTCGTTGCACCTTTTTCAAACTATCGATAAACTTCCAGATTGTTGGATGTTGCATCCCTAGTTCATTTTGCAGCCTACGATGAGCAGCTTCGGCATGGTTGTTTGTTCTATCCTCTTCATCATTTATGCATCGTTCGTAAACATTCCAAATGTGTAACGGAAAAAGGGGAGAACGTCTGCCACTGCCCCTTCTGTTCATTCTTCCTACATAATTGTCTTCCAGCCAATCTAGAAGTTCCTGTGGAAGGTCATCTGCTAATTCCATTATAGCTGCTGTAATATGATCGGGTGGTACAAATGCTAAGGCAATTATCATTTTAGCTCAGAGCGAAATTGGCATCATTATTGTATTGTTGAGATAACCCCATAGCTGTTAATTTTTGTATACATTCTGCGCAAAGTGAAAAAGCAGCCCTAATATTAGCAGATGGGAAATAATATTGCAGACTTTTGAAATTCCTATTTCATAATCACAGTATATTATTTCTGGCTGTAGTCTTGGTTGAATTTCTAGAAGCATAGAAAACAATTTATCATAAGTTGTACGTAGTTTATTTGGCAGTAACGAATAGATAAACGGATGCATACCACCGTGCATCTCAGCAAGAATGACATAGCCTACACTTGACAAAAAAACGGTGGTGTAATTTTGAACGTCCCATCCACAAAAATTTCCTTTGCTTCTTTAAGTAAATGTGTATTGCTTTCCTTTCCAAATATAATGATTCTGCAGGATTCATCTTGGTTGTCTGCTAGAAGGAATTTCTCTGATCCATAATTTTGAATATTAACAGGAATAACCAATTCTTCTAAAGATGTAGGATTAGCAGGGTACGCATTTTTCGCAAAGCACCATGACTTGGCATGACTCCTTGGCACGCTTCATTAACATTTTCTAAACATTCATTAATCACAGCAGATGTTTGTTCCATTGTTTCTGAAGCCCGCAATTTTATTTTCGATATTGTTTTTCCTTTTTCCACTTCGGCGGGGTCAGCATTATGCGAATGCTCATTGATATATTTTACAACTTCACCATTCTTTACATGTATTCTCGCCTTGCATTGTCTTCTCCTTTCACATCTCCAAAACTCTGTGATATTATCAGCTCCATGTCGATCGAAAACGTATATATAGCCATCTCGCACAAACTTTTCTTTTCCTCGCTGTGAGAGTATACCCGATGCCATTGTAGAAGGTTGGATGTAACTGAATATTTTAAACTCTAAACTTAAAATCGAAGATTTCCTAAATAGGTAATCCTAGCATTTTCTTTTTTGTTACTCGGTAATTGACATATTTTCTGAGAGAGAGGGCATTGTAAAATAGCATTGTTTCCTGAGAGAGAGGGCATTGTAAAATAGCATTGTTTCCTGAGAGAGAGGGCATTGTAAAATAGCATTGTTTCCTTGTTACTCGTTAATTGACATATTTTCTGAGAGAGGGCATTGTAAAATAGCATTGTTTCCTTGTTACTCGTTAATTGACATATTTTCTGAGAGAGGGCATTGTAAAATAGCATTGTTTCCTTGTTACTCGTTAATTGACATATTTTCTGAGAGAGAGGCATTGTAAAATAGCATTGTTTCCTTGTTACTCGTTAATTGACATATTTTCTGAGAGAGAGGCATTGTAAAATAGCATTGTTTCCTTGTTACTCGTTAATTGACATATTTTCTGAGAGAGAGGCATTGTAAAATAGCATTGTTTCCTTGTTACTCGTTAATTGACATATTTTCTGAGAGAGAGGCATTGTAAAATAGCATTGTTTCCTTGTTACTCGTTAATTGACAGAGACAGACAGACAGAAATAAATTTTTTTCTCTCATCTCTTCTTCTTATAGATTTACTGTATTCAAATATTTTCTGAGAGAGAGAGAGAGAGAGAGAGAGAGAGGGAGACAGAAATAATTTTTTTTCTCACATCTCTTCTCTTATAGATGTACTTTCTCCTGCGGCCAGTTAGGTTGCGGCCAGTCGTCCCCTACGGCCAGTTGGGCTGCGGCCAGTCGGCGACGGCCAGTTGGACGACGGCCAGTCGGCAACGGCCAGTTGTCCCATTCCCCTCTGGAAGATGGAGAAGGGCGAGCACACAAAAAGAGGACAAAGGGAACACAAAGGAGAGACATTAAGGCTGAGTGGGTGGAGACTTCTACATGGGGTGCCAGCCATAGGAAATTGGTAATGAGCTAGGGAGCGCCTATGCGATGCTACTTGTGTGGTTCTAGTGACCAACACGTATTCACTGTACTTGATGTTTAAATCAAAATCGTGGAGCTTGCCCATGCATTGCAATGAATAAATGCATGTGACAGCTCCCCCTACTAAAAGACACTTTATGCTTTTTTGGGGGGTGAATGTCTTTAACAAGCTCAATGATTTGTATGATTACTTTCTCTCTCACTCAGACTTAAGTCCCAGTTTGAATGTATTACATTGCAACAAGACTTTGAATTTAAGTTTTTAAATTGCAAGCTAGTACATGAGATTTACTCTATGGAGCTAGTCCTATTAAGACTTATACTAATAAAGTGCTTCTTGTTTATTATGTTATGTTACTTTACTTGCAAATTTTTACTACAAAAAATATTTATCATTTACATAGTTCTTATACCGATTTATTTACTAAGTATTTTCAAATTTGTCCCTAGCTACCGTTGATTCACTAAATACAAACTTTGTTATTTGATATATGGAAACACTGACCTGTTTATTCGTCATAGATCTTATTCAACCATTGCTTATTAATGCAATTTCAACAATACTTTGCCATTTGCTCTGGCTTAGTGTACGGTGCCAGTGCGCACGTGCAATCAAGTTTCTAACCTATGATTAGGGGTTAAGTTCAAAGGAGTAGATGAGAGATAGTTTGAGTTACAGGGACAAAATTTGCTAGTTATAAGTACAAAATCACAAGGGATGAAAATCTGAAATATGAAGGGAGTTCATGGCACCCGCTCTGGATTAGGTGCCACTCACTTGGAAGATGAGAAAACTTGTTATAACGGGGTCTTGATTACGATAGCAAACGGTCCCAGAAGGACTGCCACTTAGTCAACTTGCCCTTGAATTCTGGCAACTCTAGTCTAGGTAATCTTACACTCATGGAAGAATTTGCAGGTCCACTAGAATCACTTCCATGGGACATCTGTTTATGTGATTTCACAAACCTTGGCCATTTCATCCAAGCACTGGGCTGTTATCACTTGCCATAGCCTAGAATCTCGACAAAGGAATGCAGCATTGATGTCCTTGTCAGTTCAACATGATCATCAAGCTCTGCTTCATAACAGCTTTAGGCAACATCCTGAGTTGCTATTCGTGCATCAGATTCATTAATTGCATCTTGTAGTTCAGTGCAGGACAAATCTTCTTTTTGGTTTATCAAACAATACCTTGGAAACCTTCTAGGAATGGGTAACCCATTAACTTGCAGATGTGTGGGTTTTTTCTAACCTTTCAAGATCAACTATATTTTTGTCAAATACACTTTTCCAGGGATTATATACAAGTCCACATTAATCCCGGGTCTGGGCACTATTAACTGTTGCAACTCACAGCTTCTCACTCAGCAGATAGATAATTATAAGCCACAGGGAAAATCAGAGCCAAAGCATCCTTTTAAACAAAGTTTTATTCTCTCTTCAATTCAAAACTACGAAGATTCACAAAGCACAATAACAGTTAGACAGAGGACAAGGTTATAAAGTTAACTGAACTCTCATGTTATTTAAACAAATAATGTGATATTAAATAACCAAAGATTGATAATCAACAGTTTTAATGAACCTTGCAGACATCATTATTAATTCATGTAATGGAATACTATAACAGAAGTTATTATTTTCTTGACAACATCTCTTTTTTATTTCTACGCAACAAAGCGTTACTACAGTATAAATATGCAATTTAAAGTGAGTGAAATTTTGGGTGGATGGAGTAAATATCTGGAAGCTCTCTTAAATATGGAATATAGAAAAGCAGCAGAGCTGGATCAAGCAAGGGTTTGAGAATATTTATGAAAGTGGCCTTGAGTTGATTGAAATACAAGTGAGATGCTGTGGTACAGCAGCGATGGTGCGACTGAATGACTGATATACTTTTTAAATTTTGTGTATGAGAAATGTTCTAAAGAAATGGATGGGAGGAAGCTTAATGCTATTAGTAAACCAGGAATTCAGATTTTTCGCAGAGAAAGGAAGCTAGATGACAGTGGGGCTTTCTACAAGGTTCAAGGATTTGTGTTACAAATGTGATACGCTTGAAATTACAGTAAAAGAAAAAAAAAATATGTGGCATACCAGGAACTAGTAAAAGCGTATGATAGAATTGACAGGAAAGCGATATGGAGGGAAATGAAGTTGTACAGTAAGCTGTTGAGAGCGCTGAAACATTCTCACGATAGAAGAAGAAATGTAGTTAAAATATGTAGATGGGAATATTAATGTTTAGTTGCAAAATATGGTCCGATAAAGGTCTTTATTTGTGGAGAAATGTGAGAAGTTTGGCAAAAAATAATTAAAGTAGGGTCATAGTTGTAGGATAAGAAAATGATTTGGAATGGGACAAGGAATGTCTGATATTTACAGATGACATAGCACAGATTGGGAATATTAAAGAGAAACTTAGAAACTGGTGAAACAGTCTGAAAGTTATTGCAAGAAAAGATATATGACAGCAAATGTGGTAAGGTTATGAAGGCAAATGGAAACCAGGAAGACGGAACAAAGAATGTTAGTATAGATGAAGGAAGAGATAATGTTGTTGATTTCTATAGGCATTTTGGATGCATCATATATTGTTGGGATCAGAGATGACATGAGTCACACACAGCCTGGTTAAGGAAGGAAGGTTGAGTGCAAAAGTCTGAGAAGAAACTATGCTTATGGAAGCCAAAGTGGGAATGTGTGAAGGGTTACTGAGCCAGTTCTCTTATATGGGAGAAAAATGTTTATGCTGAAAGATAATGAAAGAAGCTAAGTTGAATCTCTTGAGGTGAGCTGTATGCAAAGTGTTTGTGTCATTAGTAGAAGTGAAAAAGAGACACATGGAGATACACTGTCATACATCAAGTGGTAGAAAAGTTAGTGTGGATAAAAAAAATAGATTACAGGTTTTAGTGGTTTAATCATATGAAAAGGATGGAAAATAATAGGGGAAGGAAGAAAGTCAGTGATTCAGAAATTTAGGAGGAAAATGAGAGAAAGACTTAGAAAGTGGTGGATAGAAGGGGCTTTGGACAGGAATGGCATTATCACCCAAAAAGTGAGAGTATGTGAGAAACATTGTGGAGTTGGTTGTGATGTGCTGCTGAGAAGCCTTCCGTGTAGTTATATGAAGTGGCTCATGTTATGGAAGTTTTCTGTATATGATGGTTTTCATCCACAATAGAGAAATTAGAAGATGAATTCAGTAGTGACAGTTGATATTTCCAAGAGCCACCCATGTTAAGGAAGGGGCAAAATCTTCATGTACAAATAAACAAATATATACATATATGTATATATATAGGCATATATATATATATATATATATATATATATATATATATATATATATATATATGTATATATATATATATATACAGTGAATGCCCCGCATTCAAGGGGGATGCGTACCACATCCCCAGCGAATAGCTAAAACCAAAATACTTAGAACCCTTCTAAAAACACTTAGAACTGCCTGTTTTAATAGTTCAAACACACAAAAAAACTAAAAATGCTTATACAGGTATTATCCTACTTACGATGGGGTTAAGTTCCAAAAAAACCCATTGTTTGTTGGAAAAAATGTATCTTGAATATAGCCTAGCCTACACTAGGGTATTCGGTACCATGTATAGCCTACATATATGGTAGCCTACCCTACACTATAAAGTATACTCTACACATACACGGTATAGTAATTATTAATATCAGCTAATTCTGGGAGTTAGTTATGATAATTCAATACAATAAAGAGAAACTGAATAATAAGAATTAGCTTAGCCTACACTATGGTATATTGTATACATATACGGTAACCTAGCCTACATTACACTGTACTCTATATTCACATATTGTATTATACAAACATCAACATAACAATTATGCATCTTTTCCATGGATCTTTTAAAATGTTATGCCTTAATTCATTGTATCCAATAATATTGTATATATTCTTGTATTGGTTTTGTATTATAAATTTGGAAATCGATTAAGCAGTAAGCTTATTTCGCTTTATTTAACTCAGTTCAGAGCGCGTTTCTCCATCTAGTTAGTGTAAATGATTCTGTAGATATTTTATTTATATGGGGCAAGGTTATTTTTCATTATATGAAGCATTTTTAAGTCGAAATATAACTTAAATAGGTCTCATTGTGAAATTAATTTAGCAATTTTTTTCGTTAATAGATGACATTGGCCGTTTAGGGGGCATTTGCTTTGTGTAAAAAAAATCAAGATTCCGTTTACTATTTTCACTTGATTTCACCATAATACAAGCTTTGCGTATTTATCGTTTATTGGTGTAAAAATAGCAGTATTGTGTTCTTTCATGCCCAGTAGTTTTGATTAAAGTACTTTCTCTCCAATTTTAATTACGGTCGAGTTTCATCCATGTTGCTGATGCACAATAATTTATAGCCATTAGCAGCTTGAACATTGTTTTCCCAGCTTCAGCTACATCTTGCAGATTAAATTTAGCAGTATATTTCCTTGCCGATCTTTTATCCATACTGAATAAGGGTATAATGTAAAAATATATCAGTCCTATTCTACTTAACTTCATTTGTACTATAACTATGATAATTGTGTATTACTGTATGATGGCTGAAATACAAGCAAAACGGCTGTTGTTATCCGATTTGCTGATAGTAAAACTATAAGAGGTGCAAAAGAAACGAGCAGGTAAAAGTTACTGCTGATTTATTCAAGGTCCAGGCGGTTTATATAGCGGCCGACTGGAGTCGGGCCGCGAAAGACAATGGAAGCAAGGGTGACCTGAGGTCGATAACAATTAATAAATAAATACAGCGAACGAGTACAATATGCAATGTAACAATAGACAGAATTAAAGTTGAGTATAATCTTGACGCCTGCGAAAGAAGAAATACACGGCACACAGTTGATGAACAGATAAATAATTGCAAAGGCTACATAGTTTAAACAATTGAATTTTACGTGACCTGGCCCATCCAGTGTGACGAATCGTAGGTACAAAAAAAATGGGCCGTCATCAAAGAAAACTTGCTTAGCAGGGACTTTACAAACAACATGATCAGCAGAGACTGTACAACATGGCTTTACAAATACTCCCCCCCCAAGACGTAGGTAACGTCTGATTAATTGGCGTATCTGCTGGGGCGTTGAAGGGTGCCCCGGCTGCGTGACAACAACGGAGGGACGTCCTGTGTGCGAGGGTGGCTGAATGTTGGTATGGGCGGCCTTTTCCGGGGGCGGCCGCGTTTCCTCTTCTTGCCAGGGCCCGGTTGCGGCGGTGGCTGCACCGGCGGAGGGTGCGGTGTGCTGATGGTTGTGTCCTCCTCCAGGAGGGCAAGCTTGACCCGGTCAATTGACACCCAATCGTTTCTCCCGTGGAGTGCGAGCAGGAATGCCTTGCTGTTCCGCTCCAGCACGCGGAAGGGCCCCTTGTAGGGCCTGGTCAGTGGCGGGCGGACGGCGTCATCTCTGACGAAGTCTTGGATATTGGAGGCCAGCCCGGGCGGCGTGAAGGTGGCCGACCTGTCGGTATATGTTCTCTTGTAGGGGGCGAACTTGCCGACGATTTTGCGAAGCCTCTGGACCGATGGGTTGTGGCAATCCTCTGTCACTAGTTCGCCCGGGACCACGAGGGGCTCGCCGTAGGTTTTCTCGGATGCGGAAGGGGCGCCGTCGGCCCTGGGGGCGGTTCTCAACCCGAGGAAGACCCACGGCAGCTGGTACTTCCAGTCCTCGGCGGTACAGCGGGCCATAAGGGATGCCTTCAAGGACCTGTGGAAACGCTCAACCAAGCCGTTGGTGGATGGGTTGTAGGCCGTGGTGGTGTGATGAGCTGTCCCCAGCAGCTGGGCCAGGGCGGACCACAATTCAGACAGGAAGGCTGGGCCCCTGTCGGTTGTGATGTTGTCAGGGACGCCGAAGTGGCTGAGCCAGCTGGAGAGTAGGGCCCTGGCGCAGGCGCTGGCGGTGGCTTCTTGCATTGGCGTGGCTGCGGACCACCTTGTTGAGCAGTCTACCACCGTCAGGAGATATCTGGACCCGCCTGATGGGGGAAGGGGCCCAACGACGTCGATGTGCACATGGCCGAAATGCCGGCCTGGCTGCAGGAACTCGCCTACCCCGGATTTGGTGTGCCATCCCACCTTGCTGCTTTGGCAATGCAGACACTGTCTCACCCAGGTCCTCGCGTCCTTCTGCACTCCGTGCCAGACGAACTTCTCTGACAGCAGCTTGGCCGTCGTCCTGCTGGAGGTGTGTGACAGGCCATGGATGATGTCGAATATCTGGTGGCGGCGGGAGGCTGGCACTAAGGGGCGGGGCTGACCGGTGCTGACGTCGCAGAGGAGATTTGGGCCCCCGAATGCGAGGGGCACGTCCCTCCATTTTAGGGACCTGATGGCGGTGCGGTAGGCTGGGGTCTCTGGGTCGGCAGCCTGCTCCCTGGCGAGGTCTTCGTAGTTGATTCCAGCTGCACTGCATTCAGCTCTACTCTGGAGAGGGCGTCCGCCACAGGGTTCTTCCTGCCGGGGAGATACTTGATGGAGCAGGTGAACTCGGCGATGGCTGAGAGATGCCGTTGCTGCCTGGAGGACCACACGTCCCCCTGCTTGGTGAAGGCGTGGACCAGCGGTTGGTGGTCCGCATAGATTGTGAAGGGCGTGCCCTCCAGGAGGAACTTTAAGTGCCAGATTGCACGGTACACTGCGCAGAGTTCCCTGTCAAAGGTGCTGTAGTGGGCCTCTGCGGGGTTGAACTTCTTGCTGAAGAAGGCGAGGGGTTGGGGGCCGTCGATGATGACCTGTTCCAGGACAGCACCACAGGTGACGTTACTGGCATCCGTTGTCAGCTGGAGGGGGGCGCTGGGATCCTGGTGGGCCAAGGCGGTTGCCTCGGCGAGGGCGGCCTTCGTCAGGGAGAAGGCCTGCTGCTGGCTGGGTCCCCACAACAAGGATTTTGGTCGGCCTATCAGGGTCTCCGTCAAAGGGGCCGTGGTGTGTGCGATCCCGGGGATGAACTTCCTGTAGTAGTTCGCCATCCCGAGAAATTCTTGGACGGCCTTGACGGAGGTGGGGACGGGGAACCTGGTGACGGCTGCGACTTTGGATGTGAGCGGACGGACGCCATCTGGGGATACCTCATGGCCCAGGAAGTCGGCCTTCTGTACACCGAAGGTGCATTTGTCAAAATGTACGACGAGGCCATTCTCCTGCAGGCGCTGCAGGACTGCCCGGATGTGTTTCTGGTGCTCCTTGTGGGACCTGGAAAATATAAGGATATCATCTACGCAGCAGACGCAGAACTTTAGGCCCCCTCAGGATGCTGTCCATGAGCCGTTGGAAAGTCGCCCCAGCATTCCTCAGGCCGAATGTAGAGAGGGCGAACACACAGGACTCAAAAGGCGTGATGATGGCAGTCTTTGGTATATCCTCTGGCACGACCGGTACCTGAAAACAGGATTTGAAGAGATCCAACTTAGTAAATATTTTGGCCCCGTGGAAGGAGGCTGTGAGGTCCTGCATGTTTGGTAGGGGATAATGGTCAGGTTCCGTTGCCAGGTTGAGTCGCCTGTAGTCGCCGCAGGGTCTCCAGGAACCGTCCGGTTTCTGCACCTTGTGGAGGGGGGAGGCCCACGGGCTGGAGGCCTTCTTGCAGATTCCCATCCATTCCATTTCGGCGAATGTGTCCTTGGCCTCCTGAAGGCGTTGAGGGGGAAGCCTCCGGAACTTCACATGTGCTGGGGGCCCTTCGTTTTTATGTGGTGATATATGCCATGTTTGGCTGGGGCCCCGGACTTTTGGTGGAGCTCGGGCCTGAACATGTCAGGGAACTCTGTCAGCAGCTGCGAGTACTGGTGGGGGGCGGCAGAGCAGATGGTGGGCGCCTTGGGTCCCATTGCCAATGGGAGGGACTGGCAGGAGTCTGTATCTAGGAGGCGTTTCTGACCGACGTCAACTGCCAGCCTGAAGTGCGCCAGGAAATCCACACCCAGGAGCGGGGTCCAAACGTCCGCGACAACGAAGTCCCAGGAGTACCTCTGGCCAAGGATGGAGATCGACAGGGGACTGGTTCCATAGGAGAGGATGGGGGACCTGTTGGCGGCCATCAGGGAGGCAGCCGGGTCCGGTTCCCACTTGTGGTCCTCTCTAGATGCTGGGAAGATTGATCTAATGGCCCCCGTGTCGACCAGCATCATCCTGCTGGAGATGGTGTCGCGGACGTAGAAGCCTATTGGTTCTGGGCCCCTGGGTTCTTCTGCTGCCATGGCAGCCTGTCCTGCTGGCCGCTGCCTCCCTGTTTTTTGAACGGGCGCCGTGTTTGAACAGGGCGGCAGGCAGTTCCGGGCATCTTTGCCCAAAACCCCTGTGGTAGTGGCAAAAATGACCGGGAATTCCACCTGTTGGGAGGCACTGGGCGCCTCCTGGTGACGGCATTGACCTCTTCCTCTGCGCCCTCCTCCTGCTGGATGGCGCTGACTGGAAAGTGGGCGCTGGTACCCTGCTTTGTTGCCTTTAAAAACGGAGTCCGTCAAGTGCTGTGCTGAGATGATCAGGTCTTGAGGGGAATCGCGTGAATAATCAGGGTTCGTGTGCGGACCTCGGGAGGAGCTGATACATAGGATCTCCCACGACAGGCTTAGCTCACGCTTCTTTTACTGTCGTCAGTGTCTGGGATGGTGAGGAGGTTTCAGATCATGTCCCATGACTCCATGATGCTCTGATCCTGCCGCGGGTTAATGGCAAGGTCGAGGGCATTGGCAGCCCGTTCGGCAACCGGCAGGGAGCATGTCTGGAGGGAGGTTTTCTTCAGGAGGTGGTAGGTAAGGGCATGCTTCAGACACCCACAGGACGAGCTTACTGAAGATCTCCTCCGGCAGGGCGTTGAGTACTATATCCGCCTGCAGCACCTCGTTGTTAAGATCCGCAATCCTGAACTGGCTCTCGACCCTGTAGAGCCACGCCGTTTACGGATTCCCCTGCGTAAAAAATATATGCAGCTTTATGGACAGGGTGGCCTGGATTGGCCCATGGGCTGGGGAGAGTGCGGGGCGCGGGCAGGGGTTTGGAGGAGCGTGAGAGCCTCAGCGTGGGGATGGGCGCGGGTGATATGGGAGGGAGGTAGACCTCCGAATCCACGAGTCAGCGGTTAATTGAATGAGGAGGGGATGTCGCATCCATACTGCGCTCTTTGCCCTCTTATATGGAGTAGGGTACTTTGCGTCAAAACGCGCTTAGGAGTGCGCTGTGTGAGTCCGCTAATGACGCTGGTGATTTTATCCATACTGACGAGTCAGCACGCCCAAACGCTGGTTCAGCGCTGTGATTAGTCCGCTAAAATTTAGTAAGCTCCTGAAGCCAAGACTGAGTCGATGCATGGGTCAAGCTAATGGCTTTGGGAACCACTCCAGGGTCACCACTATAAGAGGTGCAAAAGAAACAAGCAGGTAAAAGTTACTGCTAATTTATTCAAGGTCCAGGCAGTTTATATAGCGGCCGACTGGCGTTGGGCTGCGGAAGACAATGGAAGCAAAAACAAGACCTGAGGTCGATAACAATTAATAAATAAATACAGCGAACGAGTACAATATACAATGTAACAATAGACAGAATTAAAGTTGAGTATAATCTTGATAAATGCGAAAGAAAGAAATACATGGTACACAGTTGATGAACAGATAAATAATTGCAAAGGCTACACAGTTTAAACAATTGAATTTTAAGTGACCTGGCCTGTCCAGCGTGATGAATCGTAGGTACAAAGAAAATGGGCCGTCATCAAAGAAAACTTGCTTAGCAGGGACTTTACAGACAACATGATCAGGAGAGACTGTACAACATGGCTTTACAAAACAACAGTTTCTCATTCGGTTGTTTATGGCTATATGCATTTACACAAGAGTATAATGTTAATAACAATACTTTTATCATTCTCTATCATTTTTTTAACTAGAAGATGGGATAAAGAGATGGAGGAAAAAAAGTTGGTCTATTGTAATTTGGTCTCTCTCGCTGCCTGATTGTAAGCTGCTGCCTGCGCCAGCGTGAAATTTAAAAATATCTTATAAATATTGTCGCATCAGTATTAACTGCTTACCCATTGCAAAATCGAATTATCATAAGGCAAATTATCGTAACTCGAGCATTACCTGAGTATTTTAAGTTTTATCATAAAAAAGGTATTTAGTCATGAAACTGAGATGCAAATACAGTAATTATTGAATATTTCTCAGTGGAAAATACTGTGAATGGGCGAATTTTCAGTGAATAATGTGTATATATGTTCCATAGAGAAATCCGTGAATAGGTGAGTCCACGAATCATGAGACTGCGAATATGGGGGTTTACTGTGATTATGGTGACGCGTTTTCATTTCCAGCGACCGGTCATCACAGTCACTTCAGTTTCTTGCACTTGGATCTTATGACTTTGTATTGACAAGCATATCAATATATATATATATATATATATATATATATATATCTATATATATATATATATATATATATATACTGTATATATATATATATATATATATATATATATATATATATATATATATATATATATATATATATATATATATATATATATATATATATATATATATATATATATATATATATATATAAAAATTTCTGAAAAGGCCTGAGTCAGAAATCTGTTTCTATTCCACACATGATTGTGTGTTGATTATTTATATATATATATATATATATATATATATATATATATATATATATATATATATATATATATATATATATATATATATATATTGTCACGAAGTGATCAAGTACCTGGTTATTACACAACTAATAAGACCAAAAGTTACGTCACTTCAGCCAGACACTTGAAACCTCATAACAAAAATATTAAGACTGAATACTCTAAAGGTACAGTTATCCCATAAAACTTGCTTATCACTTAGAAAAATCAATCTAACTTTATCAAGTTATGGATGAGGTAACAACTAATAAGCTATAAACAGAGTAGTGGAAAATGGGCATCACTTCAACAAACACTGTAATTATTTCCCTGGTTCTATTTCACTTTGATAAAGGAGACAGATATATCACTTACCTTGTGCACATTCATTAATTTCTCTAATCACTGGTGGTCAAAATGAAACACTGTGCTTTTAAAACTTTAAACAGACAAATTTATTTCTAAGTCCAAAAGTTGTAGTAGAGTTCACAATCTCAAAGAGATTTACTATTACTTGACAACAGTGTAAGATTTAAGTATTTCTTAGTCGAGATTAATTCACAAAACTTTAATTTATCAAGAAAGCAATTTGGTTAAGTAAAATTCAAACCATTAACTCTCACTCAACTTTTAGGTACAAATCAGAATATCTGCAATTAGGCTAAGTGTTCACTAAAATATTAATAAATGGGGGTCAATGCAGGTATTCTCTGAAATCTCAATAATAAGTAGGGGAGAGCGGTGATGATTCGGACAGTGGGATGGTCCGGACAGTACATTTCCTGGAAAATGTAAGGGGCCCTCAGCTCTGAGAAATCACGTGAAATCGCGAGAGATTGTTCGCCATTGACACATGGACTTTGGTTGCCAAGGGTCGTTTACTTTAGGATTGAGGTAATTTTTGTGGTTTTTCTCATTTCCTATGTAATTTTTGCGTTTGAATCATAAGCTTTGGTGTAGTGAATATGATAAGGAGCCGATTATGAGTTTTTCTGTGAATTTGTACTATATGACGAAGATGTTGTAGCTATTACCGCCTGTAATCTGCAAGGGTTTGAAGTTGAGGTGTCATCAAATGGTTATGACATGTGGGGATGATTCGGACATTCTAGATTGGGATGATTCGGACGTGTCCAAAATCATTCCTCCTAAAAACCTTTACTAATTATGAATTCAACAAAGAAACAAAAGATTTTCACTAACATTATTTAAGTTATATTTTGTGTATATGCATTCATTAACCCCTCATTACCTTTACCTTATAAAGCACTTCATAAACCCATCATAGAACCCCCAAATTACAAATTAAAATGTCAATATCAAATCTGGATTCCATTCCATTGGCATTCACCTATATTACACTGATGTTTTCAAGAAAGTCATTTTGCCAGGGCTTTTGTGACTGATAGCCCAAAGCCAACTACACCGCCTAAAAAGCACAACAACCTCAATGAAATACCTCAAGAACATTAAAAGCAAGAAAAATACAAAAAGTTAAGATACAGAGGCCCAGACCAGTGATGAAGACCTTCATCATCTTGAAGATCTCTTGACAGCCGATCTTAACAATAATTCTTCTGACACCTCAGAGGAGATAGAAGAAAAGAAGTGGGTTTTATTGATAAAGTCCCAGAGGAGGGAGATTTTGTTCTTGTTGGGATAGATCCAGTAAAAGGTAGCAAAGTCTATTATGTCCCGCAAATTAATCAGCAATTTAGACTGAGGGTGATGAATTCCAGGTTTCTTGTTTAAGAACACCACAGAAATTTGCTGCTAATAGTTTTAAATTTCCAGAAATTGAGGATGAAGCAGCTATTGGTAAAGAGGCAGTAACTGGAGTGCTTCCAAACCCAGTTCAGCAGAGTATTAAAAGAAAGCAGGGGTATTTCAAATTTTGCTTTTCTTTTGCAGGATACAATATTCGTTAGGCCAACTTTAACATTTAGGCACAACAAATTTCAAGTATTTGAGTTACGATTTATGTTTGGTTTTTACTCATGGAGAGAATAATTTCAAGTAAATTTTGGTCAGTTAAGAATTTGGTGGCAAGGATATTTCAAGTTTAGTGTTTGTTTTGAAGGTTACAATATTCTTTAAGACTACTATAACATTTATTCTCAGCAAACATCATAGATTTTCTGTCTGCCATTCACTAAGGGAGAGAATAATCTTTTAAGTTGATTATGATTATTTCAATAAAACACTTCGTATGGTATTTCTGTTTCACTTATCATCTGACTTGAAGGTAAATGTCAATTATAATAATTGTCCGAATCATCCCATGCTCTTGTCCGAATCATCACCTTGGGTAGGGATGATTCGGACATTTTGGAAACTTGTATTTGAAGATAAATAGCTTCAAGTATAGTAAAGTATACGACTTGCTGGCATTTACTGGTAAATGTAGGATGATGAGGCTACACATTGACATGCCAAGGATATCACTGCTCTCCTAAGCATTGAAAAACTCAAAACTCTACACTGACACAAAACTTTGGGTAAATATTATATATAAACATTTCAACTTGAGAGAAATTAAAAAAAAAATGTATATCAACAGCAATTTCATCATGTTTAAAGATCTCCCTAAGCATTGAAATCTTAGCTTTCTAAATTAACATTAACAAAACTCTAGTAGTAATCACTGACACAAAACTTTGGGTAAATATTGTTCTTTTAAATCTATAAAAAAACATTTCAAAAGACACATTTTCACACTATTTATTGTGTGACTAATATGAAAATAAATTACAAACACACAAATAACTCCAAGAGTCACCTATAAAAACTTACTAAACCCTAGTTTATGCAAAACGCTAGCCTATTACTAAATAAAAGGAAAGAAGTGGAAATATATCAACAGCAATTTCATAATAAACCAAGACAAAAATATGTTTAAGATTATATAAATCTATAAACTCAAAAAATTACCACTTCACCTTAAAAACAGTTGGTGGAAATAACACTTCAGGCTAAACTGTTCACGAGAGAAGACACCCTACTTATCCAACAAGGCCACTTTCTAAGACTTTCTCAAGTCACAATGGTCTACACTGCTAAGTCAAGATTATCATAAAACACAGTTGCACGTCGTACTAAACATGGGTGATACATAATTGCCTTTTATAGTGGAGAAGCAGCTCAATACTAGCAGATTTGGCAACAGACACAAGAGATGTATATATAATCCACAACAGCAGACAGATCCAGCAGCTCCAGAGTCTTCAACGGCCTTGAACTAGACTAAAGAATTTTAGGAGAGCCAATTCACCTCTCCTAATGTCCCAGTCACACTATAACAAAAACACTGAGAGGCCGCACTAAAAACACTCAATAGATCAAAAAACCTCTTATCAAAAATTAACCCTAATTTAACTATATTAACATAAAACCAACAGCAAAATTTGACTCTTAAACAATAAAAAATTAAAGCCAGTAAACAAAACAAGAAAATTTACCTTTTACAAGTGGTACAAACATTATAAAAGATGTACATCCACTTTTCTCCTCAATGCTTTGACTGTAAAACATCACCAACGTGGTACCTTATACACTTTTCACAATGTAACTCACAAAATTAACATTAGTGGGAGAATGATAAAAATTTATACCCTATTATGAGCAGAGAGAGAGAGAGAGAGAGAGAGAGAGAGAGAGAGAGAGAGAGAGAGAGAGAGCACCTTATACCAGCAACCCCTTTTGCCTAACTAACTGTTTTTCATTCAGTACTCCTCTTTTATCTTCAAGCCCTCCCAGAATACTCAAAGAATACACATAGGGAATATGCAGAACACCTTATTCTACAAAAACAGAATACCGAATACACACAGTACTCCAAGGCTCAGAAGAAACATGCCAGGGCTCTTATCTGTATGATGGACATCATCTGCTCACTGAAAACACCTGGGTAAACAGAAAAAGTATTTTGGACCAAATCCTGGGTCAGCTGTCAACGTGTCAACTTCATCTCTCTCACTTCTTCATTCTTTTCTACTCAGATTATGAAAACATAATAGGGATAGACAAAGATAATAACTTCAGAATAGGCACACAGAACAAATGTGTAATAAGCATTTGGCTGATAACTGTCATCTCATTTCAAAGATAAGCAAAGTGGTCCTCCGAACACGACTTCCCTTTGGTCAAAAACAGATGAGTACACAGGAAATGGTTGAGTGAAGAGAATCCTAACCTTTCTCTCTACTCGGCATGTTATGAATTCGATTTCATAACACTCAGTATTCATTTTAATATACTGCACAATATATTAAAGAAATGAAAAAAAAACATATCAAAACATATTTCAGAATCACATGATACACAACTTATCTGTAAGAAAAAGACATTTTAAAATCATATTATCATATCTCACAACAAATGACAAATCTGCAAGCAAAGCATAAAAATTTTCACAGAGACATATCATATTTGTAGAATGGTTTTGTATATTATAACACATTATAATATATATATATATATATATATATATATATATATATATATATATATATATATATATATATATATATTATTTATATTTTTATATTATTATTACGTATAGGAGCTTGGCTGATGAGTTTATTACTTGATTAATGTAATTAATAAGGCCCTGAGTGCCAAACTGGACACATAACCTGTCAATTGAAGCTACAAATTAACATCAAAGACCGATGATTATTAAATTGAATAAGGTCGCCGGTCGAGAGAAAACTCGACACAAAAAGAATATGCAGTTATCTAAGAAATTTACTTGCACAATCGCCCAACATCGGACGCAGTCAATTTTCTCTTCGTTTCAGTGATGTTTTTTAGCACAACGGGCTCTTCTGAACAATGGGATCGAGACACAAGGCTGCATAAATGCTGTAAATGACTTGTTTAACCTTCCCTAATTCCTAGTTAATTCACGGGAATAGTTGAATGTCGCTAAACAATATAAATTATTCTTAATCTAGACTTCATAAAAGTAAATTGTTTATACCACTATTCGTATATGGTGGTGGTGAAGAGGGAACAAAAGAAAGGTTGAAATACAGGGGAAGAAATATTAGCAAACAGCAGATATTGTCAAGTTCAGACTTACCGTTACGTGGTTTGCTTGCGCACTGCAATAGACGATACGGCTTCTGGAAAACACTGACCTGTTGTTCACTAATGAAAAGACAAGGGGGGGGGCCGGACAAAGGACACCGATTTGCCTAAAACACGACGTGCATTCTCGGTTGTGGCGTGAATCTCTCTGACCCATCTCCGATCAAGCAGGGTGGCTGGCCGCATCCATACCCTATGCCCCAGGCAAATCCGAAATTTGACAAAGACATCGCTGAATGCATAGGATAAAAGAAAAGACAGTTAAGACCACTTTTACTAGAGCTTACTGAGTGAAAACCCTCTCTGTGGGTTAGTCCCTAATGTCACAAAGGCGTAATTTTTTTTTTAACTACACAGCCTATCTCTGCCTACGTGAGGACACCTTCTGGTCTTTGTTCGCATTATTTTCCTACAATAAATGCATAGAGGGCGAACAGCAGAATATTTATAAAAGCTCCTCCCCTTAAGAGGGCCTTCACTCCCTTTTGGGCGTGAAGGTCTGTACTAAGCAAGCTGTTCACCTCTATTAGGTTACTCTTCTCCCCTGAGCAGATTTGTCCTGTGTAGCCTACCTAGCTACGGATCTACCTAACCTAGATAGGATATGAGCTTTGATCATTACTTTACATAATTCTAACAGTACTGGAAGGTGCTTACGGTTATTACATGCTACCTCCTATAATTGTGATGTTTTAGACCTAGCCTAGTGGTACATTCTATTGTATTCCCTAGCCTAACCTATCCTAACTCGACCATAGCACCAATGTAAGAGATAATGTTCTAGCTAAATTACAAAGTTTTTTTTATGTTCAGTACAATTGGTAATTGCTAGTTAATTTATGAGGTTTGTCTCATGTGATAAATGTTTACCTCACTGAGGTCTTAGGCCATGCGTGTCATGAGCATAGTGGCTCTTTTCACAATAGTTAAGATTGTCTGATTTTAGTTACACTACTTATGTGATTACTGCAGCTCGATGGTAAGTGGAAGGGACACGGTTACTAGTCTGATGTACAGTACTTAATTTGGTCTAGGCTATGTATGAGGAAATAGATCACACTGGCTACCTCCTCTGAGCAAGGGGCCAGGATCACTCTAAGATGGTAGGGCACTGTGCCGAGAGGGCACTAGTGCCAGGATGAGCTCATGGCTCGACAACTACTGGGCTCTCTTTCACCCATTCTTCTTCTTCTTTGGGTTCCTCCAAGGCCTATCAGTATCAGACCTAGGAGGTGATGAGGGCACCGACTCTGGGGAAAGGCCAGAAGGGCTAGTGGGCGTGAAGTCAGGGGTAACTTCGTAAGCTACAGGAGGGCTCCCCACTCCGGCTGCTGCGACAACCGGAGCGAGAGCGATCTTGACCTCTACGTCCGAGGAGGCCAGTTCCTGGTCTCCCAGAGAAGGTGTAACAGTTTGATCCTCCAGAGGTTCATCCTCTGGGGACAGATTTGGCGAAGAAGAAGTGTCGGGTGCCGGAGGCTCTCCGGTTGTGATGATCAATAGTGTGGGGAATCCTGAATCTCCCGGAGGAGGATCCGCCTCATGATTTAGACCCGGCACAGGGTCCTTCTCAACTGATGACTCGATGTCCCTGCCGGACGGAGCATGGCACTGCTCAGTGCTCGCAAGTGGCACTGGCAGTAGTTGAGGGTCAGGCATGCCTGACAAGGGGTCCGGAGGTACAATACCTCGCGGATGACTTGAATTTGGCTGCGGCAGAGATTCCTGCCCCAGCTGGAGATCGTAGCCTCTCAGAGAGTCTTGTTTGGGGGCGTCTGCTGGGCGTTGCTTACTTGGGCAGCCCTCCCAATTTGTGGAGTGGCCTGTCCGCTTGCACGTCCTGCAGCGGTACTGCTCCTCTTGAATGTCTATTTGGGGAGAGGGAGGACCTCTTTGTGGGCCAGCCCTTCGCAACTGGATAGGGCTAGGCTGAGAATGGTTCAGTGTGTGCCCCTTCCACTGACCACTTCGGTGGGCGGAAGGTGGGGTTTCATCTTTATCTGGTTCTCCTACAGTCGGGGCCTTTGTGGAGGAGGTAGCGTGGCTGCGAAGTGGCGTTGGTAAAGGGCTTCCCCAGAGAAGGTCCCGACCCAACAGGAAGTCCACTCCGGGCCGAATTCCACCCACCACGCCAAGGTGGTGGGGTAGGGTGCCCCAAGGTGTCGTGACCTGGAGCTTGACCGTGGGAGCGGTAATGGTGTGGCACTCTATCCACTTCATCTCCCACTGGGTTTTCTCGTCAACCATGGCACCGACTGGCACTTGGGCCCTGCCGATCAGGCTAATGTCTGCCACAGTGTCTACTGTGACCAGAAGGGTCACGGGCAGGCTAGTGCTCTGAAGTGGGGCCACCAAGATGAACTGGGTTTCCAGTCTCTTGGGGTAAAGGATCTTGTGCGGCCCGGCCACAGAGAATGAGGTGCTAATGAGGCTAACGAACTTGGTGGTGGGGACGTGATGTGGACAGGTCGGAGATCCAGCATTGTAGTGGCTGGCAGCACCACAGGATTTGCACGGGCCTCTTGTAGGGGCTCGGTGGCCTGCAGTAACTGTTGGTGGGGAGGGTTGAATGGATGAAACGGGAGAGGAGTTCTGGCTGGTAGTAGTAGGTTGCTTGTTAGTGCCTAGCTTGTATCGGTACTCAGCTTCAGCGTGCCCCACCTTGTTACAGTGGGTGCACGTAGGCTTGCTTGGCAGTCCATTCTTCGGGCAAGTTGAGTTTGAGAGGTAGGCAGGCAGAACGATGCCTCGATTTCCTCCAGCCATCCTTCTGGCTCGTCCTCAGTCCACTTGGGGACGAGGGAATTGATGCTCAGGATTGGAGCATTTGGTGCAGCAGGTGTGGGGCTGGAGGTTGCTGTCTAGCTATAGCTTCGGCATTCTCCCTTTTAGCTCTTTCCAGGTCAAGCTCTTTTTCTTTGAAGGCTAACTCATGCTGTCTTATCCTTTCTTCTCTTTCGTCTTCTAGCTGCCTCTGTTCAGCGTCATACCTCCTCTGTTCAGCTTCATACGCCCTCCATTCTTCTTCATACCTCCTCTGTTTGGCTTCATAATTCCGCCATTAGAGTCTTTCTTCCTTCTCTAGCTTGGCCAAGTCGTCCATTTGCTCCTTGACCCAGGTGGCAAGTTCCAATCCGGTGAGACCTGCCGCCATCCCCAGTTCCAGGAAGGCTTTATAATTCTCTGCTGCCATGGTTCTGGTGGGGAAGGGCGTCTACCCGGGTCGGCTGGGCGTACTTTGGCACTCTTTCAAAAGGTGGCACTGTTGTTGGGTGTGCCGTGTAAAGATCACACTGGTGGCACTCAGTATCCTTATGTACTGGTGCAGGTTAGGTACTCAGAAGGACTTTTTTCTTCTGTGTTCCCTTTTGTCTGGTTTTATTTTTTTTCTAGTTTGCTTGGTTGGTGGCACTAGGGTGCCAGTGTGTTCCTAGGAACCCCTTACGTGAGTCCAACTAGACTATATGTAGTGAAATGCACTCTACCCCAGCAGAGTGTAACAAATGAGTGAGAGAGAATGGGAAGGTAAAGAGAGAGAGAGAGAGAGAGATGAGAGTTTAGAGAGAGAGAAAGTAAGTATACCTTAGACCAGAGAGAGAGAGAGAGAGAGAGAGAGAGAGAGAGAGAGAGAGAGAGAGAGAAGTAAGCTATTCAGTTGATGACAATGCTGCAAATTATTGGCACTGTAGAAGAAAAGTGAATTTGGTTGCTCTTAAAGGTCCTCGTGAGTGTCTGGTCCCAGTACCCGCAGTGCTACAACCCCCTTCTATTGCAGAGGGGGCAAGGCCACTGTCTGCTTAGGTCTGGGTAAAAGGCCTCACTCGTGACCGACAGTTTATCATTGTAATGATTCTTAACTTGTCCCCATCTAATTGTGGGACAGAGGTGTTTCTTTTATTTGTTTTAATTTAATTAATTGTCCCGGTGTCGGCCCTTCTTTCCTTGAAGAGGGTCACGTACACTCAGGTTATGTTGAAGCTTACTTGGATATATGAGAGAGAGAGAGAGAGAGAGAGAGATATTCAGTCAGCCAATTTGTGCTGCCTGAGAAAATTTTTAGTAAAATTTTATAACTGCACACTGACAGGGTTCTTAATTGCAGATACGTCGTCTTGCAATGAGGGGATTGTTTTTAACAATCGTAAGCAGAGTCAAACATCTACAATGAGTTTAGAGTAAAATTGTAAGTTCTTTTTTTTATATGATTTTCTTTACGTTGGGTATTTGTATAGGAACTTGTTCTCTGTATTAATTCTAACTAAGACCTATCATTCCCTGACTAAATTATATCTTGTTTTTATCAATGGTATGGAACCCTGTCCTAGTCTCTTATCTACCGAAGTCTGTCTGGGTAAGATTTTGCCAGGAGGTGGGGGGGATGTTACTACGCCAATGAAGTAGTCCCCAAAAGTGGCAAGGAGGCAGAGGCTACAGCCCCATCACTCAAACAATACAACAAAGGGGCTGTAAGATGGTGTACATGGGGAGCGGTCATCCAAACATTAACAACAAAGGTCCACTCGGCTCCCAAGATGTCGGACGAAATCCCGTTAGCACAAAATTCAAAACAAACGGCTCTTTTCTCAAATCAGTTACACAAAGCGCTCGAATTCCTCTCACAACGAACTTGTAAAGTCACCACATCGGCGCCAGGATAGTGTTTCGGCGGCGCCATTAATTAAGTCTCCGCTGAGCTTGTTTTCTTTGGTGACTTCCCATTTTCTTCAAGCTCAATTAGTCACGCCTAAAACGTGCCAGGTCACGCATTTTAATCATTTTTACTTTATGTGTATTTATACAAATGTCACACATTGTGTATCACATGTTTCTTCATTCACAGGCATCAAGACTGTATCCATATTGTAGCTCTGTATGTTTTGTATTGTAATTTGTACTCGTTCACTGTATATTATTGTTTATTGTTTTGACCTCAGGTCACAGTCAATTCCATTGTCTCTCGCGGGCGGCGTCAGTCGGCCGCTATATAAGCTGCCTGGATCTGTAATAAAGTAGCAGTAACTTTTACCTGCTCGTTTCTTTGACACCTTACAGTGGTGACCCGGAGTATCCCGGAGCCATTAGCGGACTCACACGGCGACTTAGTCTTGGCTCCAGGATTTCTCCAAAAACGCTCTTAGCGGCTCACGGCGCTGTAACCAGCGTTTGCCTCGTCGGCGCAACCAGCGCCACTAGCGAACCACGGCGCCGCGAAAGTGCGTACTGACGCGAAACCCCACTCCAGTAAGGGGTCAAAGGAGCGAGCATGGACGCGGATATCCCCTCCTTCATGCAGTTAAACGCGGACCCCGCGGACTCGGAGGTTTACCTACCTCCCATCACACCCGCCCGCCCCCGCATCGAGGCCCTCCCGCAACTCCACACCAGCGCCCCGAACACACGACGGCCGGGCAACACAATCGCGGGCCGCCCTCACCGTAAAGCTGCTGCCGTTTACGCAGGGGAACCCATCGATGTGGCTGCGCAGGGTGGAGAGCCACTTCAGAATCGCGGACCTGACGGACGAAATCCTACAGGCCGACACAGTGCTCAACGCCCTTCCGGAGGACGTGTACAAAAAACTCATCTCGCGAGTACCGAAACACACACCCTCACATACAGCACCACAAAAAGTTCCTCCTCGAAGCTTGCTCCCTGCCCATCGCCGAGCGGGCCGCCCGTGCTATCGACCTTGCCAATAAACCACGCCACGACCTCAATTCAAGAGACGCTTGGGGCATGGTCGTAGATCTCCTGTCACTACCAGACTTGGGTGGCACAAAGAAGCGGCAGGAGATAAGCTTCATACGGGAAATCTTCCTTCGCCAACTCCTCCCGAAGTACGCAACCAGATCGCTCACCCCTACACCATGCCTGTCGAGGACCTCATAGAGACGGCGCAACACCTCACAGACTCCGTCAAGGCTTCACAGCGGCTAAAACCGGCCACACAGCCGGTCAGCTCCGTCCAGCCTGAAGAGGACGTGAGCAGCCCGTCAACGCCATCGCCAACAGACGTCCACCGAACCACAGCAGATGGAGGTCCCGGGCTTCTGTCGCTACCACAAGTGGTTCGGAAAGGACGCCTGAAACTGCCTGCCGCCCTGCTCGTTCACCCGTTCAAAAACGGGGTGGCGGCGCCAGCAGGACAGGCCGCCATGGCAGCCGAAGAACCCAGGGCCTCAAAAACAGTAGGTTTTTACGTCCGACGACACCGTCTCCGGCAGGATGATGCTGGTCGACACAGGAGCCTTTAAATCGGTCTTCCCAGCATCCAGAGAGGACTGCAACCAGACACCAGACCCGCCGCTTTCCTGACGGCCGCCAACGGAACCCCATCCTCTCCTACGGCACCAGGCTCCTGTCGATCTCCATCCTTGGCCAGAGTTACTCCTGGGACTTCATCGTCGCGGACGTAGGAACCCCACTCCTGGGGGCCAATTTTCTGGCGCACTTCGGCCTGCTAGTCGACGTGGGGCGCGCGCCTCCTCGATACCGACTCCTGCCGGTCTCTCCGTTAACGGCGGGACCCAGACCCACCATCAGCGCCGTCGCCCCACCAGTATGCACACCTACTGTCGGAGTTCCTGAGGTATTTAAGCCCGAGCCGCCAAGTCCCCGGGCCCCAGCCAAGCACGGCATATACCACCATATAGTGACTAAAGGGCCCCGACACATGAAGTTCCGCAGGCATCCCCTCAGCGCCTTCAGGAGGCGAAAAAGCATTCAAGGAGATGGAACAGATGGGCATCTGCAGGAAAGCCTCCAGTCCATGGGCCTCCCCCTCCACATGGTGCAGAAACCGGACGGCTCCTGGAGACCCTGCGGCGACTACAGGCGGCTCAACATTGCAACAGAGCCCGACCACTACCCTCTGCCCAACATGCAAGACCTCACGGCCTCCTTTCACGGGGCCAAAATATTCACTAAATTGGACCTTCTTAAATCTTATTTCCAGGTACCTGTTGCGCCAGAGGACATACCAAAGACAGCCATCATCACGCCCTTCGGGTCCTATGTGTTCGCCTTCTCCACCTTCGGGCTGAGGAACGCCGGGGCCACCTTCCAGCGGCTCATGGACAGCATCCTGGGGACCTAAAATTCTGCGTCTGCTACGTCGACGACATTCTCATATTTTCCAGGTCTCACAGCGAACACCAGAGACACATCAAAGCAGTCCTCCAGCGCCTCCAAGAAAACGGCCTCGTCGTCCGTTTTGACAAGTGTACCTTCGGCGTCCAGAAAGCAGAATTCCTGGGTCACGAGGTGTCTCCGACAGGCGTCCGCCCTCTTACATCGAAAGTGGCAGCCGTGGCCAAGTTCCCGACACCCACCTCCATCAAGGCCGTCCAGGAGTTCCTTGGGATGGTAAACTTCTACAGGCGGTTCATCCCGGGATCGCGCACACCACGGCCCCCTGACGGAAGTCCTAAAAGGTCAACCGAAGTCCCTGTCTTGGGGACCCAGCCAGCAGCAGGCCTTTTCCCTGACGAAGGCCGCCCTCAAGGCAACCGCCTTGGCACACCAGGATCCCAAGGCTCCCCTCCAGCTGACGACAGACGCCAGTAACGCTGCCTGCGGTGCTGTTCTGGAGCAAATCATCAACGGCGCCCCCAGCCCATCGCCTTCTTCAGCAAGAAGTTCAGTCCCGCAGAGACCCGCTACAGCACCTTCGACAGGGGAACTCTGCGCGATGTACCGCGCAGTTCGGCACTTCAAGTTCCTCCTGGAAGGACGCCCTTCACAATCTTCACAGACCACCAGCCACTGGTTCACGCCTTCACGAAGCAGGGGGACGCATGGTCTTCAGACAGCAGCGCCACCTCTCAGCCATAGCCGAATTTACCTGTTCCGTCAGGTACCTCCCGGCAAGAAAAATCCCGTAGCAGACGCCCTCTCCAGAGTCGAGTTGAACGCAGTGCAGCTTGGTGTAGATTACCAGGACCTTGCCAGAGAACAGGCCGCTGACCCAGAAACCCCAGCATACCGCACCGCCATCACATCCCTCAAGTGGCGGGGACGTACCCCGCCCCGGAGGCCCCAGCCTGCTCTGTGACATCAGCACAGGCCAGCCCCCCCTTTGGTTCCAGCCTCACGCCGCCGCCAGGTATTCGACATCAATTCACGGCCTCTCACACCCTCTCCGGCAGGACCACGCCAAACTGCTTTCAAAAAGTTCGTCTGGCACGGGTGCAAAAGGACGCCACAGCCTGGGCAAAACAGTGCCTGCAATGCCAGACCAGTAAAGTGGGTCGTCACACGCAGTCGGGGTAGGCGAGTTCCCACAGCCAGGGCGCCGCCGCCACATCCACATCGACGTCGTCGGGCCCCTTCCCCATCAGGCGGATCCAGATACCTCCTGGCGGTGGTAGACCGTTCGACGAGGTGGCCCGGCCACACCCATGCAAGAAGCCACCGCCAGCGCGTGCGCCGAGGCCCTGCTCTCCAGTTGGGTTAGCCGCCGGGCGTCCGGACCACATCACAACCGACAGGGCCCCGCTTTCCTCTCCGAGTTGTGGTCTGCCCTGGCTCAACTGCTGGGAACCACGCACCACACCACCACAGCGTACAACCCAGCGGCCAACGGCCTGGTCGAACGGTTCCACAGGTCCCTAAAGTCATCCCTCATGGCCCGCTGCACCGCCGAGGACTGGAAACATCAGCTGCCGTGGGTCCTCCTCGGGTTGAGGACCGCCCCAGAGCCGCCGACGGCACCCCATCCGCAGCTGAACAAACCTATGGGGAACCCCTCGTGGTGCCGGGAGAGCTCGTGACGGATGAACGCCACTCCCCATCACTGCAGAGGCTCCAGCGGCGTGGCGGCAAGTTCGCCTTGCAGGCGCTCATACATCGACAAAGCAACCACCTTCATGCCGCCACAGCTGTCATCCGCCACCCACGTCTTCGTCAGAGTCGACGCCGTCCGTCCACCACTAACTAAGCCCTACAGGGGACCCTTCCGCGTGCTGGAACGGAACAGCAAGGCGTTCCAGCTGGCACTCCCAGGCAAGGACGACTGGGTTTCCATAGACCGGTTAAAGCCCGCCTTCCTGTCGGAGAGTCCCGGCAGCGACGCAGCACCCCTTCCGCCCAACCGCACTCCAGCACGCCCTCACCCCCGCAGGCGCGGCCGCCCCAGGAAGGGACCGCCCAACCAGCAGCCTCACAGGCGGGAGGCCCCTCCGTTATCTTCAAGGAGCCGCGGCACCCTTCAGCGTCCCAGCAGATACAGGGATTAGTCAGACGCGTCCCTCGTCTTGGGGGAGTATTTGTAAAGTCACCACATCGGCGCCAGGATAGTGTTTCGTGGCGCCATTAATTAAGTCTCCGCTGAGCTTGTTTTCTTTGGTGACTTCCATTTTCTTCAAGCTCAATTAGTCACGCCTAAAACGTGCCAGGTCACGCATTTTAATCATTTTTACTTTATGGTATTTATACAAATGTCACACATTGTGTATCACATGTTTCTTCATTCACAGGCATCAAGACTGTATCCATATTGTAGCTCTGTATGTTTTGTATTGTAATTTGTACTCGTTCACTGTATATTATTGTTTATTGTTTCGACCTCAGGTCACAGTCAATTCCATTGTCTCTCGCGGGCCGGCGTCAGTCGGCCGCTATATAAGCTGCCTGGATCTGTAATAAAGTAGCAGTAACTTTTACCTGCTCGTTTCTTTGACACCTTACAAACTAAGCAAATGCAGGCATCCAGATTTACTCTAAATATACCAACACTGCAAAGGATTTTACATTAAGGATGGAAAACGAAAGTACTAGGTAACGCTGTTGTCTTTTGATTTTTTGTATTTCTCGCTCGGAATTAACCATCTGCCGCCTAGACAAGGGAATTCGTGATGTCCGGCTGGGAGTAAGTATACGTTACTGAAAAATGCATTTTATGGTAAAATTAACTATTGCCGTTCGTTTGCTATTTCAATGACACGGTGTTTTGATATGATTCCTGCTATATGAACACACTTAATGCCGATCGGGAGTGACGAACAGAACTTACTGAGTTTGAAATTCAATGAACTTCGCAAATTCTCTCTACCCTCGAGAGATACGCGAGGCATGCTTTCTCCGCTCGTTATCGTGCATGAGTTAACTCGTTTTAAAAAAAATCAGTATCATGCATTAATCCTTGGCTGGGGAAAATAGCAAAATATTAACAATTACACGGTAACTCGGCCTACGAACTTCGCTGGAATGTACACACGAGTATTAACTGCAGCCTTGAGCCTTTTTACTTGAAGTTTGTGTTTCTGCTGCATTAAAGCTTCATATCTCTGACTTTAGTTTCCTGTCTTGCTTCTTTTCTTGCTCTTTCCATTGCTTCTCTTTCTTTCTGTCACTCTGCACAGTGTAAGCTTTGCTGTTCATTCGTGAAATCTCTCATTTCTTGGCCTTCCAGTCCTATTTCACAGGCAAGCTCAACGAGTTTTTTTGAAGCACTGTTACCATTGTCACTTGTATGCTACTCAGCTTATAGGCTAAAAAAAAAATCACATGAAATCACTGCCACCAATTACCGCTGGCATGAGTGCCAAATTATATCACAATATGATATAAAAGCCCATGGCGGGGAGTTTCCTTTCGGCTTTGTAATGCGATTAAAACACAGAATAAAAGATAGAAAATATAGAATTTATTCGCAACCTGGAACATGATTTCTCATTAATCTGAATGCAATCTCATGGAAGTGGTCGACCGAAGGTTGGTTACACTTCTTTTTCGTCTAATGGCTCCTCACTCTCAGCTGCTACTAAAATAAATACCTCTAAATGATACTTTCTGGGTTATCCTTTCGACATGAAATGATTGGAGGGGCTGCGCGATAGGCTGCCTTCTGTCTGTCAGCTCAGCGGCGGGTGCCTGTCTGTCTTGGCTAGATATACTGTATGTGATTGCCCTCACCTCTCGCTCAGACATTCAAGCCCACTCTCTGTTATGTTGTAAAGTCACCATATCGACGTCAGCGGAGTGCTTCGAAGGCGTCATTAATTAAGTCTCCGCTGAGCAAGTTTTCTTTGGTGACTTCCCACTTTCTTCACACTCAATTCGTCATGCCTGACGTGCCTGAATCTGTAATAAACCAGCAGTAACTTTTACCTGCTCGTTTCTTTTGCACCTCTTACAGTGGTGACCCCCCGGAGTATCCCGGAGCCATTAGCGGACCGACACAGCGACTCAGTCTTGGCTCCAGGAACCTCAACGCTCTTAGTGGCCTAAACACAGTGCTGTAACCAGCGTTTGAGCGTGCTGACTCTCGTCGGCAAACCCACCAGCGTCACTCCGGGGTCACCACTGTAAGAGGTGCTAAGGAAATCCAGCAGGTAAAAGTTACATCCTGGTTTATTGCCTCAGATTCAGGCAGTTTATACCTGACCGACTGGCGCCGAACCGCGGAAGACAATGACATGGAGCGTGACCTGAGGTCAAAAACAATTAACAATAATAATCGGTGAACAAGTACAATTTACAATACAAAAACATATAGAACTTCAATATGGATACAGTCTTGATGCCTGCGAATAAAGAAACATACGATACATGATTTATGACAGTTGGACAAATACATATAAAGTTGAAATGGTAGAAAATGCGTGACCTGGCACGTTAGGCGTGACGAATTGAGTGTGAAGAAAGTGGGAAGTCACCAAAGAAAACTTGCTCAGCGGAGACTTAATTAATGACGCCTTCAAAGCACTCTGCTGACGTCGATGTGGTGACTTTACACCATTCGACAAGGTGGCCCGAAGCCACACCTATGCAAGAAGCCAGCGCCAGCGCGTGTGCCGAGACTCTGCTTTCCAGTTGGGTTAGCTGCTTCAGCGTCCCGGACCACATCACAACTGACAGGGGCCCTGCCTTCCTGTCCGAATTATGGTCCGCCCTGGCTCAGCTGCTGGGGACCACGCATCACACCACGGCGTACAACCCGGCGGCCAGCTGCCTGGTCGAACGGTTCCACAGATCCCTGAAGGCGTCCCTCATGGCCCGCTGCACCGCCGAGGAATGGAAACATCATCTGCTGTGGGTCCTCCTCTGTTTGAGAACCGCCCCCAGAGCCGACGGCACCCTGTCCGCAGCCGAAAAAACCTATGGAGAGCCCCTTGTGGTACCGGGCGAGCTTGTGACAGAAGATCGCCACACCCCATCACTGCAGAGGCTCCGCAACGTGGCGGCAAGTTTGCCCCTTGCAAGTGCAAGAATGTCACACCGGCAGGTCGGCCACCTTCACACCGCCAGAGCTGTCATCCGCCACCACGTCTTCGTCAGAGTCGACGCCGTCTGCCTGCCACTGACCAGGCCCTACAGGGGCCCTTCCGCGTGCTGGAGCGGAACAGCAAGGCGTTCCTGCTGGCACTCCTGGGAGGAACGACTGGGTTTCAGTAGACTGATTAAAGCCCGCCTTCCTGGAGGAGAGCACAATCACCGCAGCACCTTCCCTGCCCAGCCGCCAGAGCCACGCCCCAGGCCCCCATAGCGGCGGGCGCGACAGTCCAGGAAGGGCCTGCCCACACCAACAACCCAGCACCCTCACACACAGGGAGACCCTCCATTGTCTTCAACAAGCCGTGGTACCCTTCAGCGTCCCAGCAGATACACAGATTAGTCAGACGTGTCCCTACGTCTTGGGGAGTATTTGTAAAGTCACCACATCGACGTCAGCGGAGTGCTTGAAGCGTCATTAATTAAGTCTCCGCTGAGCAAGTTTTCTTTGGTGACTTCCCACTTTCTTCACACTCAATTCGTCACGCCTAACGTGCCAGGTCACGCATTTTCTACCATTTCAACTTTATATGTATTTGTCAACTGTCATAAATCATGTATCGTATGTTTCTTTATTCTCAGGCATCAAGACTGTATCCATATTGAAGTTCTATATGTTTTTGTATTGTAAATTGTACTTGTTCGCCGAATATTATTGTTAATTGTTTTTGACCTCAGTTCACGCTCCATGTCATTGTCTTCCGCAGTTCGGCGCCAGTTGGCCGCTACATAAACTGCCTGAATCTGTAATAAATCAGCAGTAACTTTTACCTGCTCGTTTCTTTTGCACCTCTTACAATGTCACTAGTCAGAAGTAACATAAGTCTGACTTACACAGGCAACCTGGAAACAGACTGAAATATATGAGAAAATCGTTATTAAAATAGTTTTAATGCCCTTAAGGGACGGCATAATTTATCAATGTGCAGCTCCCCAGACCGGGGAAACTTTGAGGTCGGCAAAATGAAAAAAAAAAATCTCATCAATGGAAGGAGAATGACACGTACATTTACACTGTATAAATAAAAAAAGTTCTAAAAAATTTTCCCTACCTTCCACAAGAAGTTGAAAATGACTATTTACAACCCCTTGTGGGCCCTCATTTACAAGACAATCGTAAATTTTACCAACTTATATATGTTTTTTCTAATAAATAACTTTATTGTATTTTGTAAAATTATTATTACTGCTCACACAATATCAACACAGATAAGAAATAAAAGAAGTAACAAATTTTTGGCATATTTGTTGCAAAATATTCACAAAATTTACTGAGAAGGAAGATTCAGTAACTTTTTTTACTTTTTACATACTTTTTCTAATATTTCTTTGCAATTTTCTCTGGAAAATTACATTTACAACCGACATACTATTGTAAAAGACAAAAACAAAAAACAACAGCAACCCCTTCGTATATTTACAATTAAATTTACAAAAAGACTCATGTAAGAGAGAGAGAGATGCAGTACTTTCCCCCCTTGAAGTCAAGCTTTACTGATACTGGCCTAACTCTCACGTCTGTATAAAAGTTGCCATTACTGAATTTGTAAAGTCATCTGTAAAGTCATTTGTAAAGTCTCTGCTGAGCAAGTTTTCTATGGAGACGTCCCATTTTCTTTGCCTCTACAATTAGTCATGCCTAATGTGCCAGGTCACGTAAATTCAATCATTTAAACTATGTATATATTTGTTTACCTGTTATCAATTGTGTATTGTATATTTCTTCTTTCACAGGCATCAAGATTGTATCCAATTTCACTTCTGTCTGTTTTCACATTGTAAAGTGTACTCAACCACTGTGTTAATTGTTATTTATTATCGACCTCAGGTCACTGAGGCTTCCATTGTATGCCATGGCGCGACGCCAGTCTGCCGCTATATAAACCGCCTGGATCATGAATAAATTAGCAGTTCTCTTTTACCTGATTGTTTTTTTGCACCTCTTAAAGTGGTGACCCCGGAGTGGTTCCCGAAGCCATTAGCGGACCCATACGGCAACTCAGTCTTGGCTTCAGGAACTTTCTCACACCCTTAGTGGACTAATTACGGTGCTGAACCAGCGTTTGGGCGTGCTGACTCTCGTCAGCAAAATCACCAGTGTCATTAGCGGACTCACTCTGCACGCTTCCAAGTGTGTTTTGACGTGAGTACCCTACTCCAGTTAAGAGGGCAAAGAGAGAGCATGGACGCGGACATCCCTTCCCCTGTTCAGTTAACCGCTAACCTCGCGGATTCGGATGTCTACCTCCCTCCCTTATCACCCGCGCCCGCCCCCGCGCCGAGGCTGTCACGCTCCTCCACACCCCTGCTTGCGCCCCGCACTCTCCCCTGCCCGGCAGGACAATCACAGGATGCCCTGTCCATAAAACTGCCGCCGTTCACGTAGGGGAATCCATTGGCATGGCTGTACAGGGTCAAGAGCCAGTTCAGGCTGGCGGAACTCAATGGTGAGGTGCTGCAGGCAGACACAGTACTCAATGCCCTGCTGGAGGAGATCTACAGAAAGCTCGTCCCATGGGTGTCCGCCGCACGCCCCCTCACCTACCACCTCCTGAAGAAGTCCCTACTCGAGGCATGCTCCCTGCCAGTCGCCGAGCGGGCTGCCTGCGCCCTCGACCTCGCCGTCAGCCCGCGGCAGGATCAGAGCATCATGGAGTCATGGGGCATGATACAAGACCTCCTCACCCTCCCAGACACCGACGGCACCGGCAAACAAAACAAAATAAGCCTGTCGCAGGAGCTCCTCCTTTGTCAGCTCCTCCCGGAGGTCCGGATACAAATCCCTGAGCCCTACGCCATGCCCCTCGATTACCTGATCCTCACGGCACAGAACCTGATGGACTCTGTGAGGGCAACGAAGCGGGTACCAGCACCGGCACTACCAGTCAGCACCATACAGCAGGAGGAAGGCGCAGAGCAGGAGGTCAACGTCGTCGCCAGGAGGCGCCCAGTGCCTCACAACAGGTGGAATTCTTTGGGGCTTTGCCACTACCACAGCCGCTTTGGCAAGGACGCCTGGAACTGCCTGCTGCTCTGTCCATTCGCCCGTTTTTTCATTCGCCCGTTCAAAAAACCGGGGAGGCGGCGGCCAGCAGGACAGGCCGCCATGTCAGCAGAACCCAGGGGCCCAGAACCAGTAGGCTTCTACGTTCGTGACACCATCTCCGGCAGGATGATGCTGGTCAACACGGGGGCTGTTAGATCAATCTTCCCCGCATCCAGAGAGGACCTCAAGCGAGAACCGGACCCGGCTGCCTTCCTGACGGCTGCCAACGGGTCCCCCTTCCTCTCCTACAGCACCAGCCCCCTGTCGATCTCCATCCTTGGCCGGAAATATTCCTGGGACTTCGTCGTCGTGGACGTAAGGACCCCGCTCCTGGGTGGACTTAATTAAGCGCCTCCTCCCACCGACTCCTGCCAGTCCCTCCTGTTGGCAACAGGACCCAAGGCTCCCACCATCTGCTCCGCCAGCCCCCACCAGTATTCACAGCTGGTGACGGAGGTCCCTGACGTGTTCAGGCCCGAGCTCTGCCAAGTCCCTGGGGCCCCAGCCAAACATGGCATCTACCATCACATAAAAACAAAGGGCTCCCCTGCACACGCGAGGTTCCGGAGGCTTCCCCTGCAGCGCCTTCAGGAGCCAAGAATGCATTCGCCAAAATGGAGTGGATGGGAATCTGCAAGAAGGCCTCCAGCCCGTGGGCTTCCCCCCTCCACATTGTGCAGAAACCGGACGGCTCCTGGGGACCCTGCGGCAACTACAGGCAGCTTAACCTTGCAACGGAACCTGACAATTACCCCCCGCTGAACATGCAGGACCTCACGGCTTCCTTCCACAGGGCCAAAATATTCACTAAGTTGGATCTCTTGAAATCCTATTTTCAGGTACCAGTCGCGCCAGAGGACATACCAAAGACCACCATCATCATGCCTTTCGGGTCCTACGTGTTCGCCTTCTCCACCTTCGGCCTGAGGAACGCTGGGGCGACTTTCCAGCAGCTCATGGACAGCATCCTGGGTGACCTAAAGTTCTGTGTCTGCTACATAGATGATATCCTTATATTTTCCAGGTCCCACAGGGAGCACCAGAAACACATCCAGGCAGTCCTGCAGCGCCTACAGGAGTACGACCTCGTCGTACGTTTTGACAAGTGCACCTTCAGTGTCCAAAAAGCTGACTTCCTTGGCCATGAGGTATCCCCGGAGGGTGTCCGCCCGCTCACATCCAAAGTCGCAGCTGTCACCAGGTTCCCCATCACCACCTCTGTCAAGGCCGTCCAGGAGTTCTTTGGGGTGGTGAACTACTACAGGAGGTTCATCCCCAGGGTCGCGCACATCACGGCCCCCCTGACGGAAACTCTGAAAGGCCAACCAAAGTCCTTGTTGTGGGGACCCAGCCAGCAGCAGGCCTTCTCCCTGATGAAGGCCGCCCTCGCTGAGGCAACCGCCTTGGCCCACCAGTATCCCAACGCCCCCCTCCAGCTGACGACGGACGCCAGCAACGTCGCCTGTGGTGCTGTCTTGGAGCAGGTCATTGACAGTGCCCCCAGCCCATCGCCTTCTTCAGCAAGAAGTTCAACCCCGCAGAGGCCCGCTACAGCACCTTCGACAGGGAACTCTGCGCAGTGTACCATGCAGTCTGACACTTCAGGTTCCGCCTGGAGGGCACGCCCTTCACAATCTACACGGACCGCCAGCCGCTGGTACGTGCCTTCACCAAGCAGGGTGACTCATGGTCTTCCAGGCAGCAGCGGCATCTCTTGGCCATCGCCGAGTTCACCTGCTCCATCAAGTACCTCCCCGGCAGGAAGAACCCTGTGGCGGACGCCCTCTCCAGAGTCGAGCTAAACGTGGTGCAGCTTGGGATCAACTATGAAGACCTCGCCAGGGAACAGGCCGCCAACCCAGAGAACCCAGCCTACTGCACCGCCCCTCGTCCCCGGTGGCCCGAGTCTCCTCTGCGACGTCAGTACTGGACAGCCCCGCCCCCTGGTTCCAGCCTCCCGCCGCCGCCAAGTATTCGACGTCATTCACGGCCTCTCACACCCCTCCGGCAGGATGACGGCCAAGCTGCTGTCAGGGAAGTTCGTCTGGCATGGAGTGCAGAAGGATGCGAGGACCTGGGCGAGGCAGTGCCTGCAGTGCCAAACCAGCAAGGTGGGACGTCACACCGAGTCCGGGGTAGGCGAGTTCCCGCAGCCAGAGTGACGCTTCGGCCACATTCATGTCGTCGGGCCCCTTCCCCCATCAGGCGGGTCCAGATACCTCCTGATGGTGGTAGACCGCTCAACATGGTGGCCCGAAGCCACGCCAGTGCAAGAAGCCACCGCCAGCTCATGTGGTGAGGCCCTGCTCTCCAGTTGGATCAGCCGCTTCGGCGTCCCAGACCACATCACAACCGACAGGGCTCCCGCCTTCCTGTCCAAATTGTGGTCCACCCTTGCTTGGCTGCTGGGGACAACGCATCACACCACCACGGCCTACAACCCAGAGGCCAGTGGCTTGGTCGAGCGGTTTCACAGGTCCCTGAAGGCGTCCCTTATGGCCCGCTGCACCACCGAGGACTGGAAGTACCAGCTGCCGTGGGTCCTCCTCGGGTTGAGAACCACCCAGAGGATCGCCACAACCCATTGGTCCAGAGGCTTCGCGACATAGTTGGCAAGTTCGCCCCCTGCAAGCGGACATACACCAACAGATCGGCCACCTTCACACCGCCTGGGCTGGCCTCCACCTCCCACGCCTTCGTTAGGGATGACGCTGTCCGCCCGCCACTGACCAGGCCCTACAGGGGACCCTTCCGAGTGCTGGAGCGGAACAACAAGGCGTTCCTGCTCGCACTTCACGGGAGGAACGATTGGGTGTCAATAGACCGGGTCAAGCCCGCCCTGCTGGAGGAGGACACAGACGTCAACACATCGCACCCTCCTCCTGGTCAGCCTTCGCCGCAGCCGGGCCCTCATAAGGGGCGGGCACAAGGCCGCCCCCGAAAAAGCCCACCCACACCCGCAGTCAGGCACCCCCACACAAAGGGCGTTCCCCCGATGTCCTCACGCAGCCATGGCACCCTTCAGCGCCCCAGCAGATACGCCGACTAATCAGGCGTTACTCACGTCTTGGGGAGGGAGTATTTGTAAAGTCACCTGTAAAGTCATTTGTAAAGTCTCTGCTGAGCAAGTTTTCTATGGAGACGTCCCATTTTCTTTGCCTCTACAATTAGTCACGCCTAACGTGCCAGGTCACGTAAATTCAATCATTTAAACTATGTATATATATGTTTAACTGTTATCAATTGTGTATTGTATATTTCTTCTTTCACAGACATCAAGATTGTATCCAATTTCATTTCTGTCTATTTTCACATTGTAAAGTGTACTCAACCACTGTGTTTATTGTTATTTATTATCGACCTCAGGTCACTGAGGCTCCCATTGTATTCCGCAGCGCGATGCCAGTCTGCTGCTATACAAACCACCTGGATCATGAATAAATTAGCAGTTCTCTTTTACCTGCATTTTTTTGCACCTCTTAAAAATTTATAGCTTATAGAAGTATTGGCACCTTTGTTTCGAGTCATTATTACCATAACAGTGGTGCATAATTCTGCTTCACACTGAAGCTCAACCCGTCCACCTCCCCAAACCTGTTTTACTTCACAATGAGGCTCAATCCGTCCCTTAAGGGTTAAACATAAATAAAGTGATATAATCTCACCAACATCTTGCCTACATTAATTTTAAAAAAATTAGGTAAATGAAATTAACATTTGATAAACATTCCACACAGGAAATTAACATTTGATAAACATTCCACATAGTACAGAGAAATAGCCATCGTCTACTCTTTGAACTCAAAAAAAAAGAAGACTGCACTAAATAGGGAACTTTACAAAGCAAAATGATAATCTCATAAATTATGCTTTGACAGCCTCCTTGTCATTACAGATGATATTCAAAGCAATCTAAGATTCACAAATTCATTCAAACTCAGCAGAATAATTATTTGCATTGGAGATACTTAAAAATGTAGTTTACTTTGTTTACAATGTTTGCATAGCTTATAGTTTACTTTATTTACAATGTTTGCATAGCTTATCCGTAAGTTTAGAAGGATTGCAGATCACAGTATTATTCACTTTTAAAATGGATAAAAAAGAGGCAAACTAGCCACGAAACTTTCTGGTTGTCTCCAGATAACCCTCACTGATCCTTTCAATAAAGCACAGCCATGACTCTCAGATTGTAAAAAATTCCTTCACTGCTATGTGGGGACTCATTTACATATTCTACTTCTGTTTTAGTAACTTTGTAGCATTTACCCGTAACCTTTCTGGGAACATTCCATGTCTTGTTCCACCATGGCACTGCAGGGCTGGAGGTTTTCCTTGAGTTTGTGGAGTTGAAAGATTCAGAACCTCTGGTGAGGACAATTAACACCTGCATGAGTTCACACCAACATCCTCCTCCTCAGCCTTCCACTTAAGAGGAAAGCTGAGGAGGAGGATGTTGGTGTGAACTCATGCAGGTGTTGATTGTCCCTAGTTACAACCTCTTTCATTCCTTTTAATGTACCTCCTTTCATATTCTCTTTCTTCCATCTTAAACAATTGCTTCTTAGTGCAACTGCGAGGTTTTCCTCCTGTTACACCTCTCAAACCTTTTACTGTCCATTTCCGTTTCAGAGCTGAATGACCTCATAGGTCCCAGTGCTTGGCCTTTGGCCTAAATTCTATTCAGTTCAATTTATTTAAGAAGCAGTTACTTTTCAAAGATTCAGCTGAAAATACAAAATCTAAATCTGCCTTGAATTTAAATCATTATTTGAATTCTTTGCCAGACGTAGGCTACTATTTATGGGAGAGGAAACATGCTCCAATAAAAACTTTGCTTTAACCTCCTTCCTTTAAGGGAAAAAGAACCTTCGGTATTTGCTTGAGCATCAGAAGAAAAATTTTGAGGTTTCTGGTTGTGAGATAATCTAACTGAAGGTTTTAACCACCTAGAGAAATGGAACTTGTCGTAACAGTAGGGTTGTAAGGTGTCAAAGAAACGAGCAGGTAAAAGTTACTGCTGCTTTATTACAGATCCAGGCAGCTTATATAGCGGCCAACTGACGCCGGCCCGCGAGAGACAATGGAATTGACTGTGACCTGAGGTCGAAACAATAAACAATAATATGCAGTGAACGAGTACAAATTACAATACAAAACATACAGAGCTACAATATGGATACAGTCTTGATGCCTGTGAATGAAGAAACATGTGATACACAATGTGTGACATTTGTATAAATACGCATAAAGTAAAAATGATTAAAATGCGTGACCTGGCACGTTTTAGGCGTGACTAATTGAGCTTGAAGAAAATGGGAAGTCACCAAAGAAAACAAGCTCAGCGGAGACTTAATTAATGGCGCTGCCGAAACACTATCCTGGCGCCGATGTGGTGACTTTACAAATACTTCCCCCCCAAGACGAGGGACGCGTCTGACTAATCCCTGTATCTGCTGGGACGCTGAAGGGTGCCGCGGCTCCTTGAAGATAACGGAGGGGCCTCCCGCCTGTGAGGCTGCTGGTTGGGCGGTCCTTCCTGGGGCGGCCGCGCCTGCGGGGGTGAGGGCGTGCTGGAGTGCGGTTGGGCGGAAGGGGTGCTGCGTCGCTGCCGGGACTCTCCGACAGGAAGGCGGGCTTTAACCGGTCTATGGAAACCCAGTCGTCCTTGCCTGGGAGTGCCAGCTGGAACGCCTTGCTGTTCCATTCCAGCACGCGGAAGGGTCCCCTGTAGGGCTTAGTTAGTGGTGGACGGACGGCGTCGACTCTGACGAAGACGTGGGTGGTGGATGACAGCTGTGGCGGCATGAAGGTGGTTGCTTTGTCGATGTATGAGCGCCTGCAAGGCGAACTTGCCGCCACGTCGCGGAGCCTCTGCAGTGATGGGGAGTGGCGTTCATCCGTCACGAGCTCTCCGCACCACGAGGGGTTCCCCATAGGTTTGTTCAGCTGCGGATGGGGTGCCGTCGGCTCTGGGGCGGTCCTCAACCCGAGGAGGACCCACGGCAGCTGATGTTTCCAGTCCTCGGCGGTGCAGCGGGCCATGAGGATGACTTTAGGGACCTGTGGAACCGTTCGACCAGGCCGTTGGCCGCTGGGTTGTACGCTGTGGTGGTGTGGTGCGTGGTTCCCAGCAGTTGAGCCAGGGCAGACCACAACTCGGAGAGGAAAGCGGGGCCTGTCCGGTTGTGATGTGGTCCGGGGCGCCCGGCGGCTAACCCAACTGGAGAGCAGGGCCTCGGCGCACGCGCTGGCGGTGGCTTCTTGCATGGGTGTGGCTTCGGGCCACCTCGTGAACGGTCTACCACCGTCAGGAGGTATCTGGATCCGCCTGATGGGGAAGGGGCCCGACGACGTCGATGTGGATGTGGCCGGCGGCGCCTGGCTGTGGGAACTCGCCTACCCCGACTGCGTGTGACGACCCACCTTACTGGTCTGGCACTGCAGGCACTGTTTTGCCCAGGCCGTGGCGTCCTTTTGCACCCCGTGCCAGACGAACTTTTTTGAAAGCAGTTTGGCCGTGGTCCTGCCGGAGGGGTGTGAGAGGCCGTGAATTATGTCGAATACCTGGCGGCGGCGTGAGGCTGGAACCAAGGGCGGGGCTGACCTGTGCTGATGTCACAGAGCAGGCTGGGGCCTTCGGGGGCGAGGGTCACGTCCCCCCACTTGAGGGATGTGATGGCGCTGCTGTATGCTGGGGTTTCTGGGTCAGCGGCCTGTTCTCTGGCAAGGTCCTGGTAATCTACACCAAGCTGCACTGCGTTCAACTCGACTCTGGAGAGGCGTCTGCTCGGATTTTTCTTGCCAGGGAGGTACCTGACGGAACAGGTAAATTCGGCTATGGCTGAGAGGTGGCGCTGCTGTCTGGAAGACCATGCATCCCCCTGCTTCGTGAAGGCGTGAACCAGTGGCTGGTGGTCTGTGAAGATTGTGAAGGGCGTCCTCCAGGAGGAACTTGAAGTGCCGAACTGCGCGGTACATCGCGCAGAGTTCCCTGTCGAAGGTGCTGTAGCGGGTCTCTGCGGGACTGAACTTCTTGCTGAAGAAGGCGATGGGCTGGGGCGCCGCTGATGATTTGCTCCAGAACAGCACCGCAGGCGACATTACTGGCGTCTGTCGTCAGCTGGAGGGGGCCTTGGGATCTTGGTGTGCCAAGGCGGTTGCCTTGGTGAGGGCGGCCTTCGTCAGGAAAAGGCCTGCTGCTGGCTGGGTCCCAAGACAGGGACTTCGGTTGGCCTTTTAGGACTTCCGTCAGGGGGGCCGTGGTGTGCGCGATCCCGGGATGAACCGCCTGTAGAAGTTTACCATCCCAAGGAACTCCTGGACGGCCTTGATGGAGGTGGGTGTCGGGAACTTGGCTACGGCTGCTACTTTCGATGTAAGAGGGCGGACGCCTGTCGGAGACACCTCGTGACCCAGGAATTCTCTGCTTTCTGGACGCCGAAGGTACACTTGTCGAAACGGACGACGAGGCCGTTCTCTTGGAGGCGCTGGAGGACTGCTTTGATGTGTCTCTGGTGTTCGCTGTGAGACCTGGAAAATATGAGAATGTCGTCGACGTAGCATACGCAGAATTTTAGGTCCCCAGGATGCTGTCCATGAGCCGCTGGAAGGTGGCCCCGCGTTCCTCAGCCCGAAGGTGGAGAAGGCGAACACATAGAACCCGGAAGGGCGTGATGATGGCTGTCTTTGGTATGTCCTCTGGCGCAACAGGTACCTGGAAATAAGATTTAAGAAGGTCCAATTTAGTGAATATTTTGGCCCCGTGAAAGGAGGCCGTGAGGTCTTGCATGTTGGGTAGAGGGTAGTGGTCGGGCTCTGTTGCAATGTTGAGCTGCCTGTAGTCGCCGCAGGGTCTCCAGGAGCTGTCCGGTTTCTGCACCATGTGGAGGGGGGAGGCCCATGGACTGGAGGCTTTCCTGCAGATGCCCATCTGTTCCATCTCCGCGAATGCTTTTTTTCGCCTCCTGAAGGCGCTGAGGGGGAAGCCTGTGGAACTTCGCATGTGTCGGGGCCCTTTAGTCACTATGTGGTGGTATATGCCGTGCTTGGCTGGGGCCCCGGGGACTTATCTTCGGGCTTAAATACCTCAGGGAACTCCGACAGTAGGTGTGCATACTGGTGGGGGGCGACGGCGCTGATGGTGGGTCTGGGTCCCGCCGTTAACGGGAGAGACCGGCAGGAGTCGGTATCGAGGAGGCGCTTGCGCCCCACGTCGACTAGCAGGCCGAAGTGCGCCAGAAAATCGGCCCCCAGGAGTGGGGTTCCTACGTCCGCGATGATGAAGTCCCAGGAGTAACTCTGGCCAAGGATGGAGATCGACAGGAGCCTGGTGCCGTAGGAGAGGATGTGGGTTCCGTTGGCGGCCGTCAGGAAAGCGGCCGGGTCTGGTGTCTGGTTGCGGTCCTCTCTGGATGCTGGGAAGACCGATTTAAAGGCCCCTGTGTCGACCAGCATCATCCTGCCGGAGACGGTGTCGCGGACGTAAAAACCTACTGTTTTTGAGGCCCTGGGTTCTTCGGCTGCCATGGTGGCCTGTCCTGCTGGCCGCCGCCACCCCCGTTTTTTGAACGGGCGAACGAGTAGGGCGGCAGGCAGTTTCGGGCATCCTTTCCGAACCACTTGTGGTAGCGACAGAAGCCCGCGGACCTCCATCTGCTTTGGTTTGGTGGACGTCTGTTGGCGATGGCGTTGACGGGCTGCTCTACGTCCTCTTCAGGCTGGACGGAGCTGACCGGCTGTGTGGCCGGTTTTAGCCGCTGTGAAGCCTTGACGGAGTCTGTGAGGTGTTGCGCCGTCTCTATGAGGCCCTCGACAGGCATGGTGTAGGGGTGAGCGATCTGGTTGCGTACCTCCGGGAGGAGTTGGCGAAGGTAGATTTCCCGTGTGAAGCTTATCTCCTGCCGCTTCTTTGTGCCACCCAAGTCTGGTAGTGACAGGAGATCTACGACCATGCCCCAAGCGTCTCTTGAATTGAGGTCGTGGCGTGGATTTATGGCAAGGTCGATAACACGGGCGGCCCGCTCGGCGATGGGCAGGGAGCAAGCTTCGAGGAGGAACTTTTTGTGGTGCTGTATGTGAGGTGTGTTTTTCGGTACTCGCGAGATGAGTTTTCTGTACACACGTCCTCCGGAAGGGCGTTGAGCACTGTGTCGGCCTGTAGGATTTCGTCCGTCAGGTCCGCGATTCTGAAGTGGCTCTCCACCCTGCGCAGCCACATCGATGGGTTCCCCTGCGTGGGGGCGGCAGCTTTACAGTGAGGGCGGCCCGCGATTGTGTTGCCCGGCCGTCGTGTGTTCGGGCGCTGGTGTGGAGTTGCGGGAGGGCCTCGATGCGGGGCGGGCGCGGGTGTGATGGGAGGTAGGTAAACCTCCGAGTCCACGGGGTCGCGTTTAACTGCATGAAGGAGGATATCCGCGTCCATGCTCGCTCCTTTGACCCCTTACTGGAGTGGGGTACTCGCGTCAGTACGCACTTTCGTGCGCCCGTGTGGTTCCGCTAGTGGCGGCTGGTGGGGTACGCCGACGAGTCAGCACGCTCAAACGCTGGTTACAGCGCCGTGTTTAGGCCGCTAAGAGCGTTTTGGAGAAATCCTGGAGCCAAGACTAAGTCGCCTTGTGAGTCCGCTAATGGCTCCGGGATACTCCGGGGGTCACCACTGTAAGGTGTCAAAGAAACGAGCAGGTAAAAGTTACTGCTGCTTTATTACAGATCCAGGCAGCTTATATAGCAGCCAACTGACGCCGGCCCGCGAGAGACAATGGAATTGACTGTGACCTGAGGTCGAAACAATAAACAATAATATACAGTGAACGAGTACAAATTACAATACAAAACATACAGAGCTACAATATGGATACAGTCTTGATGCCTGTGAATGAACAAACATGTGATACACAATGTGCGACATTTGTATAAATACGCATAAAGTAAAAATGATTAAAATGCGTGACCTGGCACGTTTTAGGCGTGACTAATTGAGCTTGAAGAAAATGGGAAGTCACCAAAGAAAACAAGCTCAGCGGAGACTTAATTAATGGCACCGCCGAAACACTATCCTGGCGCCGATGTGGTGACTTTACAGGGTATTCAGCAGGCATAAGAAGGGACATTGATATCTTAAGGATTTTAGAATCTTTAAGGAAGAAAGACCTTACCCACCTCTTGTCACTGGGAAATATAAAACCATCCTTATTTTCTGGTTTCATCTGTAGAGATGAAAGCGATTCTGAGCCACTGGAACTGACATGATTTTTTGTGCTCATGGAATAGTAGGGGTAACTCAGCCAAACTACAATTCCATAAGGTTACAGTCTTCATCCTCCACCCATCTCAGTCTGATCAGGTAATGAGCCTGGTATGCTTGGGGAGGATTCACTTAAGCTGGAGACCCAGGTTTAGTGCAAATTCACATGCAATCTTAAAAAGAGTCTCTTGGAGTGGCTGAGAGGTTTATAATATATATTCCCAGGGTGCAGTCTTAAAAAGAGTCTTTTGGAGTGACTGAGAGGTTTTTAATATATATTCCTGAGACGCGCTCTTAAAAAGAGTCTGTTGGAGTGGCTGAGAGGTTTTTAATATATATTACCAAGATGCAGTCTTAAAAAGAGTCTGTTGGAGTGGCTGAGAGGTTTTTAATATATATTCCCAAGATGCAGTCTTCAAAAGAGTCTGTTGGAGTGGCTGAAAGGCTTTTAATATATATTCCCAAGACGCAGTCTTAAAAAGAGTCTGTTGGAGTGGCTGAGAGGTTTTTAATATATATTCCCAAGATGCAGTCTTAAAAAGAGTCTTTTGGAGTGACTGAGAGGTTTTTAATATACATTCCCAAGACGCAGTCTTAAAAAGAGTCTGTTGGAGTGGCTGAGAGGGTTTTAATATATGTTCCCAAGATGCAGTCTTAAAAAGAGTCTTTTGGAGTGGCTGAGAGGTTTTTAATATATATTACCAAGATGCAGTCTTCAAAAGAGTCTGTTGGAGTGGCTGAGAGGTTTTTAATATATATTCCGAAGACGCAGTCTTAAAATGAGTCTGTTGGAGTGGCTGAGAGGTTTATAATATATATTCCCAAGATGCAGTCTTAAAAAGAGTCTGTTGGAGTGGCTGAGAGGTTTTTAATATATATTCCCAAGATGCAGTCCTAAAAAGAGTCTGTCGGAGTGGCTGAGAGGTTTTTAATATATATTACCAAGATGCAGTCTTAAAGTGAGTCTGTTGGGGTGGCTGAGAGGATTTTAATATATATTCCCAAGACACAGTCTTAAAAAGAGTCTTTTGGAGTGGCTGAGAGGTTTTTAATATATATTCCCAAGATGCAGTCTTAAAAAGAGTCTGTTGGAGTGGCTGAGAGGTTTTTAATATATATTACCAAGATGCAGTCTTAAAAAGAGTCTGTTGGAGTGGCTGAGAGGTTTTTAATATATATTCCCAAGACGCGGTCTTAAAAAGAGTCTGTTGGAGTGGCTGAGAGGTTTTTAATATATATTCCCGAGACACGGTCTTAAAAAGAGTCTGTTGGAGTGGCTGAGAGGTTTTTAATATATATTCCTAAGATGCAGTCTTAAAAAGAGTCTGTTGGAGTGGCTGAGAGGTTTTTAAAAGTATATTCCCAAGATGCAGTCTTAAAAAGATTCTGTTGGAGTGGCTGAGAGGTTTTTAATATATATTTCAAAGATGCAGTCTTAAAAAGAGTCTGTTGGAGTGGCTGAGAGGTTTTTAATATATATTCCCAAGATGCAGTCTCAAAAAGAGTCTGTTGGAGTGGTTGAGAGGTTTTTAATATGTATTCCCAAGACGCAGTCTTAAAATGAGTCTTTTGGAGTGGCTGAGAAGCTTTTAATATATATTGCCAAGACGCAGTATTAAAGTGAGTCTGTTGGAGTGGCTTAGAGGTTTTTAATATATATTGCCAGGATGCAGTCTTAAAAATGAGTCTCTTGGAGTGGCTGAGGGGTTTTTAATATACATTCCCAAGACGCAGTCTTAAAAAGAGTCTGTTGGAGTTGCTGAGAGGTTTTTAATATATATTCCCAAGACACAGTCTTAAAAAGAGTCTGTTGGAGTGGCTGAGAGGTTTTTAATGTATATTCCCAAGATGCAGTCCTAAAAAGAGTCTCTTGGAGTGACTGTGAGGTTTTTAATATATATTCCCAAGACGCAGTCTTAAAAATAGTCTGTTAGAATGGCTGAGAGGTTTGTAATATATATTCCCAAGATGCAGTCTTAAAAAGAGTCCGTTGGAGTGGCTGAGAGGTTTTTAATATATAATCCCAAGACGCAGTCTTAAAAAGAGTCCATTAGAGTGGCTCAGAGGTTTTTAATATATATTCCCAAGATGCAGTCTTAAAAGAGTCTTTTGGAGTGGCTGAGAGGTTCTGTTAGAGTGGCTGATAGGGTGTTAACTTATATTCCCAAGATGCAGTCTTAAAAAGAGTCTGTTGGAGTGGCTGAGAGGTTTTTAATATATATTCTCAAGATGCAGTCTTAAAAAGAGTCTGTTGGAGTGGCTGAGAGGTTTTTAATATATATTCCCAAGACGCAGTCTTAAAATGAGTCTGTTGTAGTGGCTGAGAGGTTTTTAATATATATTCCCAAGACGCAGTCTTAAAAAGGGTATGTTGGAGTGGCTAAGAGTTTTTTAATATATATTTCCAAGATGCATTCTTAAAAAGAGTCTGTTAGAGTGGCTGAGAGGTTTTTAATATATACGAGGTATTTTCAATAAGTAATGAGAAAATGTCAGGCGAGACACTAAACATGATTTGATCAAAATACTACTTCATGATGAAATACACATACTGTACATACATTCTATAAAATGACAAACTGGCAACTTTCTATATTTGTAGGTCTGAGCGCAGTGGTGAATGTGGTGGAACCAGTCTGATCCGGTTTGCCGATCTGTGAACACTTGTCAAAATGCAGGGAAACAGGGAGCAACATTACGCCATCAAATTTTGTGTTAAACTTAAGAAAGCCAAACAAGAACCTTATGGAATGTTAACGGAGGCCTATGGGGATGAACAAATGATCCAAGCAAGTTCCTATCGGTGGTTTAATAGATTTTCTGACGGAAATGAACAGGTTGAGGATGAACCCAGATCTGGAGCACCGAAAAGTGCTCGCAAGGAGGAAAACATTGAGGAAGAGTAAAGGTTAGTGATGCAAGACCGTTGAATATCTGTGATGATGCTATCTGAAGCTGCTGGTATTAGTATTGGCACAGTAGAGACAGTTCTGACCGAAGATCTGAAGCTTCACAAAGTCTGTGCCAAGTTCGTGCCAAGACGACCAGAGGCAGTTTCGTGTGGAATGTTGCACTGACGTTCTCGAAATGATAGAGGCTGATTCAGGTTTCCTGAATAAAGTAGTGACTTGCGACGAGAGTTGGGTGTTCACCTATGACCCTGAGAGCAAACATCAGAGTGCTCAGTGGAAGCACGTGACCTCCCCCAGACCCAAAAAGACAAAGATGAGCAGGTCGCAAGAGAAGGCCATGGTTATTCCTTTCTTTGACTCCCAGGGGCTCATTCACATTGAATGGGTTCCTCAGGGTCAAACCGTCAATAAGGAATATTACCGTACTGTTCTGAAAAGGTTCAGGGAGAAGATGAGAAAGAAGAGGCCTCAGCAGTGGAAGAGTGGTCAGTGGTGGTTCCACTAGGACAATGCCCCATGCCACAAGTCAAAGCTGGTGACCACCTGGATGGCCAACAGGGGAATGAAAGTGGTACAACACCCACCCTACAGCCCTGACCTAGCCCCTTGCGACTTCTTCCGGTTCCAATGCATGAAAGACAGCCCCTCATGGGAACCAGATTCCAGTCAACAGAGGAGCTGAAAGAGGCACTGGAAAGTTACCTGAAGGGACTACTGAAAAAGGACTTTGAGGAGGTCTTCCAGGATTGGGAGAGACGCATGCAGAAGTGTGTAGCTGCAAGAGGCAATTATTTTGAAGGAGACAAAGTTGTGTAAGCTTATGAAAATAAATAGTCTCTCTCCTGACATCTTCTCATTACTTATTGAACATTCCTCATATTCCCAAGATGTAGTCTTAAAAAGAGTCTGTTGGAGTGGCTGAGAGGTTTTTAATATATATCCCCAAGACACAGTCTTAAAAAGAGTCTGTTGGAGTGGCTGAGAGGTTTTTAATATATATTCCCAAGACGCAGTCTTAAAAAGAGTCTCTTGGAGAGGCTGAGAGGTTTTTAATATATATTCCCAAGATGCAGTCTTAAAATGAGTCTGTTAGAGTGGCTGTGAGGTTTTTATTATATTCCCAAGACGCAGTCTTAAAATGAGTCTGTTGGAGTGGCTGAGAGGTTTTTAATATATATTGCCAGGATGCAGTCTTAAAAAGAGTCTTTTGGAGTGACTGAGAGGTTTTTAATATACATTCCCAAGATGCAGTCTTAAAAAGAGTCTGTTGGAGTGGCTGAGAGGTTTTAAATATATATTCCCAAGATGCAGTCTTAAAAAGAGTCTGTTGGAGTGGCTGAGAGGTTTTTAATATATATTCCCAAGACACAGTCTTAAAAAGAGTCTGCTGGAGTGGCTGAGAGGTTTTTAATATATATTCCCAAGATGCAGTCTTAAAAAGAGTCTGCTAGAGTGGCTGAGAGGTTTTTAATATATATTCCCAAGATGCAGTCTTAAAATGAGTCTGTTATAGTTGCTGAGAGGTTTTAAGTATATATTACCAAGATGCATTCTTAAAAAGAGTCTGTTGGAGTGACTGAGAGGTTTTTAATATATATTCCCATGATGTAGTCTTAAAAAGAGTCTGTTGGAGTGGCTGAGAGGTTTTTAATATACATTCCCAAGATGCAGTCTTAAAAAGAGTCTGTTAGAGTGGCTGAGAGGTTTTTAATATATATTCCCAAGATGCAGTCTTAAAAAGAGTCTGTTGGAGTGGCTGAGAGGTTTTAAATATATATTCCCAAGAGGTAGAATTCTGAGATAAGGGCTCTTCCTTACTTAAATTCTGGCTAGTCTATGAAGTTAATTTGAAGTAAGTGAAGTATTCATTTTCTTAAAAGATTTTGATAACAGAGGCAAATGTTGGTACAGGGGTTTTAATAGGCCATATGAGCTTTTGTTCAGGTTTACCTATATGCTCATATACTCTGTGTTGGCAATTTCCAGGATATCTGAAGGTCATTGCCAAATGCTGCACAGTTTTTGGTGATGAAGGATCTATGAGGGTAACTGCTTCAATATGACCGTCTGGAGAAAAATTAAGTATACCTTAGTTTAACCAGACCACTGAGCTGATTAACAGCTCTCCTAGGGCTGGCCTGAAGGATTAGATTTATTTTACGTGGCTAAGAACCAATTGGTTACCTAGCAACAGGACCTACAGCTTATTGTGGAATCCGAACCACATTATAACGAGAAATGAATTTTTATCACCAGAAATAAATTCTTCTAATTCTTCTTTGGCTGGTCGGAGAATCGAACGCGGGGCCAGCAGAGTGCTAGCTGAGAACGATACCCACCATCTAATGAGGAACTCCGTCTGGAGAAGTTTTGATGTTAGACAGCAAAACCATCTGTACATCATTACTTGCCTTGACCCAAATTCTTACCAAAGTATTTAATGTTCTGGGACAAGATGGCGATGATCTTTTGGAGCAACACGGATGCACTTTTAAAGCTAGACTATCTATCCTTCAATGAGTGAAGCAATGTACCACATTAAAGATGGAGCATTTCTTTTGATAACAAAGTCAGCCATACATCAGTTTTGGGATAAAATTCTTTTCCTTATACATGACACTAGGGAACTCAAAATCTGCTCTTTCCTCAAAGTGATTAGCAGCATCACTGTCTGAGAAATTAATGTAACTTCAAAGTACTTATGATCAACTGTAACATCAAACTTGAGCCTTTGCACCTAGCCTTAAGGTTTCAAGCTATCTGCAAGCTTCAAAGTACTTATGATTAACTGTAACATCAAGCTTGAGCCTTTGCACCAAGCCATAAGATTTCAAGCTATTTGCAAGCTTCGAAGTACTTATGATCAACTGTAACATCAAGTTTAAGCCTTTGCACCAAGCCATAAGGTTTCAAGCTATTTGCAAGCTTCAAAGTACTTGTGATCAACTGTAACATGAAGCTTAAGCCTTTGCACCAAGTCATAAGGTTTCAAGCTATTAAATAAAGCTTGATAGTCTAATGGACTGCGATACATATGAATTTCACTTGGTGGAAGTCAGTAACAGAGTCCATAACAGTACTTGGGTCTTGACCAGGGTTAGAATTACCAGAAGAATGCACAGGGATTGTCAACACTGGTGGAGATGAGTCAGGAGGTCAAGGGAAGAGGCATTCAGGTTTCAATGGATTCATATAGGGATTAAAGTGAATTTAAATGATAGCTGCCTGAGAATGAAAGAAAATAGTATTAGTTGTTCAGGAAATTCAATTCTCCATGACTGGCACAGAGGTCAATTTCCCAACTGTCTACTTCATACCATACTCATATGAGATAACACCAAAACAGATAGAGATGCACCGGTGTAAACTATAACTGCCTGTTAGGACAGAGATCACTTGAATATGAAATCATCCTCCCCCTATCTGTAATGGTGGACTTCCAGACTAAAGCCGAGAGTCCTCACTCGAGCATCAGCTCCTCTTGGATTCCAGTGAGCCACTCTTTGAGGACAGCTCAACCAAAGAGGTCCAAGCTGTCTTTTGGGGTGGCTGACATCACTCACAACTCTCACAATTAGCTTTGAATCCAAACCTTTTCCCAGCCATGAGCCGTTCTCCCATTCATCTAAGCAGCAAATTTTGACAAACGTGATGTCCATGATGTTGACATCAAATTGTACATGATACCATCAATTGGAAGTAATACAGTAGTCATAGAGATTGGATAGCAAGATGGAAGAAAGTTAATGAAACGTGAAAAAGATTTATGTAATAATGAGAAAGAGAGAATGAATTAGAAGTTATTTAGATTTGAAAAAGGAGAGTCTCTTTTCCTCTGGTTTGAGAGCAGTTTGAGAGCTCTCTCGTCTGTCACAGGGCTTTTAACATAAGCTATTCTATGGCAAAGTCATAGTATATTCTGTGTCTACAAGGCAATTTCTTACTGAGATGGGTTCTGGAGAAAAAGGACTTTTTAGATTTCCTGCAAAATCCAGTATGGCTGCTGTGTACAGTCGGGGAAATGATTCCTTTTACCCCCTTGCGTTCACTAGACATGCTAAATGGCAACTCCGCTTTTGTTTATGCAGTAGAAACTGTTGAAAATATGAATGAATTCTGTCTCAAAGGCAAGCCTTATTGGTGGAGACGTTTCCTTACCTGTTAGTATATATTCACTTGATTATTTAAAAAGAAGCAAAATGACCTGACAAAAAAAAAAAAAAAAGTTTACGAACAAACTACAACGTGATTCATGGTTTTATACGTGATTTTTTATGATTATATAAGACGTTGTATCAGAGGGAAATTAAATAACGTAATATCATCATACACTTGCCTTTGGCTCTTGAGACTGACAGGAAATAGAGGTGGAGGGACGGGGGTGGGATGGGTGTGCGGGAAGAGGGAGGAGTTGTTAGTAAGGTAGAGACGACGAACTGTCGAAGCATGTACTGTATAGCTTCGTTAACGATTTTTCCCCTAACTCCTAAACCTTTTGAAGCTAGTTCTGGTTTCCCATTGAAACGATAAATAATGTAGCTACAACGACTGAAAATATTGTGTGAATTCTGTCAAACTTTATAATAAAAGTGTAGTTTTCTTATTCAATTTCTTAATAGTGGTTTGCATTAGGATAAATTCAGCTATCGAATACTACAACTTTGACCTAACCCGTTCAAATGTTTCTGAACACAATTAGCTACATTAGAGTTCAAATATTTACATAGAACATCAAATGAATGACTGGACGTAAGTTTGCTTCTGATTGGCTGATTACAGCCAGCTATTTTCCTTTGAATATCATCTATTCTACGCTGCAAATTCCGTCAAATTTGTGTAATTCAATCGAACAGCGGAGGAAAAGTAGTTATATCTTGAACAGCCAACTGTTCTGTATATCGTCATTAGAAATGAGTAAAATTTTCTTGTGAGAATAAAGATGAATAAAATGATTGGAAATACTAAATTCCTAACAGATACACAGGAGGAGTTTGGAGATAATACTACTGCAAGCACAGATATTTGAATTAATGCAAATTTCATGAAATGTATTGGCGATCCTGATAGGAATTCTATTTTTAGACATACTTTGTAGCAGTTGTCGGATAACATTATTTAGACTCGTCGTTGTGGCCAAGAATACTAGGATATCTGCAAGAAGAAGGGCCAGAGGGTCGGCTAAGGCAAGTTTCCTTTCCACCGACTGCTGCTGAGATCACTTTCCAGGACAACTTGTCATATGGAGTTATTTTTTACTATTAACAACCTTATTATGCAACAGTTTTAATAATGATTTATCAGCCACTTACTGTTGCTAAACGCTCTTTTACTTTCAAATTATACTTAGTTAATATTCTTTATAGCATGGATACTGGGATATAGAATGCATATCTGTAAAATCACCAATTCGGCGCCAGGATAGTGTTTAAGTGGCGCCATTGATCAAGTCTCCGCTGAGCTTGTTTCTTTGGTGACTTCCATTTTCTTCAAGCTCAATTAGTCACACCTAAAACATGCCAGGTCACGCATTTTAATCATTTTTACTTTATGGTATTTTATACAGAATGTCACACATTGTGTATCACATGTTTCTTCATTCTGAGCATCAAGACTGTATCTATATTGCAACTCTGTATGTTTGTATTGTAATTTGTACTCGTTCTGCATATTATTGTTTTATTGTTGTTTAGACCTCAGGTCACAGTCAATTCCATTGTCTCTCACAGCCCGGCGTCAATCGGCGCCGCAATATAAGCTGCCTGGATCTGTAATAAAGTAGCAGTAACCTTTACCTGCTCGTTTCTTTGACACCTTACAGTGGTGACCCCCGGGTATCCCGGGCCATTAGCGGACTCACCGCAGCGACTCAGTCTTGGCTCCAGGATTTCTCCAAAACGCTCTTGGCGGCCTAAACACGGCGCTGTAACCAGCGTTTGGCGTGCCAACTCGTCGTCGTACCCACCAACGTCACCGCGTCGGGGGTGGCCAGTTCCCAGCCAGGCGCGCTTGGCCACATCCACATCGGCGTGCCGGGCCCTTCCCCATCAGGCGGATCCAGATACCTCCTCACGGTGGTAGACGATTCGGCGAGGTGGCCGAAGCCACGCCCATGCAAGCCACCGCCAGTGCGTGCGCTGAGGCCCTGCTCTCAGTTGGGTTAGCCGCTTCCAGCGTCCGGACCACATCACAACCGACAGGGCCCGCTTTCCTCTCGGTTGTGGTCTGCCCCTGGCTCAACTGCTGGGAACCACGCACCACACCCACCACAGCGTACAACCCAGCGGACCAGCGGCTGGTTGAAACGGTTCCACAGGTCGCAAAGTCATCCCTCATCGCCCCGCTGCACCGCCGAGGACTGGAAACATCAGCTGCCGTGGGTCCTCCTCGGGTTGAGACCGCCCCAGAGCCCGGCACCCCATCCGCAGCTGAACAAACCTATGGGGAACCCCTCGTGAACCAGAGGCTCGTGACGGATGATCGCCACTCCCCATCTCTGCAGAGGCTCCAGCGGCGTGGCGGCAAGTTTGCCTTGCAGGCGCTCATACATCGTCGAAAGCAACCACCTTCATGCGCCACAGCTGTCATCCACGCCACGTCTTCGTCGGTCAGCGCCGTCCGTCCACCACTAACTAAGCCCTACAGGGGACCCGGCGCTTCGGCGTGCTGGAGAGGCGGAACAGCAAGGCGTTCGGCTGGCACTCCCAGGCAAACGACTGGGTTTCCATAGACCAAAGCCCGCCTTCCTGTCCGGAGGTCCCGGCAGCGCCTTGCGCCCCTTCATGCGACGCACTCCAGCACGCCCTCACCCCCCCGCGCGCCGCCCCAGGAAGGACGCGCCAAACAGCGGCCTGCACAGGCGGAGGCCCCTCAGTTATCTTCAAAGAGCCGGCACCCTTCAGCGTCCACCAGGTACAGGGATTAATCAGGCCCGTCCCTGTCTTGGGGGAGTATTTGTAAAGTCACCAATTCGAGCGCCAGGATAGTGTTTCGTTGCGGCGCCATTAGTCTCCCGCTGAGCTTGTTTTCTTTGGTGACTTCCCGTTTCTTCAAGCTCAATTAGTCACGCCTAAAACGTGCCAGGTCACATATTTTAATCATTTTACTTTGCTAGTATTTATGAATATCACATTGTATCACATGTTTCTTCATTCACAGGCATCAAGACTGTATCTATATTAGCTCTGTATGTTTTGTATTGTAATTTGTGCCGTTTCTGCATATTATTGTTTATTGTTTTAAACCTCAGGTCTGATCAATTCCATTGTCTCTCACGGCCCAAAGCGTCAGTCGGCCCTTAATATAACTGCCTGGATCTGTAATAAAGTAGCAGTAACCTGAGCATACAAGGAGGGTCAAGATTCGAATCTATGTGGCGAGAATTTAATTGACCACTGGCTATTCTATAGTTAACAGGCGGTCTACTTTCATCTTTAAATGGCAAGGACACTTCATACTTATTGTCAGCATACCACTTTATCCTTAAAACACTCCCAACTGATTCTCTTTCTTCAGGACCCAATTTCAGATTGGCGGATACCAACACTTTCGATCCATAATTTTCTAACTTCACAGCAAATTGATAGGGATTTCCTCTACTTCTATTCTTGAACAACTATACATTTGATGTGTAAATCTATTAAGATTCTACATCGTCATAAGACCAACTAGGAAGTCCAAAAATTGGTACCACCAGAACTATTCAATATGTCTGTATTCCAGAGCAAATTTGACTGTTGTGAATGAATTTTCCATAGTAATCAGCTCAATGACCAATTCTATACCATTCCACTTCATCTGAATTTAAATCATTATCTGCTAATTTTATGCCTTTACTCGTCAGAACGCAGCTGACTTACTTAAGCCTGAGAATAAATTCTGGAATTAACTCTATCAGATACAATGGCATTAATGACAGTACAGATCTTACCTAGTATCCACCCACAACTCTTACTATATTACAATTGACTTCCATGGCATCACTGCCAAATGGTTTTACCTTTAAGGCTACTGTTGCTATGGACGGTAGGCTAAGCTTATGAGCTAATTCCTTTGCAATAAACGTTCTTTGTGCACCAGAATCAAAGAGTGCTCTCCCAAAGGAACGATGTCCATTCCCTGACACAATTACATTAGCAGTAGGAAGAGCAGTCGAAACAGAACTCTTATTAGTCTGAGAATGATCAATACCCAAAGAAGCAGTCATAACTGCTGAGATCACCTTTACTTACAGCACCTTTAGAATCATTATGAGATTTCCCAGAATTAACATTTGACTTACTAACATTAGTACTATTTACCTCCAACTTTGGTGGAGCAGGATTAGCAGGGTTTTCTGTTTTCTTACACAATCATCGGAGTAATGAGGCCCATGCATATATTACATTTCGGTTTGTTTCTACATTCAGAGAATAAATGACCTCCTTTAGAGGCAAGCAAAGCACAATCTTAAATATTTAACTCCCTTCTACTATCAATGGTTTGAAGAAGTCTTACAATCACTTGAGCATGGTTCGATGAGCAAAACCTTACACAATTATGGTAAGAACTACTATTACTAGGCTTACTGTTGCTGTTGTGCTCTGCACGTTTGCATTGGGGAATCACTTTAGAATAGTTACCCTGATGCATTTTCTCTTATTAGAATTCTCACCTTCGTAACAAAAATTCATTAATTCACAAACATATTTTAAAACCTGAGGAAATTTGCTTTAAATCAGAGACATACTATTATTATGTTTATTAGCTATAGCCTTACGTGTTTCAATTGATAATTTCTCGCATAGTATACTAGAGAAAATGGGTTCATGGCCTCATAATTCAAATGTGTTCATTTGTAAAATAATCTTCTCATATTCAATTTGAACGTGTTTCCAATCTCTATTGTATGACTAGGAGGGACTAAATGCGTGCTTGGACATAAGTCTACGTTCCAATTTGTGCATGACTATCACTTCTCCTTAGAGGTCTGAGTAGCTACTGAGATAATTGGCATTAGTGACAGGCAAACCTTCTATGTAAGGCGTTATCCTTTAAACTAGCTCTGAGGTAGAAAACTTAATCACATTGGAAATATCCCTACGATCGTGAACTAAACTGTTAAATATATCCCAAAATGCAAGCCATTGTGCTTCCCCACCGCTAAATTCAGGTATCTTAATTGCTGGGAGTTTAGGGAGGGTTAATGGGAGCCGAAGGAGGCAAAGCGGGCTGTTGATTTATATCTCCGTGTCAATCTCGCTCATAGTTTTCTGTGCAGTAGCAATAGCTTTCCTTACACATCTAGTTGTTATCTATAACTTCTATAAACTATCATATTCACTATCCTGAAATAATCGTCACATTCTGTGACCAACTATCTTCAAAACGTCATGAATATCCAATAAGACAACGTTCATACATTACAAGATTGATTTTGTTATCAGTATCGCAATGCAGTTATCTGTCTCATCAAGCAAATCTTGTAAGGAAATAATTTCCTTTCAATAACTACTAATCATGAATCCATTTCTTGTTAATGGATTAATAAGAGAAACTTGCTCAAATATCAAATGTATGGCAAATTATCTAAAACCTGATTGAAAATATAATCTTATTCATAGGTCGAATAACATTCACTGAATGAACAATTTGACCACGTGCTCTTCATCACTTCTAAAATAAATCTTGTCACGAAAACCTAAGTTCAAAATGACTATGAAATTCAACAAGAATTTCTTCACAGTGATCACTAAATACGAGGCAATAGTGTTCCATAAACAATAGATTACTTGGCAAAACACTTTAAGTAATCATCACTTCTAAAATAATCTGGTCACGAAAACATAAGTTCAAAATAGCTACGAAATTCAACAAGAATTTCTTCACATAGTAATCACTAAATACGAACAATAATGTTCCATAAACAATAGATTACTTGTAAAACACTCCAAGTAATGTTACCTTACCCTGCTCTGCCAATGCTTTGGACACGTGCCAGCTACACTAAAATGACTTTATAGCCATCCATCACCAACGTGAACTTTATCGTAAATTATCTTTAACATCCAAAAAAATCCTTTGTGAATCGTTATGGCATCCGGTTCGTTCGAAGGACCAAAGCAAAGTACTACTATAACTAGCAAAGAATGTGGTGAAACTTTAAAGTTTTAGGCCCACATTCGGTACGATTTCATTCAACCTTAAGCCCTCCTGCCCTAGCTTTGAATGAGACCAAGTTACAGTGCTGAGGAGTTTACTAACGGATTAAATGTACCATGAAGTCAGAAACATTATATTCTTTCCAACAAAGTGCAGTTGAGAAACAATCAACTATATTTCCTGCACCAATTCTTTTGGGTGATGCCACGAGTTCACAAATACGCATTTAAAAAAGAAGTTTAACACATATAATTAACATTTAAAGGACTAACATCATCCAAGTTACATTAAGAAGCAAGAAAACATTAACATATTACTGCAAAAATTGACAAAACGTTACGTTACTTCGATAAGGAAAACATAAATGGCAAAAAGAGGATTTCAGAATATTCTTATGAAGAAATTGCTGCAATCACGACGACAGTTCACGAGGTGATGGGGCTGGATTTACGAGAACTTCTTCTCTAGCACTTTCTGGAGTATGCTGCAGAAACAGGCCGAGCTTCATGTTTCCCACCCTGGAAGAAAACTCGGGAGGAGTATATTGGATGGCACAGTTGTCATCTAAAACTACAGGGTTACGTAACAAAGCATCAACTAAAACACAAACATTAAAGTAATTTTAATCGCAACCCAACATACAAAAAAGGGGTTTTTCGTCCGACAAGCAAACTACTGGCATGTGCCCTTACAACAAGGAAATAACATATATTCTCCTGGGAAGAAGTTTGACAACACTGCAATCAGACGTCATTTAATTTTATAGAGATGGATAAAATTTGCGAAAAGGTGTTTACTACTTTAAATATTAATGTACTAATTTATACAAACTCATTGCTATAGTTAATATAATAAAAAACTTCTTCTGTGGAGCAAAACAATCACATCAACGTATTTTTTCATAGAAACTGGGAAATACATCAAAATAAGTATTCAAGAAAACTAGGAAATTTATTCCAAGGGGATAAATAGCAATTTTGACATAGGGATTAAAAAAGTGAATTTAAATGATGACTGCCTGAGAATGAAAGAAAATGAGTATTAGTTGTTCAGGAGATTCAATTCTCATGACTGCTGAGGTCAATTTCCCAACTGTCTACTTCATACCATACTCATATGAGATAACACCAAAACAGATAGAGATGCACCAGTGTAACTATAACTGCCTGTTAGGACAGAGATCACTTGAATATGAAATCATCACTCCCCTATCTGTAATGGTGGACTTCCAGACTAAAGCCGAGAGTCCTCACTCGAGCATCAGCTCCTCTTGGATTCCAGTGAGCCACTCTTTGAGGACAGCTCCACCAAAGAGGTCCAAGCTGTCTTTTGGGGTGGCTGACATCACTCACAACTCTCACAATTAGCTTTGAATCCAAACCTTTTCCCAGCCATGAGCCGTTCTCCCATTCATCTAAGCAGCCAAATTTTGACAAACGTGATGTCCATGATGTCAAATTGTACATGATACCATCAATTGGAAGTAATACAGTAGTCATAGAATTGGATAGCAAGATGGAAGAAAGTTAATAAACGTGAAAAGATTTATGTAATAATGAGAAAGAGAGAATGAATTAAGAAGTTATTTAGATTTGAAAAAGGAGAGTCTGCTCACTCTGGTTTGAGAGCAGTTTGAGAGCTCTCTCGTCTGTCTGGGAACTTTTAACACATAAGCTATTCTATGGCAAAGTCATAGTATATTCTGTGTCTACAAGCCAATTTCTTACTGAGATGGGTTCTGGAGAAAAAGGACTTTTTAGATTTCCTGCAAAATCAGTATGGCTGCCATGTACAGTCGGGAAATGGTTCCTTTTACCCCTTGCACGTTCACTAGACGTACTAAATGGCAACCGCTTTTGTTTTATGCAGTAGAAACTGTTGAAAATATGAATGAATTCTGTCTCAAAACAAAGCCTTATTAATTGGAGACGTTTTCCTTACCTGTTAGTATATATTCATGATTATTTAAAAAGAAGCAAAATGACCTGACAAAAAAAAAAAAAAAAGTTTACGAACAAACTACAACGTGATTCATGGTTTTATACGTGATTTTTTATGATTATATAAGACGTTGTATCAGAGGGAAATTAAATAACGTAATATCATCATACACTTGCCTTTGGCTCTTGAGACTGACAGGAAATAAGTGGAGGGACGGGGGTGGGATGGGTGTGCGGGAAGAGGGAGTTGTTAGTAAGGTAGAGACGATGAACTGTCGAAGCATGTACTGTATAGCTTCGTTAACGATTTTTCCTAACTCCTAAACCTTTTGAAGCTAGTTCTGGTTTCCCATTGAAACGATAAGTAATGTAGCTACAACGACTGAAAATATTGTGTGAATTCTGTCAAACTTTATAATAAAAGTGTAGTTTTCTTATTCAATTTCTTAATAGTGGTTTGCATTAGGATAAATTCAGCTATCGAATACTACAACTTTGACCTAACCCGTTCAAATGTTTCTGAACACAATTAGCTACATTAGAGTTCAAATATTTACATAGAACATCAAATGAATGACTGGACGTAAGTTTGCTTCTGATTGGCTGATTACAGCCAGCTATTTTCCTTTGAATATCATCTATTCTACGCTGCAAATTCCGTCAAATTTGTGTAATTCAATCGAACAGCGGAGGAAAAGTAGTTATATCTTGAACAGCCAACTGTTCTGTATATC
>NC_089788.1:39698704-39883704 GCF_040412425.1 Macrobrachium rosenbergii
AGTAGCTTCTAAAGATTTTGGACTTACAAGCAAAATTGTTAATGAAGCTATGCATGGTTTGATTAGACAGTTCACCGTCCCTTCCTTCCCTCGGAACGACTTCTACCTTCTTCCAACCTTTCACCGTCCACCTCTGTCTCTTGTGTCAGTCTCAGGAGCCAAACGACACTGCATGATGATATTACTCTATGTAATTTCCCTCCTCTAAAGCGTTTTTGTAAAGTCCCCGCTCAATGCATTCTCTGTAATGAACATCCCGTTTTCTGCAGTGCCTTCACATTCGACCTGGGGTTGACCGAACACATATTATCATTATTGTGAATTGTATATTTTATTGTCTGTTCAAGTGACCATGCATTAAGTATATATAACAGTATTTTTGTAACACATCAGACATTATTAATCAATATGTTTTCTGTATGTACCTGTCCTGTTTTTGTAGAGAAATAGTTTGACCTCAAGTCACTTGTAAATCTTTGTACCCGCAGTCTCTGCGAAGTATGCAGACGTCCGCACGCCGCTTTATAAGCGGATCGCTTCATCAATAAACTAGCAGTACTTGTCTTCCTGCTCATTATTTCGCACCTCTCTCACAGTGGTGACTCCCAAAGTGGTTCCCAGAAGCCATTAACGGACCTAAACGGCGACTAAGTCTTGGCCCGATGAACCAACCCACGCCCATAACAGACGAACTACGGCGCTCTAACAAACATAGCATGCCCTCCAGGACCTCCTCCTCCTCCCCGAGACTGACAGCAGCAGCAGGCACAAAGCAATCAGCCTGTCGAGGGAGATCTTCCTGCAGCAGCTATTGCCGGAGGTCCGTGGGCAGATCACAGAGGCATACACCCTGCTGGTCGAGGACCTGATCAGGGTGGCGCAGCAGCTGATGGACTCCACGAAGGCGGCAAAGCGGGTGTCCACGCCCGCACACCCCATCAACTGCCTCCAGCCAGAGGACCCCACCACGGAAGATGTCAGCATCATCGCCCAGAAGAAGCCATCCCACCAGCAGAAGAGGGAGAGTCCGGGGCTTTGCTATTACCACCTGAGGTTTGGGAAAGCTGCACGGAGAATCGAAACCCCCTGCCTTTTCTTCCCTCTGAAAAAACGGGGCAGGCGGCACCCACCCACTCAGGCCACCATGGCAGCAGCAACTGAAACACCCGGGGGCCCTCACCAGCAGGCTTTTGCGTCCAAGACACCATCTCCGGCAGGATGATGTTGATCGACACTGGAGCCATGCGGTCAGTGTTCCTGCCTTCAAGAGAGGACCGCAGATGTCCACTGGACCCGACTGCCTTCCTGACGGCCGACAACAGGTCCCCCAACCTCTCCTACAGCACCAAGCTCCTGTTGATCTCCATCCTTGGCCGGAGGTACAGGTGGAAATTCATCGTCACGGATGTTAGGACTCCGCTCCTGGGTGCAGATTTCCTCGCCCACTTTGGACTGGCAGTCGACATCGGCCACAAACGCCTGCTGGACACTGAGTCCTGCCAGTCCTTGCCCTTGTCATTGGCCCCCAGGGAGACTGCTGTCTGTTCCGTCACGCCCCACCAGTATGGTTCCGTCCTGAAGGAATTCCCAGAAGTCTTCAAACCCAAGCTTCGCCAGGTGCCTGGGGCCCCTGCCAAACACGGGATATATCATCACATCAAAACAAAGGGCACCCCCGACGCATGCGAAGTTCCGACAGCTTCCCCCACAGCACCTTTAGGAGGCCAAGAAGGCCTTTGCTGAGATGGAAAGGATGAGCATATGCAGAGAGGCTCCCAGCCCATGGGCCTCCCCCCTTCACCTGGTGCAGAAAGAGGACGGCACCTGGAGGCCCTGCAGCGACTACGAGCAGCTCACCCTTGCTACAGAACCTGACCACTACCCTCTGCCAAACATGCAGGACTTAACGGCCTCTTTCCACGGGGCCAAAATATTCTCAAAGTTAGATCTCTTAAAATCATATTTTCAGGTACCAGTAGCACCAGAAGACATCCCTAAAACCGCCATCATCACACCTTTCGGGTCCTACGTCTTCACCTTCTCCACCTTCAGCCTAAGGAATGCGGGCGTGACCTTCCAGAGGTTGATGGGCAGCATCCTTGGGGACCTGGACTTCTGCATCTGCTACGTCAATGATATCCTAATTTTTTCCAGATCCCAGAAGGAACACCTGCGGCACGTCTGGAAGGTTTGACAAGTGCACCTTCGGCGTCGAGAAGGTGGAATTCCTGGGCCACGAGATATCCCCAGGGGGCATCCACCCAATGTCGTCGAAGGTCGAGGCTGTCGAGAAGTTCCCCACCCCTGCCTCCATCAGGGCCGTACAAGAATTCCTCAGAATGGGCAACTACTACAGAAGATTCATCCTGGGGATCGCACACACCATGGCCCCCCTGATGGAGGTCCTCAAGGGTCATCCAAAGACCTTAGTGTGGGGCCCCCGACCAGCAGAAGGCCTTCCTCCTGATGAAGGGTGCCCTCTCCAAGACAACATCTTTGGCCCACCAGGACCCCAACGTCCCCCTCCAACTGACGACGGACACCAGCAATGTCGCCTGCGGAGCCATCCTGGAACAAGTCATCAGCGCGACCCCTCAGCCCATCGCCTTCTTCAGCAGGAGGCTCAGCCCCACAGAGTCCAGCTACAGCACCTTCGACTGGGAACTCTTCGCAGTATACCAGGTGGTACGTCACTTCAAATTCCTCTTGGAAGGGACGCCCTTCACGATTTGGATTGACCACCAGCTGCTGATCCACGCCTTCATGAAGCTGGGGGACGCATGGTCCTCTAGGCAGCAGCGGCACCTCGCGGCCATCGCGGAGTTCATGTGCACCATCAAATATCTCCCCGGCAAGAAGAACCCAGTAGCTGACGCCCTCTCGAGGATCGCGATCGACGCAGTGCAGCTTGCGATCAACTTTGAGGACCTCACTCGCGAACAGGTCGCCGACCCAGAGACCCCAGCCTACCATACAGCCATCATGTCGCTGAAGTGAGAGGACGTGCCCCTCGGCCCTGGAAGGTCAACAATGCTGAGTGACGTGAGCACTGGCCATTTCCGCCCCTTGGTGCCCGCCTCCAGACGTCAGCTGGTCTTCAACGTCATCCACGGCCTATCCCACCCTGCCAGAAGGACGACGGCCAGGCTACTGATGGAGAAGTTCGTCTGGCACGGCATATGGAAGGATGCGATGGCCTGGGCAAGGCAATGCATGCAGTGTCAGGCCAGCAAAGTAGGGCGGCACACAGATTTTGGGGTGGGCAAGTTTTCCACAGCCAAAGAGACGCTTCGGGCACATCCACGTCGACATGGTTGGTCCTCTTCCCCCATCAGGAGGAGGAAGATACCTTCTAACAGTCGTCGACCGCTCCACCAGGTGGCCCGAAGCTACGCCCATGCAAGAAACCACCTACAGTGCATGCGCAGAAGCCCTCCTCTCCAGCTGGATCAGCTTGTTCGGTGTCCCGGACCACATAACGACAGACAGAGGTCCCACTTTCCTATCCGAGCTGTGGACCTCCCTGGCATGCCTGCTGGGGACCACTCATCACAGCACCACCGCCTACAACCCTTTAAGAGGTGCAAAAGAAAAACGAGCAGGTAAAAAGTGAACTGCTGATTTATTCATGATCCAGGCGGTTTATATAGCGGCAGACTGGCACCGTGCCGCGGAAAACAATGGAAGCAAGGGTGACCGATGTCGATAACAATTAACAATAAAATACAGCGAACGAGTACAATTTATAATGTGAAAACAGACAGAATTAAAGTTAAATACAATCTTGATGCCTGCGAAAGAAGAAATACATGGCACATAAATAGAGGACAGATAAATAATTACATACACAGTTTAAATGATTGAATTTACATGACCTGGCCCGTCAGGTGTGACGAATTGCAGATACAAAGAAAATGGGCCATCACCAAAGAAAACTCGCTCAGCAGGGACTTTACAAAAAGCATGATCAGCAGAGACTGTACAAATGACTTTACAAATCGAGCGTGCTGTGTGAGTCCGCTAATGACGCTGGTGATTTTGCCGACGAGGGTCAGCACGCCCAAACGCTGGTTCAGCGCCGTGATTAGTCCGTTAAGGGTGTGAGTAAGCTCCTGAAGCCAAGACTGAATCGCCGTATGGGTCCGCTAATGGCTTCGGGAACCACTCCGGGGTCACCACTTTAAGAGGTGCAAAAGAAACAAGCAGGTAAAAAGTGAACTGCTGATTTATTCATGATCCAGGCAGTTTATGTAGCGGCAGACTGGCGTCGCGCCACGGAAAACAATGGAAGCAAGGGTGACCTGAGGTCAATAACAATTAACAATAAAATACAGCGAACGAGTACAATTTACAATGTGAAAACAGACAGAATTAAAGTTGAATACAATCTTGATGCCTGCGAAAGAAGAAATACACGGTACATAAATTGAGGACAGATAAATAATTACATACACAGTTTAAATGATTGAATTTATGTGACCTGGCCTGTCAGGTGTGACGGATTGCAGATACAAAGAAAATGGGCCATCACCAAAGAAAACTCGCTCAGCAGGGACTTTACAAAAAGCATGATCAGCAGAGACTGTACAAATGACTTTACAACCCCGCAGCCAGCGGAATGGTGGAAAGGTTCGACAGGTCCCTGAAGGCGTCCCTCATGGCTCTTGCACCTCTGAGAATTGGAAGTACCAGCTGCCTTGGGTCCTCCTCGCATTGAGAACCGCACCCAGAGCCAACTCCGACCACTCCTCAGCAGAAAAAGTCTACAGGCAGACCCTGATAGTCCCAGGGGAACTCGTCACAGAAGACAGGGACGACATAGCAATGCAGAGGTTCCGTGACAGAGAACATACACCGACAGGACGTCCCCCTTCACACCTCCCGGTCTGTCCTCCACCACCCACGTCTTCATCAGGGATGATGCCGTGCAGCCACCCTTAACCAGGCCCTACAGAGGACCTTTCCTTGTGCTTGAAAGGGACAAAAAAGCATTCTGGGTAGCCATCCACGGAAGGGAAGACTGGATATTGGTAGACTGCCTCAAGCCCACATTCCTGGAGGAGGACGCCGGGGGCGGTTTCCAAAGCTTCCCACAGGATATAGCAACCCCCCGGCCAGCCCCATGCGCAGGAAAACATTGTGGCCGTCCCCGGAAAACCATGAAACCAGGCAGGGCGGCACCCCAACACACCGCTCCAGAGGGCGCCGGTGAAGGTGATCACCCCCTCCAGTTGACATTGAGAAAGCGGGGCCTCCTCCATCGCCCGAGCAGATACCTGCTTTGATCAGACGTTACCTACGTCTTTGGGGGGTAGTATTGTAAAGTCCCTGCTCAGCGCGTTCTCTTTAGTGAACATCCCGTTTTCTGCGGTGCCTTCACATTCGACCGGGGGTCGACCGAGCACATATTATTATCATTATTGTGAATTGTATATTTTATTGTCTGTTCAAGTGACCATGCATTATGTATATGTAACAGAGTATTTTTGTAACACATCAGACATTATTAATCATTATGTTTTCTGTATGTACCCATACTGTTCTTGTAGAGAAATAGTTTGACCTCAGGTCACCTATAAACCTTTGTACCCGTGGTCTCTGCAAAGTACGCAGACATCTGCACGCCGCTTTATAAGTGGATTGCTTCATCAATAAATTAGCAGTACTTGTCTTCCTCCTCATTATTCCGCACACTTATAAACCCATTTTTCACGTTGCAGATTGTTCGCACATTTTTTTTTTACCAATGTATTTTAGTTTTTATTAAATAACGTAAGTAAATATAGCCTATGTTAACTGGTAAGGAGACGTCTGCACCAATCAGTTAATAGCATTATTACTTAACTACATGAACAAAAGCGGCATTCCCATTTACAATGTCTCGTGAACTCAAGGGGTAAAAGAAATAATTTCCCCGATTGTACATGATGCTGATGTCAGTTTATATGTGTCTGTTACCTTTAATAACAGCATCGGTGTGTTAACTATATTTATACCACATTAATACACAAACTGCAGAATTTTGAACGAACCAAGTGTAGAAAATTACACACACACGTGTATATATCGTCTCATGAAAATTATTCGAAAACAATTAATCGAAAACAATTATTCGAAAACAATTACTCGAAAAACAGCTATTCGAACAGAAAATTGTTCGAAAGAAAATTACTCTAATAGGCAATTGTTCGAAGTGAAAGTTATTCGAATTGTTGTTTGAAATGATAACAAACGTTATCGGGAAATACCGGAAAATTACTCTCATAGGCAATTGTTCAAATTGAAATTTTGAATTGTTGTTTGAAGTGATAACACTCGTTGTCGAAGGCATGCAGCCAGTAGCCTACCAAGAACTTCATTTCCTCAGAATACTGCAGCCCTCCAAAGATGGCCGAATACATTTTAAGTGAAAAAGGCACGCCTTCTATGCTTAAAATCGATGGGGTTGTATTCATGAAAGACAAACAAGTTGATACCAAGATATATTGGAAGTGCAATAAGTTCGCATCGTGTTGCAAAAGCCGTGCAATTACTAATGATGGTGAAGTGACTAAAGTTCCTCGTGAACACAATCATTCTGGTGATGCCGTAAACGCCCAAGTGCCTAGTTTTATGAACAAAGTGAAAAATGATGCTAAAGAAACCCCCGTGATTCTCCTCAACATGTCATATCCACTGCCACTGCTGCCTCGCAATTAAGTGGAAGTGTCGCGCAAGCTTTACCTGCAATAAGCTCTATAAAAAGAACTCTTCACAATGTAAGAGAGCAGGCTTATCTAATCCTATTCATAGAAGGGAAATTGTTTTAACTAATGAGCAGACTAAAACTAATAAAGGGAAGCATTTTTTGCTATATGATTCAGGTCCCTACGATGTTGAGATACTTATTTTTTCAACCCAGAAAAATTTGAGTAAACTTGAGAAGTGAACATTTACAAGTGGATGGGACGTTTCAAACTGTACCTCAGCTATTTAAACAATTATATACAGTACATGCTGTGAAGAATAACTTTACCATTCCGGTGGTCTATGCCTTCCAGATAAAAGGGCAGAAACTTAGAGAAGATTGTTTGCTCAAATTAAGTCTAGGGTTCAAAGTTTACCAGTTTCAACCATAACGTCAGATTTCGAACTTGCAACTATAACTGCTGTTAAAGAAGAATTTAAACAGCTTCTCATTATGGCTGCCTTTTCCACTTAGACCAGTGCTTGTACCGAAAGATTTGTGATTGTGGTCTAAAGGTGAGATATGATACAGATTCCGAATTTGCTTTAAGAATTCGAATGATGTTAGCGCTAGCCTTTGTCCCCGTAGACAAAGTTACCGAATCATTTGAAGCGTTATTAGCTTCAAATATATATCCTTCAATAGCAAATCCTGTTTTAGATTATTTTGAAGATGCATGGATTGGTCGTCCTTCAAGACGTCATCGACGTAGTCCTATGTTTGAAATAAGTATATTATATATGGTCTTGTTTTGAGAGAGTCATCAATGCTGATTTGCCAAGGTCTAACGACGCACTTGCAGGATGGATGGCACAGGGGTTTTTTACAGCAAGTGTCATCGCATCATCCAAAAATATGGAAGTTCCTAGACGCTCTAAAAAGAGACCAGGATTTGCAAGACATTCATACTGCAAAACTAAGAGCAGGGAGCCAAACTATGAAGAGTTCCAAGAAATGCCGTGACTTAAATGAAAGGCTAAAAAAATTAGTGGCAACCTTTGACGAGTATTCAGTAGTAGAGTATTTGCGCGCTGTAGCACATAACTTGCATTTATTAGTGAATTTTATTTTATCATGAATATATTTTAATAGATTTTTTTATTGCAAATAACTTTCTTTTGTATATTTGCTTTTTTATTTATTTATTTTTTTTTTGCACCTTTGTTTGAATAAAGAATTTTGCATTTTGAATGAATATGTTGTTTTTACACGCCGTTTGAATAAAGAATTTTGCATTTTGAATAATTATAATTTCTTATAGTTGTCCTTTCGAATAAATTTCATTCTAACAATTTTCCATTTGAATAAATGTTTTTCGAATATCTGTTTTCTAATAAAATTGTTTTCGAATAATTATTTTCAAACAATTTTCACATAATCGTATATATATATATATATATATATATATATATATATATATATATATATATATATATATATATATATATATATCACATAACCACAGGTGAAAAATAAGAAACGGGGTGTAGGTCCTGACCGGTTTCGACTTTATTTCCAAGCCATTGACGAAGGACTGATACAGAGTATGAGAAGTTACAAATATATATACTACAAGAACAGTACTGACGAACAAACAAAACCGTTAGAGACTACATATCCCCCCTCATGCTGGTGTCGAGGTAGGAGTGGCCTTTAAAACTCATGTGGCTAAAAATCACAATATACTCTCAGGGGACAATGCTGATAAACAAACCATATGCCATCTCAGATCCACACCTGACAGGTGTCACGGAGGCGGAGTTTGGAAACTCATTAACACTACTACCCTCGTACTGTGTTTACAAATATGATAATCCTATTTTCATACATCTCTACTGCCTACCTTAAAGTTTAAACAATTTACAAATTTCTTTTGATATTAAAAGTACCTTAATTGAACTGATTAAATTATGTGTAAAAGATTGTAAATTTGAATTTAATGGTAAATTTTACTCACAAAATTTTGGTATGGCAATGGGAAACCCTCTATCCCAGTGTTAATAACTTATATATGGAATTTTTTGAAAAGTAGATATTAAACAACATAATCCCACGTAATGTAACATGGTTTAGGTATGTTGACGACATAATTTGTGTATGGCCAGGGAACCAAGATGTAAATAACTTTTTTGCCAAGTTAAATCAAGTAGTACCATCAATTAAATTCACGATGGAAACGCAAAATGATGGGTGCTTACCGTTTTTGGATGTCCTCATATGAAGAAATAGAAATGGGTTTAAATATAGTGTTTATAGAAAACCCACTAATATTTCCTCCTATGTGGATTTCTATTCTGAACAAAGTGATAAGGTTAAAAAGTCAGTGTTTTCATCTATGTTTTTAAGAGCATTACGGGTATGTAGCCCTGAATATATTGATGATGAAATAGATAAGATTAGGAATGCAGGCAAGAAATTGAAATATCCTGATAGTGTATTAAACAGTGCATTTGAAGCGGCAAAAAGACTATGTATCAAAACCAGAAAGAACCTTACAACACAAAAAAATTTGCTTGTTCTGCCTTATAATAATAATATGAAAGATATCCCTCATCTTCTTAAGAATTTTGGTGTTAATGTCGCATTTAAGAACAATAAAACAATGAAAAATGTACTTATCAAGAACTCCCCTGACAATACTAAAGGGTGTGTATATAAAATTCCGTGTAAGTCTTGTGACAACTTTTATATTGGCCAAATAAAAGTCAGCATAAGAAATGTGAGATACAACAGTGGTATATTTGGCCAAATACTATCAACTGGGAAGGCACTGGATACCTTAGTTAAAAGACCGCTTGATCAACAGCATAAGAAATGTATTTTAGAGCTAAGAACCAATTGGTTACCTAGCAACGGGAACAGTGTGTCCGAACTATTATACCGAGAAATTAATGTTATCACCAGAAATAAATTCCTCTAATTCTTCATTGGCCGGTCGGGAACAATCATACTAGTCAAGAACTCAACCGAAACGAGGAACTGGGAAAAAAGGATTGTATATTCTAATAATGCACTGGAAAGGAATATCATTGAATCTAGCTTTATAAAAGAAAGTTACAACCATAATATGAATATCAGTCAAGGGATTTATAAACTTGATCCTTTAATATCAAAAGAAATCTGCGAATTGTTTAAACTTTAAGGTAGGCAGTAGAGATGTAGGAAAATAGGATTATCATATTTGTAAACACAGTACGAGGGTAGTAGTGTTAATGAGTTTCCAAACTCGGCCTCCGTGACACCTGTCAGGTGTGGATCTGAGATGGTGTATGGTTTGTTTATCAGCATGGTTCCCTGAGAGTATATTGTGATTTTTAGCCAAATGAGTTTTAAAGGCCACTCCTACCTCGACACCGGCCTGGGAGGGGATATGTAGTCTCTAACGGTTTTGTATGTGCGTCAGTACTGTTCTTGTAGTATATATATTTGTGACTTCTCATACTCTGTATCAGTCCTTCGTCAATGGCTTGGAAATAAAGTCGAAACCGGTCAGGACCTACACCCTGTTTCTTATTTTTCACCTGTGGTTATGTTTGATAAATGAATCACGTACAAAAGTGATAATAATCATATATATATAATTATATATATATATATATATATATATATATATATATATATATATATATATATATATATATATATATATATATATATATATATATATATACTTTATTCTTTCCCAACATGCACCTTTTTTTCTCTAGAGGGAGGAGGGTGTGCTAAATGGAGTCTGGTAGAGAACCCAGTCTCAGGGATCGAGAGACTGATTACTGTTCCAGTGCCATGATGCCCACTGCTCCAACCAAAGCTCAAAAAGAGGGCAAGGGCGTGTTTCGTTGGAACCTATCAGACCTGGTCTGGGTTTGAACTTGGGACCAGAGCGGTACCACTGGGGGAGAGAGGGAAACAGCACCAGAGAGAGAGAGAGAGAGAGAGAGAGAGAGAGAGAGAGAGAGAGAGAGAGAGAGAGAGAGAGAGATGCTCTTCCTCGGTCATGACTACAACTTCTGCAGGTAGGTGAAGTAAATGAATCCTTCATGACAGGAGCATAACAGAATTGGTGGTAGTTTTCGTATTATTTGAATCCACGCCGGAGACAGAGTATGAATAATGTAGATTGCAGAGATAGGTATAAGAATAGGGATACCTAGTAAATAAGTCGTTATCTAGTGTGAAATGCGGGGCAGTTGGTACTCGGAGCTTAGAGGAGAATTTCTTGTGCTTGCATTTTTACCCGGGAGACAACTGTACATGGCGAACGATGGTTGGTCTTTCTCAGCTGGTAATTTAGTGAAGGTGATTATTTGGTGTCGGGTGTTTTACTGCGGTCTTCGGGGTAGTTATATATTTGTGTGTTTTTAGCTGAAGTGTGTTTAGTGTTCCGAGTTGGCGGTCGCTGGGATTCGAGGCATGGAGACAGTGTTTGTCTTTTTGGGTTTTCATTTTTGGTTGGTTTAAGATATTATTTTCTTTCTTCTGTCTTTTGTTTTCCTCTTGTGGAATTATGAGGTGAAGTAGCTTATTTATGTGGGAAGACTTTATTCAGGGTTTTTCTTTTTTTCCTTATCAAGTTATTGTTATTGGTGCATTACGGGCTGCTCTAGGAGCAAGAGCCCGTGCTGGCACAAGGTGAGCTAAATCTGAAACAACAACAATAGTGGTGCAGAGTGTAGGATGTAATGGGTGGTTTGCCTACCTAGCGAATCTCCTGGGTCGTATCGCTGTTGCGCGACTTAGTCAGCAGAGTGTAGGCTATTGCATGGAGACAAAGGGTTGGTGATATCGGTGGTGAATTTTTCTTCCTTTATTTCTGTTTCTCTTGTGTGGGTTCTCGTGAGTTAACCCTGAAATTTTATGTGACGTATAGGCGATAGTGCTCAGCTGTTCGCACATGGCCATGAGAAGGGATTTGCTCCCGTGGAGTTTGTGAGTAATAGTCGGTTAAGGGGATAACAATGTTTTTTTTTTTTTTGTTCGTTTTGTTTTGTGTTAGAGCATATTGTGCAAGGTTTCAGCATTACAGTATATGTGTTTATGGTCGGGGAAAGTTTTTACGGGGGTGTAGAGTAGTTGCCGTTCACGTAGAAACCAGAAAGGGAAATTATTGAAAATGGCTCTCGGGGACGGGCGATAGCCTCAGACATTGATTCATAGGGTAACAACTTGCAGCCTTTTGCAAGGTTGGTGAATGGGGTTTTGATACAGCCTGTCCAGATTTTTATTGAGAGCATTCAGAATCATTTGAATATGAAGAAAATCACAGACCAGACAGATGACTTTAATGAGGCAAAAGGATTTCTTGCTCTAGACGTGGGAGACATTGGAAAACGCTGTCGTAACTTTACGAAATGCCGGACTTGGGATGGCACGAAGGTTTTTCTAAGAATTGCATATAGAGCAGATGAATGTGGTGATTTGGTTCGGGATATGAAAGTATTCTATAAGATCAGTAAGGGGCAGAGTTCTATGGTAAACTATAGCTCACAATTATCTGATGCAGCGTCGGATTTAGTGGAGAAATGAAAAGGGTCTGGCTGGGCACGGGGCCATTCCATATCGTTAGCGCATTTTCAGAAGTTGCTGCGTTTCTCCTGGCTTTTGAATGAGGTTTCGGACGCCATTGAGAGCAGTTTTGATAGTCCGGTAGAGCCTATGTCTGATGAATCATTTATTTTTGCCCAAATTAGAAAGCACATGTCATAATGCCCACTGGCAGATAGCACATTTTTCAATTGGGGGCTGAAAACCACGATGGGGGCTCAAAGGAACTTTCCGCAGGGAGATTCAGATTTTGCATAAGGTAATTTTTGTGCTGAAGTGGAGAGTGATAGAAGACCTACGGGTCAAACACCACAGTTTCGATGCTTTAGTTGCAATAGGCAGGGTCACTCGAAGAAATTTTGCAGAGTTAAATACTGTGGCGGGTGTAGGAGTTCAGCTCATTCTCGGCTGTTCTGTGCGACGCGTCGCTCAAAAAGGGCAATGGTAGGCCACTTACTACTCAGTGGCGAGTGGTCATTGTAAAGGAACTGTGACTGTGGACATAATTACAATGGGGACTTATCTGGGTGAGGGAGTGATATAAGGAAGAATCCCATTTATAATTTTGGTGTTTGCTAAGATGTTTTGTTGGGGAAGATATTCATTTATCATTTACATTCTTTTGGGTTCTTTTAAGCATTTTTCTTATTTACCATGTTTTTAACTTGTTATGTATTAGCTTCACAGAATAAAGTTTATTTATAAGATAGGTTTGATTTCCACACTTTAGAAATAGGAACAGAGGTCTGAGAGAGAGAGAGAGAGAGAGAGAGAGAGAGAGAGAGAGAGAGAGAGAGAGAGATCTCGAAGGCTGTCGTGGTAGGCTAATATCGTTTGCAACTTTTAAGAAGGTAGGTGAAAAACAAAGTTGTATGGGTTTTACCATACATATACAGTATATATATATATATATATATATATATATATATATATATATATATATATATATATATTTATATATATATATATATATATATATATATATATATATATATATATATATATATATATATATATATATATATCTTATATATCAAAATGAATGTTTGTGTGTGGGAATATTTGTATCTTAGTATATTTGTATGTTTGTAGCTTTGTGAGCTATAGAAATCTGAACTGCCTGACCAATCTAGACAAAATTTGGCACATAGCCATCATTTGACCTAACTTAGAAAATAGGGTAGGTTCAAACACGTAGCCCCTTCCCCCTTCCCTTTGTTACTTATGTGGTTCCAGCTTTACCAATCTAGACAAAATTTGGCACGTGGTCATCATTTGACCCAACTTGGAAAATAGGGTAGGTTTCAAATCCGTAGGCCCTTCCTCTTCCCTTGTTACTTATGTGGTACCCACTTGACCAATCTAGACAAAACTTGGCACGTGGTCACCATTTGACCCAACTTAGAAAATAGGGTAGGTTTCAAACACATAGCTTATTCCCCCTTCCCTTTGTTACTTATGTGGTACCTGCTTGACCAGTCCAGACAAAATTTGGCATGTGGCCATCATTTGACCTAACTTAGAAAATAGGGGAGGTTTCAAACCCGTAGCCCCTTTCCCTTCCCTTTGTTACTTATTTGGTACCTGCTTGAACAATCTACATAAAATTTGGCATGTGGTCATCATTTGACCCAACTTAGAAAATAGGGTATGTTTCAACTCTGTAGCCCCTTCCTCTTCCCTTTGTTACTTATATGGTACTCCCTTGACCAATCTAGACAAAATTTGGTACATGTCATCATTTGACCCACCTTAGAAAATATGGTAGATTTCAAACATGTAGCCCCTTCCTCTTCCCTTTGTTACTTATGTGGTACCCACTTGACCAATATGGAGAAAATTTGGAATATATCCATCATTTGACCTGACTTAGAAAATAGGTAGGTTTCAAACCCGTAGCCCCTTCCTCTTCCTTTTATTACTTATGTGGTACCCACTTGACTGATGTAGACAAAATTTGGCAAGTGGTCATCATTTGACCCAACTTAGAAAATAGGGTAGGTTTCAAATATGTAGCCCCTTCCTCTTCCCTTTGTTACTTATGTGGTAACTGCTTGACCAATGTAGACAAAATTTGGGACATGGCCATCATTTGACCCAACTTAGCAAATAGGGTAGGTTTCAAACCAATGGCCCCTTCCTCTTCCCTTCTTACTTATATGGTACCTGCTTGACCAATCTAGACAAAATTTGGCATGTGGCCATCATTTGACCCAACTTAGAAAATAGGGTAGGTTTCAAACCAATAGCCAATTCCTCTTCCTTTTGTTACTTATGTGGTAACTGCTTGACCAATCTAGACAAAATTTGGCACAAGGCCATCGTTTGACCCAACATAGGAAATAGGGTAGATTTCAAACCTCTAGTCCCTTCTTGTTCCGTTTGTTACTCATTTGGTAACAACTTGACCAATCTAGAAAAAATTTGTCATATGGCCATCATTTGACGCAACTTAGCAAATAGGGTAGGTTTCAAAACCATAGCCCCTTTCCCCTCCCCTTTGTTACTTATGTGGTAACCGCTTGACCAATCTAGACAAAATTTGGCATGTGACCCTCACTTCACCCAACTTAGAAAATAGGGTAGGTTTCAGACCAATAGCCCATTCCTCTTCCTTTTGTTACTTATGTGGTAACTGCTTGACCAATCTAGACAAAATTTGGCATAAGGCCATCTTTTGACCCAACATAGGAAATAGGGTAGATTTCAAACCCCTAGTCCCTTCCTGTTCCGTTTGTTACTCATTTGGTAACGACCAATCTAGAAAAAATTTATCATATGGCCATCATTTGACCCAACTTAGCAAATAGGGTAGGTTTCAAAACCATTGCCCCTTCCCCCTCCCCTTTGTTACTTATGTGGTAACCGCTTGACCAATCTAGTCAAAATTTGGCATGTGACCATCACTTCACCCAACTTAGAAAATAGTTAGGTTTCAAACCCATACCCCTTCCCCCGTCTCTTTGTTACTTATATGGTAACTGCTTGACCAATTAAGACAAAATTTGGCACATGGCCATCATTTGACCCAACTTAGAAAATAGGGTAGGTTTCAAACCCGTAGCCCCTTCCTCTTCCCTTTGTTTCTTATGTGGTAACTGCTTGACCAATCTAGACAAACTTAGAAACATAGCCATCATTTGACCCAACTTAGAAAATAGGGTAGGTTTCAAACCCGTAGCCCCTTCCTCTTCTCTTTGTTACTTATGTGGTAACCGCTTGACCAATCAAGAAAAAATTTGGCACATGGCCATCATATGGTCCAACTTTGAAAAAAGGTAGGTTTCAAACTAGTAGCCTCTTCCTCTTTCCTTTGTTACTTATGTGGTAACCTCTTCACCAATTTAGAAAAAAATTGGCACATGGACATCATTTGACCCAACTTAGAAAATAGGGTAGGTTTCAAATCCTTAGCCACTTCCTCTTCCCTTTGTTGCTTATGTGGTACTTGCTTGATCAAACTAGACAAAATTTGGCACATGGCCATCATTTGACCCAACTTAGAAAACAGGGCAGGTTTCAAACCCTTAGCCCCTTCCATTTCCCTTTGTTACTTATATGGTACCCACTTGACCAATCAAGACAAAATTTGGCACATGGACACCATTTAACCCAACTTAGAAAATAGGGTAGGTTTCAAACCCATAGCCCCTTTCACTTCCCTTTATTATTTGTGTGATACCCACTTGAACAGTGAAGACAAAATTTGGCACATGGCCACCATTTGACCCAACGTAGAAAATAGGGCAGGTTTCAAACTGGTAGCCCCTTCCACTTGTCTTTGTCACTCGTGTGGTACCCACTTGACCCATCTAGACAAAATTTGGCACATGGCCATCATTTGACCCAACTTAGAAAATAGGGGAGGTTTCAAACCCATAGCCCCTTGCTCTTTCTTTTCTTATTTACGTGGTAACTGCTTGACCAAGCTAGACAAAATTTGGCAAATGGCCATCATTTGACCCAAATTAGAAAATAGGGTAGGTTTCAAACCTGTAGCCCCTCCCTCTTCCCTCTAGACAAAATTTGGCACATGGCCATCATTTGACCCAACTTAGAAAATAGGGTAGGTTTCAAACCCGTAGCCCGTTCCTCTTCCCTTTGTCACTTATGTGGTACCCGCTTGACCAATCTAGACAAAATTTAGCACATGCCCATAATTTGACCCACCCTGGAAAATAGGCTAGGTTTCAGACTGTAGCCCCTTCCTCTTCCCTTTGTTACTTATGTGGTAACTGGTTGACCAAACTAGACAAAATTTGGCACATGGCTATCATTTGACCCAGCTGACAAAATATGGTAGGTTTCAAACCCGTAGCCACTTCCCCCTTCCCTTTATTACACATATGGTAACCGCTTGACCAAACTAGGCAAAATTTAGCACATGGCCATTATTTGACCCAACTGAGAAAATATGGTAGGTTTCAAACCCGTAGCAACTTCCCACTTCCCCCTGCCCTTTATTACACATATGGTAACCACTTGACCAATCTAGACAAAATTTAGCACATGGCCATTATTTGACCCAACTGAGAAAATATGGTAGGTTTCAAACCCATAGCCACTTCCCACTTCCCCCTTCCCTTTATTACACATATGGTAACCGCTTGATCAATCTAGACAAAATTTGGCACATGGCCATCATTTGACCCAACTTAGAAAATAGGGTAGGTTTCAAACCTGTAGCCCCTTCCTCTTCCCTGTGTTACTTGTGTGGTACCCGCTTGACCAATGTAGACAAACTTTGGCGCATGGCCACCATTTGACCCAACTTAGAAAATAGGGTAAGTTTCAAACCTGTAGCAACTTCCTCTTGCCTTAGTTACTTACGTGGTACCCGCTTGACCAATCTAGACAAAATTTGGCACATGGCCACCCTTTGACCCAACTTAGAAAACAGTTTAAGTTTCAAACCCATAGCAACTTCCTCTTCCCTTTGTTACTGATGTGGTATCCACTTGACCAATCAAGACAAAATTTGGCACATGGCCATCATTTGGCCCAACCTAGAAAATAGGGTAGGTTTCAAAGCTGTAGTCCCTTCCTCTTCCCTTTGTAACTTATGTGGTCACCGCTTGACCAATCTAGACAAAATTTGGCACACATGGCCATCATTTGACCCAAATTAGAAAACACGGTAGGTTTGAAACCCTTAGCCCCTTCCCCCATCCCTTTGTTACTTATGTGGCACCTGCTTGACCAGTCTAGACAAAATTTGGCACATGGCCATCATTTGACCCAACTTAGAAAATAGGGTAGGTTTAGTTCTTCGTTGGAGGGTGGGTAGAGCTCTCGGCTAGCATGCTGTTGGCCCAGCGTTCGACTCTCCAACCAGCCAATGAAGAATTAGAGGGAATATATTTCTGGTGATAGAAATTAATTTCTCGTCATAATTTGATTCGGATTCCACAATAAGCTATAGGTCCCATTGCTAGGTAACCAGTTGGTTCTTAGCCACGTAAAATGAATCTAATCCTTCAGGTTAGCCTGAGGAGAGCTGTTAATCAGCTCAGTGGTCTGGTTAAACTAATATATACTTAACTTTTTTTAAACCCGTAGCCCCTCCCTCTTCCATTTGTTATACATATGGTAACCGGTTGACCAACCTAGACAAAATTTGGCACATGACCAACATTTGACCCAACTTAGAAAATAGGGTAGGTCTCAAACCCGTAGCCCCTTCCTCTTACCTTGGTTACTAATGTGGTACCTGCTTGACCAATCTAGACAAAATTTAGCACATACCCATAATTTGACCCAACTTAGAAAATAGGGTAGGTTTCAGACCGTAGCCCATTCCTCTTCCATTTGTTACTTATGTGGTAACTGCTTGACCAATCTAGACAAAATTTGGCACATGGCAATCATTTGACCCAAATGAGAAAATATGGATGGTTTCAAACCCGTAGCTACTTCCCCCTTCCCTTTATTACACATATGGTAACTGCTTGACCAATCTAGACAAAATTTAGCACATGGTCATCTTTTGACCCAACTTAGAAAATAGGGTAGGTTTCAAACCCGTAGCCCTTTCCTCTTCCCTGTGTTACTTATGTGGTACCCGCTTGACTAATGTAGACAAAATTTGGCACATGGCCACCATTTGACCCAACTTAGAAAATAGGGTAAGTTTCCAACCCGTAGCAACTTCCTCTTCACTTCGTTACTTATGTGGTACCCACTTGACCAATCAAGACAAAATTTGGCACATGGCCATCATTTGACCCAATTTGGAAAATAGGGTAGGTTTCTAACCTCTAGTCACTGCCTCTTCCCTTTGTTACTTATGTGATCACCACTTGACCAATCTAGACAAAATTTGGCACACATTTGACCCAAATTAGAAAATAGGTAGGTTTCAAACCCGTAGCCCCTTCCCCCACCCCCTTGTTACTTATTTGGTACCCACTTGACCAATCAAGACAAAATTTGCACATGGCCATCATTTGACCCATCTTAGAAAATAGGGTAGGTTTCTAACCTCTAGTCACTTTCTCTTCCCTTTGTTACTGAAGTGATCACCACTTGACCAATCTAGACAATATTTGGCACACATTTGACCCAAATTAGAAAATATGGTAGGTTTCAAACCCGCAGCCCCTTCCCCCATCCCTTTGCTAGTTATGTGGTACCCACTTGACCAATCTAGACAAAATCTGGCTCGTGGCCATTATTTGACCCATCTTAGAAAATAGGGTAGGGTTTAAACCTGTCACCCCTTCCTATTCCCTTTGTACTTATGTGGTAACCGTTTGACCAATCTAGACAAAATTTGGCACATATCCATCATTTGACTTAACTTAGAAAATAGGATAGGTTTCAAACCCGTAGCCCCTTCCCCCTTCCCCTCGTTACTTATGTGGTACCCACGCGACCAATGTAAACAAAATTTGGCACGTGGTCATCATTTGAGCCAGCTTAGAAAATAGGGTAGGTTTCAAACCCCTAGCCCCTCCCCACTTTCCTTTGTTACATATGTGGTATGCACTGTCCAATCTAGACAAAATTTGGCACATGGCCATCATTTGAGTTAACTTAGAAAGAAGGGTAGGTTTCAAACATGTAGCCCCTTCCCCCTTCCCTTTCTTACTTATGTGGTAACCGCTTAAGCGATGTAGACAAAATTTGGCACATAGCCATCATTTGACCCAAATTAGAAAGAAGGATACTTTCAAACATGTAGCCCCTGCCCCCTTCAATTTCTTAATTATGTGGTAACCGCTTAAGCGATGTAGACAAAATTTGGCACAGGGCCATCATTTGACCCAACTTAGAAAATAGGGAAGATTTCAATCCCGTATCCCCTTCCTCTTCCCTTTGTGACTTATGTGGTAACTGCTTGACCAATCTTGACAAAATTTGACTCATGGTCATCATATGACCAAATTTCTAAAATAGTGTAGGTTTCAAACCCGTAGCCCCTTCCCCCTTCAATTTGTTGCACACGTCGTAACCGCTTGACAAATCTAGACAAAATTTGGCACATGGCACTCATTTGACCAAACTTGGAAAATAGGGTAGGTTTCAAACCATTAGCCCAGTCCTCTTCCCTTTGTTACTTATGTGGTAACTGCTTGACTAATCTAGACAAAATTTGGCACATGGACATCATTTGACCCAACTTAGAAAATAGAGTAGTTTTCAAACCTCTACCCTTTCCTCTTCCCTTTGTTACTTATGTGGTCACTGCTTGACCAATCTAGACAAAATTTGCCACATGGACATTGTTTGACCCAACTTAGAAGATAGAGAAGGTTTCAAACCCATAACCGCTTCCTTTTCCTTTTGTTACTTATGTGGTACCTGCTTGACTAATCTAGAAAAAATTTGGCACATGGCCATCACTTGACCCAACTTAGAAAACAAGTTCGGTTTCAAACCCGTAGCCCCTTCCTCCTTCCCTTTGTTACTTATATGGTCACCGCTTGACCAATCTAGACAAAATTTGGGAAGTGGCCAACATTTGACCTAACTTAGAAAATAGGCTAGGTTTCAAACTTGTAGCCCCTTCCTCTTCCTTTTGTTACTTATGTGGTACCCGCTTGACCAGTCTATAAAAAAATTTAGTACATGGATATCATTTGACCCAACTTAGAAAATAGAGTAGGTTTCAGACCCATAGCCCCATCCTCTTCCCTTTGTTACTTGTTTGGTAACCGCTTGACCAATGTAGACAAAATTTGGCACATGGCCATCATTTCACCCAACTTAGAAAATAGAGTAGGTTTCAAACCCATAGCCACTTATCCCTTCCCTTTGTTCCTTATGAGAAAACCGCTCAACCAATCTAGACAAAATTTGGCACATTGAGAATGGTTGACCCAACTTGGAAAATAGGGTAGGTTTCAAACCCGTAGCCCTTCCTCTTCCCTTTGTTACTTATGTGGTCACTGCTTGACTAATCTAGAAAAAATTTGGCAAATGGCTATCAACTGATCCAACGTAGAAAATAAGGTTAGTTTTCAAACCCGTAGCACATTCCCCTTTCGCTTTGTTACACGTGGTAACCGCTTGACCAAAGTAGACAATATTTGGCACATGGCCATCATTTGACCCAACTTAGAAAATATAGTTGGTTTCAAACCTCTGGCCATTTCCAAAATTTGGCACATGGCCATCATTTGACCCAACTTAGAACATATGGTAGGTTTCAAACCTGTAGCCCCTTCCTCTTCCCCATGTTACTTATGCAGTATCCGCTTGACCAATGTAGACAAAATTTGGCACATGCCCACCAATTCATCCAACTTAGAAAATAGGGTAAGTTTCAAACCCGTAGTAACTTTCTCTTCCCTTTGTTACTCATGTGGTACCCGCTTGACCAATCTAGAGAAATTTTGACACATGGCCATCATTTGACCCAACTTAGAAAATAGGGTAGGTTTCAAAGTTCTGGTCCCTTCCTCTTCCCTTTGTAACTTATGTGGTCACTGCTTGACCAATCTAAACAAAATTTGGCATATGGCCATCATTTCACCCAACTTAGAAAATAGGGTAGGTTTAGTTCTTCATTGGAGGGGATGGTAGAGCTCTCGGGTAGCACGCCATTTGCCCAGCGTTCACTTCTCCGATTGGCCAATGAAGAATTAGGGGAATTGACTTCTGGTGATAGAAATTCATTTCTTGTCATAATGTGGTTCGGATTCCACAATAAGCTGTAGGTCTCGTTACTAGGTAACCAGTTGCTTCTTAGCCACGTAAAATAAATCTAATCCTTTGTGCCAGCCCTAGGAGAGCTGTTAATCAGCTCAGTGGCCTGGTTAAACTAAGTTATACTTGACTTTTTTTAAACCCGTAGCCCCTTCCCTCTTCCCTTTGTTACTTATTTGGTAACTGCTTGACTAATCTAGACAAAATTTGGCACATGGCCATCATTTGACCCAACTGAGAAAATAGGGTATGTTTCAAACCCGTAGCCACTTCCCCCTTCCCTTTGTTACACATATGGTAACCGGTTGACCAATCTAGACAAAATTTGGCAAATAACCATCATTTGACCCAACTTAGAAAATAGGGTAGGTTTCAAACCCGTAGCCCCTTCCTCCTCCCTTTGTTACTTATGTGGTGCCCGCTTGATCAATCTGGACAAAATTTAGCACATACCCATAATTTGACCCAACTTAGATAATAGGGTTGGTTTCAGACTGTAGCCCCTTCCTCTTCCCTTTGTTACTTATATGGTAACTGCTTGACTAATGTAGAGAAAATTTGGCACATGGCCATCATTTGACCCAAATGAGAAAATATGGGAGGTTTCAAACCCGTAGCCACTTACCCCTTTCCTTTATTACACATATGGTAATCGCTTGACCAATCTAGACAAAATTTGGCACATGGACATCATTTGACCCAACTTAGAAAATAGGGTCGGTTTCAAACCCGTAGCCTCTTCCTCTTTCCTGTGTTACTTATGTATTACCCACCTGAGCAATGTAGACAAAATTTGGCACGTGGTCATCATTTGACCCAGATTAGAAAATAGGGTAGGTTTCAAACCCGTAGCAACTTCCTCTTCCCTTTGTTACTTATGTGGAACCCGCTTGACCAGTCTAGAAAAAACTTGGCACATGGCCATCGTTTGACCCAACTTAGAAAATAATGTAGGATTTAAACCTGTAGCCACTTCCTCTTACCTTTGTTACTTATGTGGTACCCACTTGACCAATTAAGACAAAATTTGGCACACAGCCATCATTTGACCCAGCTTAGAAAATAGGGTGGATTTCTAACCTCTATTCCCTTCCTCTTCCCTTTGTTACTCATGGTCACCACTTGGCCAATCTAGACAAGATTTGGCACATATGGCCATCATTTGACCCAAATTAGAAAATAGGGTAGGTGTCATACCTGTAGCCCCTTCCCCCATTCCTTTGTTACTTATGTGGCATCCGTTTGACGAATTTAGACAAAATTTGTCATGTGGATATAATTTGACCCATCTTATAAAATAGGGTAGGTTTTAAACCCGTAGCCCCTTTCTTTTCCTTTGTTACTTATGTGGTAACCGTTTGACCAATCTAGACAAAATTTGGCACATGGCCATCATTTGACCCAGCTTAGAAATTAGGGTAGGTTTCAAACATGTAGCCCCTTCCCCCTTCCCTTTCTTACTTATGTGGTATGCACTTGCCCAATCTAGACAAAATTTGGTACGTAGCCATCATTTGAAGCAACCTAGAAGAAAATAGGGTAGGTATCAAACCCGTAGCCCCTTCCTCTTCCCTTTGTTACTTATATGGTACCCAGTTGACTAATCTAGACAAAATTTGGCACATGACCCTCATTTGACCCAACTTAGCAAGAAGGGTAGGTTTCAAATATGTAGCCCCTTCCCCCTTCCCTTTGTTACTTATATGGTAACCGCTTGAGCGATGTAGATAAAATTTGGCACATGGACATGGACATCATTCGACCCAACTTAGAAAATATTGAAGGTTTCAATCCCGTAGCCCCCTCCTCTTCCCTTTGTGACTTATGTGGTAACCGCTTGACCAATCTCGACAAAATTTGGCTCGCTCATGGCCATCATATGACCAAATTTAGAAAATAGGGTAGGTTTCAAACCCGTAGCCCGTTCCCCCTTCACTTTGTTACACATGTGGTAACCGCTTGACTAATCTAGACAAAATTTTGCACATGTCCATCATTTGACCACACTTAGGAAATAGGGTAGGTTTAGTTCTTTATTGGAGGGGTGGGTAGAGCTCTCGGCTAGCACGCCATTGGCACAGCGTTCGACTCTCCAACTGCCCAATGAAGAATCAGAGGAATTTATTTCTGGTGACAGAAATTCATTTCTCGTCATAAAGTGGTTCGGATTCCATAATAAGCTGTAGGTCCCGTTGCTAGGTAACCAGTTGGTTCTTAGCCACGTAAAATAAATCTGATCCTTCGGGCCAGCCCTAGGAGAGCTGTTAATAAGCTCAGTGGTCTGGTTAAACTAAGATTTACTTGACTTTTTTTAAACCTCTAGCCCCTTCCCTATTCCCTTTGTTACTTATGTGGTAACTGCTTCGCCAATCTAGACAAAATTTGGCACATGGCCATCATTTGACCCAACTTAGAAAATAGGCAAGGTTTCATACTGTAGGCACTTCCCCCTTCCCTTTGTTACACATATGGTAACCGGTTGACCAATCTAGACAAAATTTGGCACATGGCCATCATTTGACCCAACTTAGAAAATGGGGTAGGTTTCAAACCAGGAGCCCTTCCTCTTCCCTTGGTTACGTATGTGGTACCCACTTGACCAATCTAGACAAAATTTAGCACATACCCATAATTTGACCCAACTTAGAAAATAGGGTAGGTTTCAGACCGTAGCCCCTTCCTCTTTCCTCTGTTACTTACGTTGTAACTGCGTGACATATCTAGACAAAATTTGGCACACATGGCCATCATTTGACCCAAATTAGAAGATAGGGTAGGTTTCAAACCCGTAGCCTCTTATCCCATCCATTTGTTATTTATGTGGCACCCGCTTGACCAATCTAGACAAAATTTGGCACATATTCATCATTTGAACCACCTTTGAAAATATTGTAGGTTTTAAACTCGTAGCCCCTTCCTTTTCCCTTTGTTACTTATGTGGTAACTGTTTGACCAATGTAGAGAAAATTTGGCACATATCCATCATTTTACCCAATTAGAAAATAGGGTAGGTTTCAAACCCTTAGCCCCTTCCCCCTTCCCTTTGTTTCTTATGTGGTACCCACTTGGCCAATGTACACAAAATTTGGCACATGGTCATCATTTGACCAAGCTTAGAAAATAGGGTAGGTTTCAAACCCAAAGGCCCTTCCCCCTTATCTTTGTTACATGTGTGGTATGCACTTGTCCAATGTAAACAAAATTTCGCACTTGGCCATCATTTGAGGCAACTTAGAAGAAAATAGGGTAGGTATCAAACCCATTGCCCCTTCATTTTCCCTTTGTTACTTATGTGGTACCCAGTAGACCAGTCTAGACAAAATTTGGCACATGGTCATCATTTCACCCAACTTAGAAGGAAGGGTACTTTTCAAACATGTTGCCCCTTCCCCCTTCCCTTTGTTACTTATGTGGTAACCGCTTGAGCGTTGCAGACAAAATTTGGCATAGGGCCATCATTTGATCCAAATTAGAAAATAGGGAAGGTTTCAATCCCGTAGCCCCTTCCTCTTCCCTTTGTGACTTATGTGGTAACTGCTTGAGGTTTCAAACCCGTAGCCCCTTCCCCCTTCACTTTATTTCACATGTGGTGACCGCTTGATCAATCTAGACAAAATTTTGTGCATGGCCATCAATTGACCAAACTTAAAAATACGGTAGGTTTCAAACCAGTTGCCCCATCCTCTTCCCTTTGCTAATTATGTGGTCACCGCTTGACTAATCTAGACAAAATTTGGCACATGGACATCATTTGACCTAACTCAGAAAATAGAGTAGTTCTGAAACCTCTACCCTTTCCTCTTCCCTTTGTTACTTATGTGGTCACCGTTTGACAAACTAGACAAAATTTGCCACATGGCCATTATTTGACCCAACTTAGAATATAGAGAAGGTTTCAAACCTGTAGCCGCTTCTTTTCCCCTTTGTTGCTTATGTGGTACCCGCTTGACTAATCTAGAAAAAATTTGGCACTTGGCCATCATTTGACTCAACTTAGAAAACAAGTTCAGTTTCAAACCCGTAGCCCCTTCCTCTTCCCTTTGCTACTTATGTGGTACTCGCTTCACCAGTGTAGAAAAAATTTGGCACATGGATATCATTTGACCCAACGTAGAAAATAGAGTAGGTTTCAAATCCGTAGCCCCATCCTCTTCCTTTTGTTACTTATGTGGTAACCGCTTGAGCAATGTAGACAAAATTTGGCACATACCCATCATTTCACCCAACTTAAAAAATAGAGTAGGTTTCAAACCCACAGCCCCTTATCCCTTCCCTTTGTTCCTTATGTGAAAACCGCTTGACCAATCTAGAACGTTTGACCCAACTTAGAAAACAGGGTAGTTTTCAAACCCGTAGTCCCTTCTTCTTCCCTTTGTCACTTATGTGGTCACAGCTTGACTAATCTAGAAAAAGTTTGTCAAATGGCTATCAATTGACCCAACTTAGAAAATAAGGCTATTTTTCAAACCTGTAGCACCTTCCCCCTTCGCTTTGATAAACGTGGTAACCTCTTGACCAATCTAGAAAAAATTTGGTACATGGTCATCATTTGACCTAACTGAGAAAATATGGTAGGTTTCAAACCCATAGCCTCTTCCTCCTTCCCTTTATTATACATATGGTAACCGCATGACCAATCTAGACAAAATTTGGCACAAGGCTATCATTTGACCCAACTTAGAAAATAGGGTAGGTTTCAAACCTGTAGCCCCCTTCCTCTTCCCTGTGTTACTTTGTGGTACCCGCTTGACCAATGTAGACAAAATATGGCACATGGCCACCATTTGACCCAACTTAGAAAATAGGGTAAGTTTCAAACTCGTAGCAACTTCTTCTTCCCTTTGTTACTTACGTGGTACCCGCTTGACCGATCTAGGCAAAATTTGGCACATGGCCATCATTTGACCAAACTTAAAAACAGGTTTGGTTTCAAACCAGTAGCCCCATCCTTTTCCCTTTGTTAGTTATGTGGTAACCGCTTGACTAATCTAGACAAAATTTGGCACATGGACATCATTTGACCCAACTTAGAAAATAGAGTAGGTTTCAATGCTCTAGTCCCTTCCTCTTCCCTTTGTAACTTATGTGGTTACTGCTTGACAAATCAAGACAAAATTTGGCACACATGACCACAATTTGACCCAAATCAGAAAACAGGGTAGGTTTGAAACCCATAGCCCCTTCCCCCATCCCTTTGTTACTTATGTGGCACCCGCTTGACAAATCTAGAGAAAATTTGGCACATGGTTATCATTTGACCGAACTTAGAAAATAGGGTGGGTCTAGTTCTTCATTGGAAGGGTGGGTACAGCTCTCGGCTAGCACGCTGATGGCCCTGGGTTCGACTCTCCGACAGGCCAATGAAGAATTAGAGGAATTTATTTCTGGTGATAGAAATTCATTTCTCGGCATATTGTGGTTCGGATTCCACAATAAGCTGTAGGTGCCGTTGTTAGGTAAGCAGTTGGTTCTTAGCCACGTAAAATAAATCTAATCCCTCGGGCCAACCCTAGGAGAGCTGTTAATCAGCTCAGTGGTCTGGTTAAACTAAGATATATTTAACTTTTTTTAAACCCGTAGCCCCTTCCCTCTTCCTTTTGTTACTTATGAGGTAACGGCTTGACCAATCTAGACAAAATTTGGCACATGGCCATCATTTGACCCAACTTAGAAAATAGGGTAGGCTTCAAACCTGTAGCCACTTCCGATTTTCCTTTGTTACACATATGGTAACTAGTTGACCAACCTAGATAAAATTTGGCACATGGCCATCATTTGACCCAACTTAGAAAATAGGGTAGGTTTCAAACCTGTAGCCACTCCCCCCTTCCCTTTGTTACACATATGGTAACCAGTTGAACAAACTAGACAAAATTTGGCATATGGCCATTAATTGACCCAACTTAGAAAATAGGGTATTTTTCAAACCCCTAGCCCCTTCCTCTTCCCTGTGTTACTTATGTGGTACCTGCTTGACGAATGTAGACAAAATTTAGCACATACCCATAATTTGACCCAACTTAGAAAATAGGGTAGGTTTCAGACTGTAGCCCCTTCCTCTTCCCTTTGTTACTTATGTGGTAACTGCTTGACCAGTCTAGAAAAAATTTGGCACATGGTCATCATTTGACCCAACTTAGAAAATAGGGTAGGTTTCAAACACGTACCCCTTCCTCTTCCCTGTGTTACTTATGTGGTACCCACTTGACCAATGTAGACAAAATTGGGCACATGGCCTCTATTTGAATCCAACTTAGAAAATAGGTTACGTTTCAAACCCATGGCAACTTCCTCTTCCCTTTGTTACTTACATGGTACCTGCTTGACCAATCTAGACAAAATTTGGCACATGGACATCATTTGACCTAACTTAGAAAATAGAGTAGTTCTTAAACCTCTACCCTTTCCTCTTCCCTTTGTTACTTATGTGGTCACTGCTTGACCAACCTAGACAAAATTTGCCATATGGCAACTATTTGACCCAACTTAGAATATAGAGAAGGTTTCAAACCTGTAGCCGCTTCCTTTCCCCTTTGTTGATTATGTGGTACCCGCTTGACTAATCTAAAAAAAATTTGGCACTCGACCATCATTTGACCCAACTTAGAAAACAAGTTTGGTTTCAAACCAATAGCCCCTTCATCCTTCCATTTGTTACTTATGTGGTAACCGCTTGACCAATCTAGACAAAATTTGGGAAGTGGCCAACATTTGACCTAACTTAGAAAATAGGCTAGGTTTCAAACCTGTAACCCCTTCCTCTTCCCTTTGTTACTTATGTGGTACCCGCTTGACCAGTCTATAAAAAATTTGGCACATGGATATCATTTGACCCAACATAGAAAATAGAGTAGGTTTTAAATCCGTAGCCCCATCTTCTTCCCTTTGTTATTTATGAGGTAACCGCTTGAGCAATGTAGAAAAAATTTGGCACATACCCATCATTTAACCCAACTTAGAAAATAGAGTAGGTTTCAAAGCCGCAGCCCCTTATCACTTCCCTTTGTTCCTTATGTGAAAACCGCTTGACCAATCTAGACAAAATTTTGCACATTGAGAACGTTTGACCCAACTTAGAAAATAGGGTAGTTTTCAAACCCGTAGCCCCTTCTTCTTCCCTTTGTCACTTATGTGGTCACAGCTTGTCCAATCTAGAAAAAGTTTGACAAATGGCTATCAACTGACCCAACTTAGAAAATAAGGTTAGTTTTCAAACCCGTAGCACCTTCCCCCTTCGCTTTGTTACACGTGGTAACCACTTGACCAATCTAGACAAAATTTGGCACATGATCATGATTTGACCCAACTGAGAAAATATGGTAGGTTTCAAACCCCTAGCCACTTCCCCCTTCCCTTTATTATACATATCTTAACCGCATGACCAATCTAGACGAAATTTGGCACAAGGCCATCATTTGACCCAACTAAGAAAACAGGGTAGGTTTCAAACCTGTAGCTCCTTTCTCTTCCCTGTGTTTTGTATGTAATACCCGCTTGGCCAATGTAGACAAAATATGGCACATGGCCACCATTTGACCCAGCTTAGAAAACCCTTAGCAACTTCCTCTTCCCTTTGTTACTTACGTGGTACCCACTTGACCAGTCTAGGCAAAATTTGGCACATGGCCATCATTTGACCAAACTTAAAAATAGGGTAGGTTTCAAACCAGTAGCCCCATCCTCTTCCCTTTGTTAGTTTTGTGGTAACCGCTTGACTAATCTAGACAAAATTTGGCACATGGACATCATTTGACCAAACTTAGAAAATAGAGTAGTTCTCAAACCTCTACCCTTTCCTCTTCCCTTCGTTACTTATGTGGTCACCGCTTGACCAATGTATACAAAATTTGCCACATGGCCATCATTTGACCCAACTTAAAATATAGAGAAGGTTTCAAACCCGTAGCCACTTCCTTTCCCCTTTGTTACTTATGTGGTCACCGCTTGACTAATCTAGAAAAAATTTGGCACTTGGCCATTATTTGACCCAACTTAGAAAACAAGTTTGGTTTCAAACCCGTAGTGCCTTCATCCTTCCCTTTTTTACTTATGTGGTCACCACTTGACCAATCTAGACAAAATTTGGCACGTGGCCATCATTTCAAACCTGTAACCCCTTCCTCTTCCCTTTGTTACTTATGTGGTACCCGCTTGACCAGTCTAGAAAAAATTTAGTACATGGATATCATTTGACCCAACGTAGAAAATAAAGTTGGTTTCAAACCCTTAGCCCCATCCTCTTCCTTTTGTTACTTATGTGGTAACTGCTTGAGCAATGTAGACAAAATTTGGCACATGCCCATCATTTCACCCAACTTAGAAAATAGAGTAGATTTCAAACCCACAGCCCCATATCCCTTCCCTTTGTTCCTTATGTGACAACCGCTCGACCAATCTAGACAAAATTTTGCACATGAGAACGTTAGACCCAACTTAGAAAATAGGGTAGGTTTTAAACCCGTACCCCTTCATCTTCCCTTAGTCACTTATGTGGTCACTGCTTGACTAATCTAGAAAAAATTTGGCAAATGGCTATCAATTGATCCAACTTAGAAAATAAGGTTATTTTTCAAACCCGCAGCACCTTCCCCCTTCCCTTTATTACACATATGGTAACTGCTTGACCAATCTAGACAAAATGTGGCACATATCCATCGTGTGGCCGAGCTTATAAAATAGGGCAGATTTCAAACCCATAGTCCCTTCCTCCCTCCCTTTGTTACTTATGTGGTAACTGTTTGACCGATCCAGAAAAAATTTGTCACATGGCAATCATTTGACACAACTTAGAAATTAGGGTAGGTTTCAAATCTGTAGCCCCTTCCTTTTCCTTGTGTTACTTATGTGGTACTCGCTTGACCAATGTAGACAAAATTTGGCATATGGCCACCATTTGACCCAACTTAGAAAATATGGTAAGTTTCAAACCCGTAGCAACTTCCTCTTCCCTTTGTTACTAACGTGGTACCCGTTTGACCAGTCTAGGCAAAATTTGGAGAGAATATTTGGCACATGGCTATCGTTTGACCGAACCTAGAAAATAGGGTAGGTCTAATTCTTCATTGGAGGGGTGGGTAGAGTTCTCGGATAGCACACGCTGTTGGCCCAGTGTTCGACTCTCTGACCGGCCAATGGAGAATTAGAGGAATTTATTTCTGGTGATAGAAATTCATTTCTCGTCATATTGTGGTTCGGATTCCACAATAAACTGTAGGTGCCGTTGTTAGGTAAGAAGTTAGTTCTTAGCGACGTAAAATAAATCTAATCCTTCGGGCAGCCCTAGGAGAGCTGTTAATCAGCTTAGTGGTCTGGTTAAACTAAGATATACTTAACTTTTTTTTAAACCCGTAGCACCTTCCCTCTTCCCTTTGTTACTTATGTGGTAACGGCTTGACCAATATAGAAAAAATTTGGCACATGGACATCATTTGACCCAACTTAGAAAATAGGGTAGGTTTCAAACCTGTAGCCCCGTCCTCTTCCGTAGTTTACTTATGTGGTACCTGACTGACCAATCTAGACATAAATTTAGCACATACCCATAATTTGACCCAACTTAGAAAATAGGGTAGGTTTCAGACCGTAGCCCCTTCCTCTTCCTTTTGTTACTTATGTGGTAACTGATGACCAATCTAGACAAAATTTGGCATGTGGCCATCATTTGACCCAACTTAGAAAATAGGGTAGGTTTCAAACCCATAGCCCTTCCTCTTCCCTGTGTTACTTATATGGTACCAGCTTGACCAATGTAGACAAAATTTGGCACATGGTCACCATTTGAATCCAACTCAGAAAATAGGGTAAGTTTCAAACCTGTAGCAACTTCCTTTTCCCTTTGTTCTTACGTGGTACCCGCTTGACCAATCTAGACAAAATTTGGCACATGGCCACCATTTGACCCAACTTAGAAAATAAGGTAGGTTTTAAACCCATAACCCCTTCCTCTTCCCTTTGTTACTTATGTGGTACCCACTTGACCAATGAAGATAAAATTTGGCACATGGCCACTATTTGACCCAATTTAGAAAATAGGGTAGGTTTCTAACCTCTATTCCCTTCCTCTTCCTCTTCCCTTTGTTACTTACGTGCTCACCACATGACCCATCTAGACAAAATTTGGCACACATGGCCATCATTTGACCCAAATTAGAAAATAGGGTAGGTTTCAAACCCGTAGCCCATTCCCCCATCCCTTAGTTACTTATGTGGTAACCGCTTGACCAATCTAGACAAAATTTGGCATACATGGCCATCCTTTGACCCATCTTAGAAAACAGGGTAGGTTTTAAACCTGTGGCCCCATCCTTTTCCCTTTGTTACTTATGTGGTAACCATATGACCAATCTAGACAAAATTTGGTGCATATACATCATTTGACCTATCTTAGAAAATAGGGTAGGTTTCAAACTCGTAGCCTCTTCTCCGTTCCCTTTGTTATGTATGTGTTATGCACTTGTCCAATCTAGACAAAATTTGGCACATGGCCATCATTTGAGGCAACTTAGAAGAAAATAGGGTAGGTGTCAAACCTGTAGCCCCTTCCTCTTCCCTTTGTTACTTATGTGGTACCCAGTTGATCAATCTAGACAAAATTTGGCACATGGCCATCATTTGACCCAACTTAGAAAGAAGGGTAGGTTTTAAACATATATCCCCTTCACCCTTCCCTTTGTTACTTACATGGTAACCGCTTGAGCGATGTAGGCAAAATTTGACCCAGGGCCATCATTTGAACCAACTTAGAAAATAGGGAAGGTTTCAATCCCGTAGCCCCTTCCTCTTCCCTTTGTGACTTATGTGGTAACCGCTTGACCAATCTCGAGGCATGCTCCCTACCGGTCGCCGAGCGGGCTGCCCACGCCCTCGACCTTGCCTTCAGCCTGCGGCAGGATCAGAGCGTCATGGAGTTATGGGGCATGATACAGGACCTCCTCACCCTCCCTGACAACGCTGGCAGTGGAAAACAACTCGAAATAAGCCTGTCGCAGGAGCTTCTCCTCTGTCAGCTCCTCCCGGAGGTCCGCACGCAAATCCCTGAGCTCTACGCCATGCCCCTCGAGGTCCTGATCCACACGGCGCAGCACCTGACAGACTCCGTGAAGGCAACGAAGCGGGTACCAGCGCCCGCACTCCCAGTCAGCACCATCCAGCAGGAGGAGGGCGCAGAGCAGGAGGTCAATGCTGTCACCAGGAGGCGCCCAGTGCCTCACAGCAGGTGGAATTCCCCGGGGCTTTGCCACTACCACAGGTGGTTCGGCAAGGATGCCCGGAACTGCCTGCCGCCCTGTTCATTCACCCATTCAAAAAATGGGGGAGGCGGTGGCCAGCAGGACAGGCCGCCATGGCAACAGAAGAACCCAGGGGCCCAGAGCCAGTAGGCTTCTACGTCCGTGACACCGTCTCTGGCAGGATGATGTTGGTCAACATGGGGGCCATTAGATCAATCTTCCCGCTATCCAGAGAGGACCGTAAGTGAGCACCAGACCCGGCTGCCTCCCTGACAGCCGCCAACGGGTCCCCCATCTTCTCCTACGGCACCAGGCCCCTGTTGATCTTCATCCTTGGCCGGAGATATTCCTGGGACTTTGTCGTCGTGGACGTAAGGACCCCACTCCTGGGTGCGGATTTCCTTGCCCACTTCGGGCTGGCAGTTGACGTCGGTCGGAAGCGCCTTCTCGACACCGACTCCTGCCAGTCCCTCCCCTTAGCAACGGGACCCAAGGTGCCCACCATCTGCTCCGCTGCCCCCCACCAGTACTCACAGCTGCTGAAGGAGTTCCCTGACGTGTTCAGGCCTGAGCTCCGCCAGATACCCAGGGCCCCAGCAAAACATGGCATCTACCATCACATAAAAACAAAGGGCCCCCTGCATACGCGAGGTTCTGGAGGCTTCCCCCTCGGCGCCTTCAGGAGGCCAAGAACGTGTTCGCCGAAATGGAGCGGCTGGGAATGTGTAAGAAGGCCTCCAGCCCGTGGGCCTCCCCCCTCCACATGGTGTAGAAACCGGACGGCTCCTGGAGACCCTGCGGCGACTACAGACGGCTCAACCTCGCAACAGAACCTGACCATTACCCCCCACTGAACATGCAGGATCTCACGGCCTCCTTCCACGGGGCCAAAATATTCACTAACTTGGATCTCTTGAAATCTTATTTCCAGGTACCAGTCGGGCTAGAGGACATACCGAAGACTGCCATCATCACGCCTTTCGGGTCCTACGTGTTCGCCTTCTCCACCTTCGGCCTGAGGAATGGCGGGGCGACCTTCCAGCAGCTCATGGACAGCATCCTTGGGGACCTGAAGTTCTGCGTCTGCTACGTGGAGGATATCCTTATATTTTCCAGGTCCCACAAGGAGCACCAGAAGCACATCTGGGCAGTCCTGCAGCACCTGCAGAAGAACGGCCTCGTCGTACGTTTCGACAAGTGCACTTTTGGCATCCAGAAAGCCGACTTCCTGGGCCACGAGGTATCCCCGGATGGTGTCCGCCTGCTCACATCCAAAGTCGCAGCCGTCACCATGTTTCCTGTCCCCACCTCCGTCAAGGGCGTCCAGGAGTTCCTCGGGATGGTGAACTACTACAGGAGGTTCATCCCCGGGATTGCACACACCATGGCCCCCTGACAGAGACCCTGAAAGGCCAGCCAAAGTCCTTAGTGTGGGAACTCAGTCAGCAGCAGGCCTTCTCCCTGACGAAGGCCAACCTTGCCGAGGCAACCGCCTTGGCCCACCAGGATTCCCACCACTCCCCCTCCAGCGGACGACGGACGCCAGCAGCGCTGCCTGTGGAGTTGTCCTGGAGCAGGTCATCGACGGCAACCCCCAGCCCATCGCCTTCTTCAGCAAGAAGTTCATCCCCGCAGAGGCCTGCTACAGCACCTTCGACAGGGAACTCTGCGCAGTGTACTGTGCAGTCTGGCATTTCAAGTTCCTCCTGGAGGGCACGCCCTTCACAATCTACACGGACCACCAGCCACTGGTCCATGCCTTCACCAAGCAAGGGGACGCAAGGTCTTCCAGGCAGCAACGACACCTCTTGGCCATTGCGGAGTTAACCTGCTCCGTCAAGTACTTCCCTGGCAGGAAGAACCCTGTGGCGGACGCCCTCTCCAGAGTCAAGCTTAACAAGGTGCAGCTGGGAATCAACCACAAAGACCTCACCAGGGAGCAGGCCGCCAACCCAGAGACCCCAGCCTACTGCACCATCATCATGTCCCTGAAGTGGAGGGATGTGCCCCTCGCCCCCGGGGGCCCAAATCTCCTCTGCCACGTCAGTACTGGCCAGCCCCGCCCCCTGGTGCCCGCCTCCTGGCGCCACCAGCTATTCAACGTCATCCACGGGCTGTCACACCCTTCCGACAGGACGATGGCCAAGCTGCTGTCAGAGAAGTTTGTCTGGCATGGAGTGCAGAAGGATGCAAGGACCTGGGCGAGGCAGTGCCTGCAGTGCCAAACCAGCAAGATGGGGCGTCACATGGAGTCTGGGGTAGGCGAGTTCCCACAGCCAGCCCGGCGGTTCGGCCATGTTCACATCGACGTTGTCGGACCCCTTCCCCCGTCAGGCGGGTCCAGATATCTCCTGACGGTGGTCGACCGCACTGATTAAAGCTTGAAGTTTATCATGAGAGTGTGCAACAAGTGCTATATCATCGGCATATCTGATATTATTAATATTGACTCCTCCAACCTTAATTCCTTCCATATCTCTGAGGTCTGTCATTATCATTTCACTATATAAATTGAAGAGATCAGGTGATAACACACAACCCTGTCTTACACCTCTCTTGATGTGCCTAGTCTCTGATTCATCATTTTCTACTTTCACTGATGCCTCTTGATTCCAATATAAATTCTTTATCAATCTTAGATCTTTCCCATCGATATTTATCTGTTCCAATATCCTTATAAGGTTTACATGTCTAACCCGATCAAAAGCCTTTTCATAGTTAACAAAACAAACATACAAATCATTTTTAACTTATATTGCTCTCGCCATCAATATTCTCAAAATAAAAATTGCATTTCATGTCCCTTTATTTCTCATAAAACCACAACCCCCTTGACTAATCAAGACAAAATTTGGCACATGGCCATCATTTGCCCCAACTTAGATTATAGAGTAGGTTTCAAACCCGTAGCCCATCCCCCTTCTCTTTGTGCCTTATGTAGTAACCGCTTGACTAATCTAGACAAAATATGGCATATGGCCATAATTTGACCCAACTTGGAAAATAGTGTAGGTTTCAAACCCGCATCCCCTTCCCCACTCCGTTTGTTATTTATGTGGTAACCGCTTTACCAATCTAGACAAAATTTAGCACATGTCTTCATTTGACATAACTTTGGTAATAGGGTAAGTTTCAAACCTGTAGCCCCTTCCCCCTTTCATTTGTTACTTCTGTGGTAAACTCTTGACCAATCTAGACGAAATTTGGCACGTGGCAATCACTTGGCCCAACTTAGAAAATAGGGTAGGTTTCAAACCTGTAGCTCCCTCTCCCTTTCCTTTCTTATTTATCTGGTAACTGCGTGACCAATCTAGACAAAATTTGGCACATGGCCATCATTTGACCCAACTTAGAAAATAGGGTAGGTTTCAAACCTGTAACCCCTTCCCCCTTCCCTTTGTTACTTATGTGGTAACTACTTGACAAATCTAAACAAAATTTGGCACGTGTCCATCATATGACCCAACTTATAAAACTGGGTAGGTTTCAAACCCATGTAGCCCTTTCCTCTTCCATTTGTTAGATATGTGGTAACTGCTTGACGAATATAACAAAATTTGGCACATGACCAACATTTGAACCATCTTAGAAAATAGGGAAGGCTTCAAACCTGTAAACCCTTCCTCTTCCCTTTGTTACTTATGTGGTAACCGCATGACCAATCTAGACAAAATTTGGCACATGTCCATTGTATAACCCTAATTAGAAAATAGGACAGGTTTCATACCTGTAGCCCCTTCCCCTTCCCTTTGTTACTTATGTGGTAACCACTTGGCCAATCTAGAGAAAATTTGGCATGTGTTCTTCCTATGACCCAACTCAGAAAATTGGCTAGGTTTCAAACCCGTAGCCCCTTCCCCCTTCCCTATGTTACTTATGTGGTTATTACCTGACCAATCTAGACAAAATTTGGCATCTGTCCATCATTTGACCTAATTTAGAAAATAGGGTAGGTTTCAAATCCATAGCACCTTCCCCCTTCCCTTTGTTACTTATTTGGTGTCTACCTGATCAATCTAGAAAAAATTTGGCACATGTCCATCATATGGCCCAACTTAGAAAATAGGGCAGATTTCAAACCTGTAGCACCTTTCCCCTTCCCTTTGTTACTTATGTGGTAAGTGCTTGAGCAATCTAGACAAAATCTGGTACATGTCCATTGTATGATCCAGCTTAGAAAATGGGGTAATTTTCAAACCCGTAGCCCCTTCCCCCTTCCCTTTGTTACTCATGTGGTAACTACCTGACTAATCTAGACAAAATTTGGCATTTGTCCATCTTATGACCCATCTTAGAAATTAGGGTAGGTTTCAAACCCGTAGCCCCTTCCGCCTTCCCTTTGTTACTTATGTGGTAACTACCTGACCAATGTAGACATGGCACATTGCTATCATTTGACCCAACTTAGAAAATAGTGTAGGTTTTAAATCCTTAGTCCCTTCATCCTTCCCTTGTTACTTATGTCGTAACCGCCCGACCAATTTAGACATAATTTGGCACGTGTCCATCGTATCACCCAATTTTGGAAAATAGGATAGGTTTCAAACCAAAAGACCCTTCCCCCTTCCCTTTGTTACTTAAGTGGTAACTGCTTGACCAATCTAGGCAATATTTGGCACTTGGTTATCATTTGACAATACTTAGAAAATAGGGTATGTTTTAAACCTGTAGCCCCTTCTTCCTTCCCTATGTTACTTATGTGGTAACTGCCTGACGAATCTCGACAAAATTTGGTACATGTTCATCATATGACCCAACTTAGAAAATAGGATAGTTTTCACACCTGTAGCCCCTTCCCCCTTTCCTTTGTTACTTATGTGGTAACTACCTGACCAATCTTGACAAAATTTGGCACATGTCCATCACATGACCTAACTTAGAAAATAGGGTAGGTTTCAAACATGTAGTCCCTCCCCCCTTCCCATTGTTACTTATTTGGTAACTGCTTGACCAGTCTAGACAAAATTTGGCATGTGTCCATTATTTGACACAACTTAGAAAATAGGGTAGGTTTCAAACCCATAGCCCCTTCCCCATTCCCTTTGTTACTTATGTGGTAACTACTTGACCAATCTAGACAAAATATGGCACATGGGTATCATTTGACACAACTTAGATAATAGGGTAGGTTTCAAACCCGTAGCCCCTTCCCCCTTCCCTTTCTTATTTATGTGGTAATCGCTTGACCAATCTAGACAAAATTTGGGAAATGGCCATCGTTTGACCCAACTTAAAAAATAGGGTAGGCTTCAAACCCGTAGCCCTTCCCCCTTCCCTTTGTTACTTATGTGGTGTCTTCTTGACCAATCTTGACAAAATTTAGCAAATCGCCATCATTTGACTTAACTTAGATAATAGGATAGGTTTCAAACCCATAACCCCTTCCCTTTGTAACTTATGTGGCAACCGGTTGACCAATCTAGACAAAATTTGCACATGACCATCATTTGACCCAATTTAGATAATAGGGTAGGTTTCAAACCTGTAGCCTCTTCCCTATGTAACTTACGTGGCAACCACTTGAGCAATGTAGACAAAGTTTGGCACATGGCCATCATTTGACCCAATTTAGATAATAGGGTAGGTTTCAAACCTGTAGCCACTTCCCTATGTAACTTATGTGGCAACAGCTTGACCAATCTAGACAAAATTTGGTACTTGGCCATCATTTGATCCAACTTATATAATAGGGTAGGTTTCAAACCCATAGCTCCTTCCCTATATAAATTATGTGGCAACTGCTTGACAAACCTGGACAAATTTTGGCACATGGCCATCATTTGACCCAATTTAGATAATAGGGTAGGTTTCAAACCTGTGCTGCTTCCCATTCCCCATCCCTCTGCAACTTATGTGGTAACCACTTGGTGAATCTAGACAAAATTTGGCACGTGGCCAGCATTTAACCCAACTTACAAAATAGGGTAGGTTTCAAAGCCGTAGCCCTTTCCTCTTCACTTTGTTACTTATGGGGTACCCGGTTGACCAAATGTAGATAAATTTGGCACATGGCCATCATTTGACCCAACTTAGATAATAGGTTAGGTTTCAAACCTGTAGCCTCTTCCCCATTCTCTTTGTTACTTATGTGGTAACTGTTTGACCAATCCAGACAAAATTTGGTACGTGGCCATCATTTGCTCCAACTTACAAAATCGGGTAGGTTTCAAACCCTTAGTCCCTTCCTCTTCCCTTTGTTACTTATGTGGTTTCTGCTTGAGCAATCTAGACAAAATTTGGCTCATGGCCATCATTTGACCCAACTTAGAAAATAGGGTATGTTTGAAACCCGTCGCCCCTTACCCATTCGCTTCGTTACTTATGTGGTAACTGCTTGACCAATCTAGACAAAATTTGGCACTTGGCCATCGTTTGACCCAGCTTTGAAAATAGGGTAGGTTTTAAACCCGTAGTCCCTTCCTCTTCCCTTTGTTACTTATGTGGTAATTTCTTGACCAATCTAGAGAAAATTTGGCACATGGCCATCATTTGACCCAACTTATAAAATAGGATAGGTTTCAAACATCTAGTCACTTCCTCTTCCCTTTGTTACTTATGTGGTTACCGCTTGACCAATCTAGACAAAATTTGGCACATGGCCACCATTTGACTCAAATTTGAAAATAGTCTAGGTCTGAAACCCATATCCCCTTCCCCCATTGTTCCTTATGTGGTCACCACTTGACCAATCTAGATAATATTTGGCACATAGTCATCATTTGACCCAACTTAGAAAATAGGGTAGGTTTGAAACCCATAGCCCTTCCCCTTCCTTTTGTTACTTATGTGGTAACAGCTTGACCATTCTAGACAAAATTTGGCTCATGGCCATCGTTTGACCCAACTTAGAAAGTAGGGTAAGTTTCAAACCTGTAGCCCCTTCCTCTTCCCTTTGTTACTTATGTGGTAGCTGGTTGACCAATCAAGACAAAATTTGGCACATGGCTATCATTTGACCCAACTTGGAAAATAGGGTAGGCTTCATTCCCGTAGCCCCTTCCTCTTCCCTTTTTTTATGTAAGGTTCTTTTATTATTCTCTCTTTCTGTTTATGTCTGCTATTCGTTGCGAAGTTAAGAAGGTTACTTTTCTTTATATATGCTTATCGTTCTGGCTTTTTTTTATGGAGTAGTGTAGTTTTCCCAGGAGGCTTTAAAAAGACGCTAATTAGTTTTTCTTTCTTCATTAACACTAATAATAAAGTTACAGTAGGTTTACAAAATGACTTGCAGTGCAAGATTACAGGAGTGTCAAAAGTGAGCTTTTCTTATTTTGCTATTTTGCTTCCTTGCTCCCTTCTCTGCTGCTTTCTGCTACCTTTCTCTCGCTCCTCTCGCTCCCCCTCAGAACTGGACTTGATAAGGATTTCTGGAAGTCTCTGTCCAGCCCCTTTGTAGGCAGAATCTTGGTTTCTGTCCCACCTCTGTAGATGCTTAATTAGTTAGGCTAATCTAAAAACGTCCCTTTTTGGGTGGATTTTTTGGAAACCGCACCTTCTTCAAAAGGAGGTGCTTGTATGTCACTGGAAGTTATGGATTCTGATGGCTGTATACCCAGCTAAGGCCACCATGCATTTTATGACGAATTTTTTATGGTTTCCAACTCGATTAAGTGCAGTCATAATGCCTTTGTCACCATGACAGAATAATAACACATATCCGCATTTGGCTTTTGTAGTTACAACACAGGTTTTGCTTTTCTGGCGCTAGCTTACAATCTTTTATACTTTTCAGTTTGGCCTTGTCATCATGATATAGCCAAAACACAGATGGTTTGGTTTTCCCTCTCTCTCTCTCTCTCTCTCTCTCTCTCTCTCTCTCTCTCTCTCTCTCTCTCTCTCTCTCTCTCTCTCTTCTCTTTCTGTTCGTTTTCTTCAAATCTCTCTCTCCCTCTCTCTCTCTCTATCTATGTCTATCAATGGAAGGTTTCTCTCTCTTTCTCTCTTTCGTTATGTTAACTAATATTCAGAATATCCAGAATTTCTAGTTATTCTTACAGTTACTTAAGGGGTACCTGCTTCACCAATCTAGACAAAATTTGGCACGTGGCTATTATTTGAACCAATTTAGATAATAGGGTAGGTTTTAAACCCATAGCCCCTTCCCCCTACCCTTTGTTACCTATGTGGTAACCACTTGACCAAACTAGACAAAATTTGGCACACGGCCATTATTTGACCCAACTTAGAAAATAGGGTAGGTTTGAAACCCTTAGACCCTACCTCTTCCCTTTGTTACTTATGTGGTACTTGCTTCACCAATATAGACAAAATTCGGCACATGGCCATCATTTGACCCAACTTAGAAAATAGGGTAGGTTTCAAACCCATAGCCCATTCCTCTTCCCTTTGTTACTTATGTGGTAACTGCTTGACCAAACTAGACAAAATTTGGCATATGGCTATCATTTCACCCAACTTAGAAAATAGGGTAGGTTTCAAACCCAGAGCCAATACCTCTTCCCTTTGTTACTTATGTGGAACCCACTTGACCAATCTAGAAAAAATTTGGCACGTGGCCATTATTTGACACAGCATAGACAATAGGGTAGGTTTCAAACCCGTAGCCTCTTCCCCCTTCCTTTTGTTATTTATGTGGTATCAGTTTGACCAATCTAGACAAAATTTGGCACGTGGCCATCATTTGACCCAACTTAGATAATAAGGTACGTTCAAAATCGTAGCCCCTTCCCCCTTCCGTTTGTTACTTATGTGGTAATCGCTTGACCAATCTAGACAAAATTTGGCATCTGGCCATGATTTGACCTAATGAAATAATAGGGTAGGTTTCAAACCCGTAGCCTCTTTCCTATGTAACTTATGTGGCAGCCACTTGACCAATCTAGACAAAATTTGGTACTTGGCCATCATTTGATCCAACTTATATAATAGGGTAGGTTTCAAACCCATAGCCCCTTCCCTTTAAAACTTATGTGGCAACTGCTTGACAAACATGGACAAAATTTGGCACATGGCCATCATTTGACCCAATTTAGATAATTGGGTAGGTTTCAAACCTATACTTCTTCCCATCCCCCATCCCTCTTCCCCCTTCCTCTGCAACTTATGTGGTAACCACTTGGTGAATCTAGACAAAATTTGGCACGTGGCCAGCATTTAACCCAACTTACAATATAGGGTAGGTTTCAAAGCTGTACCCCCTTCCACTTCACTTTGTTACTTATGGGGTACCTGGTTGACCAAATGTAGATAAATTTGGCACATGGCCATCATTTGACCCAACTTAGATAATAGGTTAGGTTTCAAACCTGTAGCCTCTTCCCCCTTCTCTTTGTTACTTATGTGGTAACCGTTTGACCAATCTAGACAAAATTTGGTACGTGGCCAACGTTTGACCCAACTTGCAAAATAGGGCAGGTTTCAAACCCATAGCCCCTTCGTCTTCCCTTTGTTACTTATGTGGTTACTACTTGACCAATATAGACAAAATTTGGCACATGGCCATCATTTGACCCAACAGAAAATAGGGTAGGTTTCAAAACCGTGTCTGCTTCCTCTTCCTATTATTACTTATGTGGTAACCGCTTGACCAATCTAGACAAAATTTGGAACATGGCCATCATTTGACCCAACTCAGAAAATAGGGTAGGTTTGAAACCCGATGCCCCTTCCCCTTCACTTTGTTATTTATGTGGTACCCGCTTGCCCAATGTATACAAAATTTGTTATGTGTCCATCATTTCACCTAACTTAGAAAATAAGGTAGGTTTCAACCCTGTATCCCATTCCCCCTTCCCTTTGTTCCTTATGTGGTAAACGCTTGACCAATCTAGACAAAATTTTGCACGTGTCCATCATATGACCCAACTTAGAAAATAGGGTTGGTTTCAAACCCGTAGCCCCTTCCTCTTCCCTTTGTTACTTCTGTGGTTACTGCTTGACCAATGTAGACAAAATTTGGCACATGGCCATCATTTGACCCAACTTACAAAACAGGGAAGGTTTCAAACCCGTAGGCCCTTCCTCTTCCCTTTGTTACTTATGTGGTAACCACCTGCCCAATCTAGACAAAATTTGGCACATGTCTATCATATGACCCAACTTAGAAAAAAGGGTGTTTCAAACCCATAGCTCCTTCCCTGTTCCCATTGCTACTTATGTGGTAAACGCACAACCAATCTAGACAATATTTGGCACATGTCTTTCATATGGCCCAACTTAGAAAATATGGCAGATTTCAAACCCATAGCCCGTTCCCCTTTCACTTTGTTACTTATGTGGCAACTACCTGACCAATCTAGACAAAATTCCGCAAATGTCCATTATATGACCCAACTTAGAAAATAGGGTAGGTTTTAAACCTGTAGCCACTCCCCACTTCCCTTTGTTACTTATGTGGTAACTACCTGACCAATCTAGACAAAATTTGGCACGTGTCCATCATATGACCCGGCTTAGAAAATAGGGTAGGTTTCAATCCCGTAGCCACTTCCCCCTTCCCTTTGTTACTTATGTGGCAACTGCTGGACCAATGTAGACAAAATTTGGCACATGGCTATCAATTGACCCAACTTAGAAAATAGGGTAGGTTTCAAACCCGTAGCCTCTTCCCCCTTCCCTTTGTTACTTATGTGGTAACTGCCTGACCAATCTAGACAAAATTTGGCACGTGTCCATCATATGACCCAAATAGAAAATAGGGTATTTTTCAAACCCGTAGCCCCTTCACCCTTCCGTTTGTTACTCATGTGGTAACCTGTTGACCAATGAAGACAAAAGTTGGCACATTGCCATCATTTGATACAACTAAGATAATAGGGAAGGTTTCAACCCGTAGGTCCTTCCCCCTTTCCTTTGTTACTTATGTGGTAATCGCTTGACCAATGCAGAGTAAATTTGGCACTTGCTCATTATTTGACACAACTTAGATAATAGGGTAATTTTCAAACCTGTAGCCCTTTCCCCATTCCCTTTGTTACTTATGTGGTAACTGCCAGACCAATCTGGACAAAATTTGGCACATGCCCAATATTTGACACAACTTAGATAATAGGGTAGGTTTCAAACCCGTACCCACTTTCCCCTTCCCTTTGTTACTTATGTGGTAACAACTTGACCAATCTAGACAAAATTTAGCCCATTGCAATCGTTTGACCCAACTTAGAAAATAGGGTAGGTTTCAAAGAGGTAGCCTCTTACCCATTCCCTTTGTTACTTATGTGGTAACTGCTTTACTAATCTAGACAAAATTTGGCACATGGCCATCATTTGACCCAACTTGGATAATAGGGTAGGTTTGAAACCCATAGTACCTTCCCCATTTGCTTTGCTACTTATGTGGTAAGCACTTGAACAATCTAGACAAAATTTGGCATATGGCAGTTGTTTGACTCAACTTAGAAAATAGGGTAGGTTTCAAACCCGTAGCCCACTTCCCCTTCCCTTTGTTACTTATGTGGTAACCACTTGACCAATCTAGACAAAATTTGGCACATGGCCATCATTTGACACAACTTAGATAATAGGGAAGGTTTCAAACCTGTAGCCCCTTCCCATTTTTCTTTGTTACTTATATGGTAACCGCTTGACTATTGTAGATGAAATTTGACACATGGCCATCGTTTAACCCAACTTAGAAAATAGGGTAGGTTTCAAACCCGGAGTGCCTTCCCCATTCCTTTTGTTACTTATTTAGTATCCGCTTGACTAATCTTGACAAAATTTGGGACGTGGACACCATTTGACCCAACTTAGGTAATACGGTAGGTTTCAAACCTGTAGCCCCTTCCCTCTTCCCTTTGTTACACATGCGGTAATTGTTTGACCAATCGAGACAAAATTTGGCACATGGTCATCGTTTGATCCAACTTAGATAATAGGGTAGGTTTGAAACCCATAGCCCCTTTCCTCTTCCCTTTGTTACGTATGTGGTAATCGTTTGACCAATCTAGACAAAAGTTTGCACATGGCCATCATTTGACAAAACTTAGATAATATGGCAGGTTTCAAACCCATAGCCCCTTTCCCCTTCCCTTTGTTATTTATGTGGTAATCGCTTTACCAATCTAGACAAAATTTGGCACTTGGCTATCGTTTCACCGAACTTAGAATATAGGGTAGGTTTCAAACCCTTAGCCCCTTCCTCTTCCCTTTGTAGTGGTATCTGCTTGAGTAAAACTAGAGAAAATTTGGCATTTGGCCATCATTTGACCAACTTGGAAAATAGGGTATGTTTCAAACTCATAGCCTCGCCCTCTTCCCTTTGTTCCCTATGTGGTACTTACTTGACCAATCTAGACAAAATTTGGTACATGGCCATTATTTGATACAACTTATATAATAGGGTAGGTTTCAAACCTGTAGCCCCTTCCTCCTTCCCTTTGTTAATTATGTGGTACCCGTTTGATCAACCTATACAAAATTTGACACATGGCGATCATTTGACCCAACTTAGATAATGGGGTAAGTTTCAAAACCGTGGTCCCTTCCCCCTTTTGTTTGTTACTAATGTGGTAACCACTTGAGCAATCTAGACAAATTTGGCACATGGCCCTTATTTGACCCAGCCTACAATATAGGGTAGATGTGGTAACCACTTGAGCAATCTAGACAAATTTGGCACATGGCCCTTATTTGACCCAGCCTACAATATAGGGTAGGTTTCAAACCCGTAGCCCCTTCCTCTTCCCTTTTTTATTTATGTAGTAACTGCTTGACTAACCAAGACAAAATTTGGTACATGGCCATCATTTACCCTAACTTAGATATTAGGGTAAGTTTCAAACCCAGAGCCCGTTCCCCATTCCCTTTGTTACTTATGTGGTAACTGCTTGACTAATCTAGACAAAATTTGGCACATGACCATCATTTAATCCAACTTAGAAAATAGGGTAGCCCCTTCCCCCTTCCCTTTGTTACTTGTGGTACCTGCTTGTGCAATCTAGTGAAAATTTGGCACGTGTCCATCATATGACTCAGATTAGAAAATAGGGTAGGTTTCAAACCCGTACACCCTTTCTCTTCCCTTTGGTACTTATGTGGTAACTGCTTGACCAATGTAGACAAAATTTGGGACATGGCCATCATTTGACCCAACTTACAAAATAGGGAAGGTTTCAAACTCGTAGACTCTTCCTCTTCCATTTATTACTTATGTGGTAACTGCTTGAGCAATCTAGGCAAAATTTATCACATGTCCATCATATGACACAGCTTAGAAAATATGACAGGTTTCAAACCCATAATCCCTTCCCTCTTTTCTTTGTTACTAATGTGGTAAACGCATAACCAACCTAGACAAATTTTGTCACCTGTCTCTCATATGACACAATTAGAAAATAGGGTAGGTTTCAAATCTGTAGCCCTTTCATCCTTCCCTTTGTTACTTATGTTGTAACAACCTGACCAATCTAGACAAAATTTGACATGTGTCCATCATATGACCTAACTTAGAAAATAGGGTTGGCTTCAAACCCGTAGCCACTTCCCGCTTCCTTTTGTTACTTATGTGATAACCATTTGACCAATCTAGACAAAATTTAGCACGTGTCCATCAAATGACCAACTTAGAAAACAGGGTAGGTTTCAAACACATAGCCCCTTCCCCCTTCCCTTTGTTACTTGCGTGGTAATTACCTGACCAATCTAGACAAAATTTGGCACATGTCCATCATGTGGCCGAGCTTATAAAATAGGGCAGATTTCAAACACATATCCTTCCCCCTTCCCTTTGTTACTTATGTGGTAACTGTTTGACCAATGTAGACAAAATTTGTCACATGGCGATCATTTGACCCAACTTTGAAAATAGGGTAAGTTTCAAACCCCTAGTCCCTTCCTCCTTCCCCTTGTTACTTATGTGGTAACTTCCAGACCAATCTAGCCAAAATTTGGCATATGGCCATCATTTGACCCAACTTAGGGAATAGGGTAGGTTTCAAACCCATAGACTTTCCCCATTCACTTTGTTGCTTATGTGGTAATCGCTTGACTAATTTAGACAAAATTTTACACATGGCTGTCATTTGACCCAACTTTGAAAGTAGGGTAGGTTTGAAACCTGTAGCCCTTTCCCCTTTCATTTTGTTACCTTGTGGTAAGCACTTGAGCAATCTAGACAAAATTTGGCACATGGCCATAATTTGACACAACTTATATAATGTGGTAGGTTTCAAACCCATAGCCCCTTCCCTCTTCCCTTTGTTACTTTTGTGGTAACCGCTTGACCAATGTAGACAAAATTTGGCACATGGCCATCATTTGACCCAGCTTAGAAAATAGGGTAGGTTTGAAACCTGTAGCCCCTTCCCCATTCTGTTTGTTTCTTATGTGGTAACTGCTTGACCAATCTAGACAAAATTTGGCACATGGCCAACATTTGACCCTACTTAGGTAATAGGGTATGTTTCAAACCTGAAGCCCATTCCCCCCTTCCCTTTGTTACTTATGTGGTAATCGTTTGACCAATTGAGGCAATATTTGGCACATGGCCACCGTTTGACCAAACTTACAAAACAGGGTAGGTTTCAAGCCTGTAGCCACTTCCCCATTTCCTTTGTTACTTCTGTGGTAACCGCTTAACTAATCTAGACAAAATTTAACACATGGCCATCATATGACACATCTTAGATATTAGGGTAGGTTTCAGACCTGTAACCCCTTCCTCATTTTATTTGTTACTTATTTGGTAATTGCTTGGCGAATCTAGACAAAATTTGGCACATGGCCATTGTTTGACCCACCTTAGAAAATAGGATAGGTTTCAAACCCAAAGCACCTTGCCACTTCCCTTTGTTACTTACCGTATGTGGTAACCGCTCGACCAATCTAGACAAAATTTCGCACATGGCCTTCATTTGACCCAACTTAGAAAATAGGGTAGGTTTTCAACCCATAGCCACTTGCTTGTCCGTTTGTTACTTATGTGGTACCCACTTGAACAATCTTGACAAAATTTGGCAGATGGCCATCATTTGACCTAACATTGAAAATAGGGTAGGTTTCAAAACTGTATCCGCTTCCTCTTCCCATTATTACTTATGTGGTAGCCACTTGACCCATCTAGACGAAATTTGGAAATGTGGAACATGGCCATCATTTGACCCAACTTAGAAAATAGGGGAGGTTTGAAACGCATTGCTCCTTCCCCCTTCACTTTGTTATTTATGTGGTATCCACTTGACCAATGTAGACAAATTTTGGCATGTGTCCATCATTTGACCCAACTTAGAAAATAGGGTAGGTTTCAACCCCGTAGCCCCTTCCCCCTTCCCTTTGTTCCTTATGTGGTAACCGCTTGACCAATCTAGACAAAATTTGGCATGTGTCCATCATATGACCCAATTTAGGAAATAGGGTTGGTTTCAAACCCGTAGCCCCTTCCTCTTCCCTCTGTTACTTCTGTGGTTACTGCTTGACCAATCTAGAAAAAATTTGGCACATGGCCACCATTTGACCCAACTTACAAAATAGGGAAGGTTTCAAACCCGTAGGCCCTTCCTATTCCCTTTGTTACTTATGTGGTAACCGCTTGACCAGTCTAGACAAAATTTAGCATGTGTCTATCATATTAAAAAACTTCGAAAAAAGGGTATGTTTCAAATCTGTAGCTCCTTTCCTGTTCCCTTTGTTACTTATGTGGTAAACACATAACCAATCTGGACAATATTTGGCACGTGTCCATCATATGTCCCAGCTTAGAAAACAAGGTAGGTTTCAAAACCGTAGCCCCTTCCCCCTTAACTTTGTTACTTATGTGGTAACTACCTGACCAATCTAGACAAAATTTGGCATGTGTCTTTCATATGGCTCAACTTACAAAATAGGCAGATTTCAAACCCATAGCCCCTTCCACCTTCACTTTGTTACTTATGTGGCAACTACCTGACCAATCTAGACAAAATTTGGCACGTGTCCATCATATGACCCAACGTAGAAAATAGGGCAGGTTTTAAACCCGTAGCCACTTTCCCCTTCCCTTTGTTACTTATGTGGTAACTACCTGACCAATCTAGACAAAATTTGGCACATGTCCATCATATGACCCAGCTTAGAAAATAGGGTAGGTTTCAAACCTGTAGCCACTTCCCCTTTCCCTTTGTTACTTATGTGGCAACTGCTGGACCAATGTAGACAAAATTTGGCACATATCCATCATATGACCCAGCTTAGAAAATAGGGTAGGTTTCAAAACCGTAGCTTCTTCCCCATTCCCTTTGTTACTTTTGTGTCAACTGCTTGACCAATCTAGAGAAAATTTGGCTCAGGGCTATCAATTGACCCAACTTAGAAAATAGGGTAGGTTTCAAACCCATAGCCCCTTCCCCCTTCCCTTTGTTACTTATGTGGTAAAATCTTGACCAATGAAGACAAAATTCGGCACATTGCCATGCTGTGACACAACTTAGATAATAGCCCCTTCCTCCTTCCTTTTGTTACTTATGTGGTAATCGCTTGACCAATCCAGAGAAAATTTGGCACTCGTTCATTATTTGACACAACTTAGAAAATAGGGTAATTTTCAATCCTGTAGCCCCTTCCCCATTCCCTTTGTTACTTATGTGGTAACTGCTAGACCAATCTAGACCAAATTTGGCACATGCCCAATATTTGACACAACTTAGATAATAGGGTAGGTTTCAAACCCGTAGCCTCTTCCCCCTTCCCTTTGTTACTAATGTGGTAACCACTTCAGCAATCTAGACAAAATTTGGCACATGGCCATTATTTGACCCAACCTACAATATAGGGTAGGTTTAAAACACGTAGCTCTTTCCTCTTCCCTCTATTATTTATGTGGTAACTGCTTGACTAACCAAGAGAAAATTTGGTACATGGCCATCATTTACCCTAACTTAGATATTAGGGTAAGTTTCAAACCCGGAGCCTGTTCCCTCTTCCCTTTGTTACTTATGTGGTAACCACTTGACTAATCTAGACAAAATTTTGCACATGGACATCATGTAACCCAACTTAGATAATAGGGTAGATTTCAAACCCGTAGCTCCTTCCCCCTTCCCTTTGTTACTTATGTGGTAATCGCTTGATCAATCTAGACAAAATTTTGCACATGGCCATCTTTTGAGCCAACTTAGAAAATAGGGTAAGTTTCAAACCCGTTGCACCTTCTCCATTCCCTTTGTTACTTATGTGATAACCACTCTACCATTCTAGACAGAATTTGGCATATGGCCATTATTTGACACAACTTAGATAATAGGGTGGTATTTAAACCCTTAGACTCTTCCCCCTTCCCTTTGTTATATATGTTGTAATCACTTGACCAACCTAGACGAAATTTGGCACATGGCCATTGTTTGACCCAACTTAGAAAACGGGGCAGGTTTCAAACCCATATCCCCTTCCTCATTTCCTTTGTTACTTATGTAGTAACTTCCTGATCATTCTAGGCAAAATTTGGCACATGGCCATTATTTGACTCAACTTAGATAATAGGGTAGGTTTCAAATCCATAGACTTTTCCCATTCCCTTAGTTACTTATGTGGTAATCGCTTGAGCAATGTAGACAAAATTTGGCATGTGGTCGTCATTTGACCCAACTTAGAAAGTAGGGTTGGTTTGAAACCTGTAGTCCCTTCCCCTTTCCCTTTGTTACTTTTGTGGTAACCACTTGACCAATTTAGACAAAATTTGGCACATGGCCAATATTTGACACAACTTATATAATAGGGTAGGTTTCAATCCCATAGCCCCTTCCCTCTTCCCTTTGTTACTTATGTGGTAAACCCTTGACTACTGTAGACAAAATTTGGTACATGGCCAACGTTTGACCCAACTTAGAAAATAGGGTAGGTTTCAAACCCGTAGCCCATTTCTCTTCCTTTTGTTTCTTATATGATAACCACTTGACCAATCTAGACAAAATTTGGCACATGGCCACCATTTGACCTAATTTAGGTAATAGGGTAGGATTCAAACCCATAGGCCATTCCCCATTCTGTTTGTTACTTATGTGGTAACCTCTTGACCAACCTAGACAAAATTTGGCACATGGCCATCATTTGACCCAACTTAGGTAATAGGATAGGTTTCAAACCCATAGCCTGGTCCCCCCCCCCTTTGTTACTTATGTGGTAATCATTTGACGAATTGAGACTAATTTGGGACATGGCCATTGTTTGACCCAACCTACAATATAGGATAGGTTTCAAACCCGTAGCCCCTTCCCCATTCCCTTTGTTACTTCTGTATTAATCCCTTGACCAATCTAGACAAAATTTAACATATGACCATCATTTGACACAACTTAGATATTAGGGTAGGTTTCAAACCCTTAGCTCCTTCCCCTTTCCCTTTGTTACTCATATGGTAATCACTTGACCAATCTAGACAAAATTTGGTACATGGCCATTGTTTGACCCAACTTAGAAAATAGGATAGGTTTCAAACCTGAAGCACCGTACCCCTTCCCTTTGTTACTTATGTGGTAACTACTTGAATAATGTAGACAAAAATTTGACACATGGCCATCATTTGACCCAACTTAGTAAATAGGGTAGGTTTCAAACCCTTAACACCTACCCCCTTCCCTTTGTTACTTATGTGATAACCGCTTCACCAATCTAGACAACATTTGGCACATGGTGATCATTTGACCCAACTTAGAAAATAGGGTAGGTTTCAAACCCATAGCCCCTTCCCCCTTCCCTTTGTTACTTATGTGGTACCCGCTTGACCAATCTTAGAAAATAGGGTAGGTTTCAAACCCGTAGACCCTTTCTCTTCCCTTTGTTACTTATGTGGTAACTGCTTGACCAATGTAGACAAAATTTGGCACACGGCCATCATTTGACCCAACTTACAAAATAGGTAAGGTTACAAACTCGTAGACTCTTCCTCTTCCGTTTATTACTTAAGTGGTAACTGCTTGAGCAATCCACACAAAATTTGTCAGATGTCCATCATATGACCCAACTTAGAAAATATGGTAGCTTTCAAACCTGTAACCCCTTCCCTCTTTTCTTTGTTACTAATGTGGTAAATGCATAACCAATCTAGACAAAATTTGGTATGTGTCTATCATATGACACACTTAGAAAATAGGGTAGGTTTCAAATCCATAACCCCTTCACCCTTACCTTTGTTACATATGTTGTAACAACCTGACCAATCTAGACAAAATTTGAAATGTGTCCCTCATATGACTTAACTTAGAAAGTAGGGTAGGCTTCAAACCTGTAGCTGCTTCCCGCTTCCTTTTGTTACTTATGTGGTAACCACTTGACTAATCTAGACAAAATCTGGCATGTGTCCATCATACGACCAACTTAGAAAATAGGGTAGGTTTGAAACCCGTAAGCCCCTTCCCCCTTCCCTTTGTTACTTATGTGGTAATTACCTGACCAATCTAGACAAAATTTGGCACATGTCCATCGTGTGGCCGAGCTTATAAAATAGGGCAGATTTCAAACCCATAGTCCCTTCCCCCTTCCCTTTGTTACTTATGTGGTAACTGTTTGACCAATCCAGAAAAAATTTGTCACATGGCGATCATTTGACCGAACTTAGAAAATAGAGTAGGTTTCAAACCTGTAGCCCTTTCCTCCTTCCCTTTGTTACTCATGTGGTAACTTCCTGACCAATCTAGGCAAAATTTGGCATATGGCCATCATTTGACCCAACTTAGATAACAGGGTAGGTTTCAAACCCATAGACTTTCCCCATTCCCTTTGTTACTTATGTGGTAATCGCTGACCAATTTAGACAAAATTTGGCACATGGTCGTTATTTGACCGAACTTAGAAAGTAAGGTAGGTTTAAAACCCGTAGCCACTTCCCCTTTTCCTTTCTTACCTATGTGGTAACTGCTTGACCAATGTAGACAAAATCTGGCACATGGCCATCATTTGACACAATTTATATAATAGGGTAGGTTTCTAACCCATAGCCCGTTCCCTGTTCCCTTTGTTACTTATGTGGTAACCGCTTGGCCAATGTATGACCCAGCTTAGAAAATAGGGTAGGTTTCAAACCTATAGCCCCTTCCCCATTCTGTTTGTTACTTATGTGGTAAGTGCTTGACCAATCTAGAAAAAATTTGGCACATGGCCAACTTTTGACCCACCTTAGAAAATGGGGAAGGTTTCAAACCCGAAACACCTTACCACCAATCTAGACAAATTTCGCACATGGCCATCATTTGACCCAACTTAGAAAATAGGGTAGGTTTTAAACTCATAGCCATTTGCTCATCTGCTTGTAACCTATGTAGTACCCATTTGACCAATCTTGACAAATTTGGTAGATGGCCATCATTTGACCCAACATAGAAAATAGGATAGTTTCAAAACCGTATCCGCTTCCTCTTCCCATTGTTACTTATATGGTAGCCGCTTGACCAATTTAGACGAAATTTGGACATGGACATCATTTGACCCAACTTAGCTAATAGAGTGGGTTTGAAACTCATTGCCCATTCCCCCTTCCCTTTGTTATTTATGTGGTACCCGCTTGACCAATGTAGACAAAATTTGGCACGTGTCCATCATTTGACCCAACTTCGAAAATAGGGTAGGTTTCAACCCCGTAGCCCCTTCCCTGTTCCCCCTTCCCTGTTCCCCTTCCCCCCCTTCCCTGTTCCCCCTTCCCTGTTCCCCCTTCCCTTTTCCTAATGTGGTAACTGCTTGACCAATGTAGACAAAATTTGGCACGTGTCCATCATATGACCCAACTTAGAAAATAGGGTTGGTTTCAAACCCGTAGCCCCTTCCTCTTCCCTCTGTTACTTCTGTGGTTACTACTTGACCAACCTAGACAAAATTTGGCACATGGCCATCATTTGGCCCAACGTACATAATAGGGAAGGTTTCAAACCCGTAGGCCCTTCCTCTTCCCTTTGTTACTTATGTAGTAACCACTTGACCAATCTAGACTAAATTTGGCTCGTGTCCATCATACGACCCAACTTAGAAAAAAGGGTAGGTTTCAAATCCGTAGCTCCTTCCCTGTTCCCTTTGTTACTTATGTGGTAAACGCATAACCAATCTAGACAATATTTGGCACGTGTCCATCATATGTCCTTGCTTAGAAAACAGGGTAGGTTTCAAACCCATAGCCCCTTCCCTTTGTTACTTATGTGGTAACTACCTGACCAATCTAGACAAAATTTGGCACGTGTCTTTCATATGGCCCAACTTAGAAAATAGGGCAGATTTCAAACCCATAGCCCCTTCCCCCTTCACTTTGTTACTAATGTGGCAACTGCTTGACCAATCTAGAGAAAATTTTTTAAATGTCCATCATATGTCCTAACTTAGAAAATAGGGTAGGTTTTAAACCTGTAGCCACTTCCCCCTTCCCTTTGTTACTTATGTGGTAACTACCTGACCAATCTAGACAAAATCTGGCACGTGTCCATCATATGACCCAACTTAGAAAATAGGGTGGGTTTCAAAACCATACCACCTTCCGCCTTCCCTTTGTTACTTATGTGTTAACTGCTTGACCAATGTAGACAAAATTTGGCACATAGCTATCAATTGACCGAACTTAGAAAATAGGGTAGGTTTCAAACCCATAGCCCCTTCCCCCTTCCCTTTGTTACTTATGTGGTAACTGCCTGACCAATCCAGACAAAATTTGTCACGTGTCCATCATATGACCCAGCTTAGAAAATAGGGTATTTTAGACCCTTCCCCCTTCCCTTTGTTACTTTTGTGGTAACCTCTTGACCAATGAAGACAAAATTTGGCACATTGCCATCATTTGACACAACTTAGATAATAGGGTAGGTTTCAAACCCGCAGCCCCTTCCCCCTTCCCTTTGTTAATTATGTAGTAATCACTTGACCAATCCAGACAAAATTTGGCACTAGTCCATTATTTGACACAACTTAGATAATAGGGTATTTTTCAAACCTATAGCCCCTTCCCCATTCCCTTTGTTACCTATGTGGTAACAGCTTGACTAATCTAGACAAAATTTGGCACATGGCTATCATTTGACCCAACTTAGATAATAGGGTAGGTTTCAAACCCATAGCCCCTTCCTCCTTCCCTTTGTTACTTATGTGGTAATTGCTTGACCAATCCAAGCAAAACTTGGCATATGGCCATCATTTGACCCAACTTAGATAATGGGGTAGGATTCAAACCCGTAGACCCTTCCTCCTTCCCTTTGTTACTTATGTGGTAATTGCTTGACTAATCCAGACAAAATTTTGCATATGGCCATCATTTGACCCAACTTAAAAAATAGTGTAGGTTTCAAACCTGTAGCCCCTTCCTTTTGTTACTTTTGTGGTAACCACTTGACTAATCTAGACAAAATTTAGTACATTGGCGTCATTTGACCCATCTTAGGTAATAGGGTAGGTTTCAAACCTGTAGCCCCCTCCCTATTTAACTTATATGGCAACTGCTTGACCAATCTAGACAATATTTGGTATGTGGCCATCATTTGACCCTACTTAGACAATATGGTAGGTTCCAAACCCATACCCTCTCCCCCTTTCCCTTCGCCATCTCACTTCCCCCTCCGCTTTGTAACTTATGTGGCAACCTCTTGACTGATCTAGACAAAATTTGCCACTTTGCCATCATTTGACCAAACTTAGATAAAAGGGTATGTTTCAAACCCGTCCCACTTCCCCTTCCCCTTCCCCTTCCCCTTCCCCTTTGTAACTTACGTGATAACAGCTTAACCGAACTAGACAAAATTTGGCACTTGGCAATCATTTGACCCATCTTAGAAAATGTAAACCCTTACCCCCTTCGCCTTCCCCCTTCCCTTTGTAACTTATGTGGTAACCAATTGACTGGTTGAGACAAAACTTGGCACGTGGCCATCATTTGACCCAGCTTAGATAATAGGGTAGGTTTTAAACCCATCCCACCTTCCGCTTCCACTTCCCCCATCCAACTTCCCCTTGTAACTTATGTGGTAACTGCTTGACCTATTTAGACAAAATTTGGCATGTGGACATCATTTGACCCAACTTAGATAACAGTCAGAACAGTAATACCTGGATAAGTGGGAAAGCCAGTAGAGTAATACCTGGATAAATGGTACAGTCAGCAAAGTAATATTTGGATAAAAGGGACAGGCAGCACAGTAATAAGTGGATAAATGGGATAGTCCCCACAGTAACACCTGGATAAAAGGGACTGTCACCACAATAATACTGGATAAAAGGGATGGTCACAATACCTGGATAAAAGGAACGGTCAGAACAGTAATACCTGTATAAACGGGATAATCACTACAGTAATATCTGGATAAAAGGGACGCTTAGAACAGTAATAACTGGATAAATGGGCCACATAATACAGTAATACCTGGATAAAAAGGACAGCTACCGCAGTAATACCTGGGTAAATGAGACAGTCAGTACAGCAATACCTGAATAAATGGGACAATCAGTATAGTAATACCTGGATAAATGGGCCAGTCAGTACAGTCATACCTGGATAAAAGGGACAGTCACCACAGTAATAAATGGATAAATGGGACAGTCACTACAGTAATATCTGGATAAATGGGACAGTCAGTAGAGTAACTTCTGGATAAAAGGTGATAGTCAGCACAAGGAAGTGCAGAAATTTTTTTTGGAGTCCTTCAGAGTTTTCCCAGGCAGAGCACCGGTTTGGTCAGGAAGTGTGTGTGTGTGTGTGTGTGTGTGTATATATATATATATATATATATATATATATATATATATATATATATATATATATATATATATATATATACATACATACATACATACACACACACATATATATCTAATATATATTATCACACTCAGGTTGGCAATGTAACCTCATTCTGATACTACAGATACAGGGTCGAATCCTGTTACAGTCGTCAGAATTTCTCCAGGCTTGATAGTGACAAGCAAATCCAAAATATGTGAAAAATTCGAGAAGTTAAGAAAGCATTGTGGTTATTATAATAACACACACACACACACACATATATATATATATACACACATATACTATCTGATCAACCCATCACTGCCTGGGAAAACTTTGGATGACGGTCTATGGGCAGGAGGACAGAAGGGGGAGGGGGAGGGGGAATGAATAGGGGAAGGGAAGGGGAGGGAGAAGGGAGAGGGGAAGGGTGAAAGGGAGGAAAAGGGAGGGGAAGGGGAAGAGGAAGGGAAAGGGTAGGGAAGAGAAAGGGGAAGGGGGAGGGATAAAGAAGGGAAGAGGAAAGGGGAAGGGGAAGGGGAGGGGATGTTACATTCCTCTATCAGAAGAGAATAAAAAGCATCTCCACTGAACACAGACAATAAATAAAAAATATTGAATTTCTACAATTCGCACTCAGGTGTGTCTGTGTATTTGTGCATGTGTGTGGAAGGGGAGAAGGTCTGTCTCTCGTGCAACAACAGATGGACCCAATGTTGTCACATTTCCACATCACTGAGTTCCATGCTCGCCTAAATTTTAAATTCATTCAACCATTGGCAAAATCTAACGTATATAAAACAATACATGCTTTCCTTCATGGTCTGAAGATCATTTCTCATAAACATCCTCATCAAGTTAATCACAATAACTTTTTGCATTTCTTGAAACAATTCTAAATAGATTTAAGTTACCTTAATTAGATGGAAACCTAAAGTGGTTACTCTGTTGTCGTCTGCATTTGATGTGTCAATCGATACTTCGTTCGATCAACTTCTGCTGCTTCATGATTCAGCATAAACAACCATTCTTCGATGGCGCTTTATTCAGTCGTTATTTTATAAACATATATAAATATGCAAATGACCGAGAATATAGGTCAATGAATCATACAAGAATATAATATATCTGACCGCAATAAACCTATAACGAATTCCGAAGGTAAAAACGAAGAAGAAACGATCGAATAAATGAGAAAATTCGCATCTGAACTAATAAAAAATAAGATATGCTGTCGTCATACATCTTGCACGTCGTGTTGATCTAGAAGTAATATGCATGCATGAATGAGGAAGACAACTAAAACAACAAATCTTTGGACCTGCTGGTTTGGGTTCACTGCTTTATAGCTATAAAATATGTTACGTAACAAAACCAAAAATATTTGATTTGGCAATACAACCACGCAGTGAGGTATATGTTTAACACTTAGATTGATAATTATCATAAATTATGAGCAAAATTCACGTAAATTCTGATAAAAGTTAATGTTATAGGGGATTTATTGTTGTAGGTTAATCATTCCTCTGGTAGCGCCGGAAGAAAAGTTGAAGTGTCAGTTGAAAAATGAGAATAAACCCAGAAAACTGCAGGAAAGGGTGACATAAAAATGAAATTTTCATTTGTTTTGTTCGTGTTTGTATGTCTGTCACGGGGTAGGGGTTTGGTTTTGAGTTAGAAACCTTTCTGGAGTGACACAGAAGCCGTTTGCAAAATTTTGTCTTGGTCTGTCAAGCAGTTTGGATTTCTATTGAAGCCAAACAAATATACAAACATTCACTTTTACATAGCTTTTACTAGCTGACCACCCAGCGCTGCCCAGAAAAACTCTGAATGACATTCAGTAAACTATCTCTCTCTCCTAACACCCCCAAGTTTACCTGTCATTTCTTCTGTCAGTACAACGAAACTGCCGTTAAAACTTACTTGTAGATACCAGTTTGTGGGCGGAGACAGTCCATGACGAGAATTTTCTCGACAGCAGCTCAGTGAATTTGGCTTTTGCCTGATGTTCTAGGCTTGATACAAAATCAAAAAAAGATACCGACACTAAAACAGCACAAACAATTGGCGGCTATATAAACACAAGGGCATTTTCAAGTTTTATACAAAAATAAACTATAATTGTAGAAAAAATATACCCGAGCTATTCACATTTACGTTAATTACTAAAAAAAATACAATCAGTTACACGGACATTACATTAACACTGACTATAGCTGGGCCAACAAGCACACCAGAGGTCATAGGGAAATACACGAATAAAACTCACGGAAAAAGGATTTGCACCAAGGCACACAGCGCTTTACTTTTAATCTAACAATGTAGGCTTCGCTACCAATGACAAATTCTGAAAGTAATTTCATACACAAAGAATGAATCCTGGACTACGTATGGGTCGCTTACTGAGACACTAAAAATTGTCTTAAATTTAACAAACTAACTTATATTAGGAATTAAACTAGCGATCGAACATTACTTTATCACTGGACATGATACACGTCCACGCAAAACAAAGGATGGCCTCGATGAAGACCGATGAAAATGATGGCGTGACACTTACAGTAGGCCTATACCTTCTATAGAGATTCGGCTATCAACTGATTTTCAGATTTCAGAGCCTACCTGCTGAGCTTCAAGCTCGCTTAGTATCTAGGGGAAGAGCAAGCACAGGCTGCTTTGCAGCAGCTTATATACGTCCCTTTCCAGAATGTTCCAAAATTCCAGATTTACAAGGACCTTTCTATAACTAAGTTCCTCAGGTGCAAAACTCTTCTTAATTGAAAGTGCAACCTACCGTACACTTTCCAGAAATAAAGAACACGTTACAAATGAAATAATTACAGCATTTTCAAATTCAGAACCATCACATATGCTTCCACGACTAGATAAGAGGTTTAGTTGGCAAAATCCCCACAGGAGGTTTTGTCGACATCCTCCCTGCCAGACGGATCTAACAGATAAAACAGCAAAGTTAAAAATGACATCTGAAGTGGACAACGTTCATTTCTGATTTACAGCCCAGATATGACTGGAGACCTCCCAATCACATCTGGCTCGCAGTACAAGCAGGATGTTGGACAGTAGCCTATTTCGTCTATTACAATCATACAATACACAAAAACAATGAAATGTAAACAATGGTACAACGGTGTTCCTCTCTCTCGCTAGCACGCAAAACTATCAAATCATCTAACTATAATGGTCCCTGGACCTACATGTAGTCGTTCCTCCTCAGGGAACAATGTTTATATGCAACGTACAAAATATTATATAGTCTACCCTTTCAGAGCCAATATTTCATTTTCTTTCGTTGGGCTAGAACCGTTTTCTCTTTGAGTCTACCCTTAACTCTGTCAAGATTCACTTCACTCTGTTTATGGCCACTTTCTACACCCACTGTCTCTGATTCAAGATCAATTAGTTCATGATTGTCAATATTCACCACTACACGTTCGCTATCATTCATAGTACGATCAATACTTTGTTCAGCACTTACGAGTTCGTCCTCATTAGTCACTCCATTTGACGTGACATCACAGTTACTGCCTTCATGTTGGTCATTCACCTCTAACACGATAATGTGTTTGATTGACACGAAATATTCTTCACCTTCACACAAAACCTTCGCTGAATGAATGAAATCATCCTCTCCTGGCAGAGTTATATAATTCTTCCGAGAGGCCAGAATTTACGACGTAGGTCGATCTTTTTTACCAAGACGACGTCATCGTTTCTGAGTGGAGTTGGCTACCAGGACCAAAATCATGACGTTGGCGTGGGAACTGTAGATACTCGGTGCTCTAACGTAACCTCAAGGCACGTAGAGCCAAGGTGGAAGAAGAGTGAGGTGAGTTCGTGAGAGAACGAATTTTGCGTTTTCCCGCGCAGTATCGTCACTTGGAACCCAGCTGAGTAAGTGGCAAGAGGTTCATTGACTCATACTGTCTTGGAGGGAATTTTTCGATCTTTTAACATTTCAATCAGCTGATAAGAGACAACAAAGATGGTGGTATGTGCTGTGTTTGGTTGCGATAATCATGATCGCCATCGCCAAGAAAAAGGCATTTTATTTTGCAAAACTTGGGTTAATCTGTGCAAAAGGAAAGATGATTTCAACGTGGAGAATGCAAGAATATGCTCCATTCATTTTGTCCCTGGTAATGTTGGAGAAAGCCATAGACATATACTTTTAGATTATCATCCTAAAAATGCACACAAATTGAAAGATACTGCTGTGCCTACTCAACAAAGGATATAACTCCAGGTAAATATTGTTTATTTGTTATATCAATAGAAGAGTATTTAAGTTGGCTTAGCCTATTTTGGAATTGAAATTATGTAAGACACAGAGAGAGAGAGAGAGAGAGAGAGAGAGAGAGAGAGAGAGAGAGAGAGAGAGAGAGAGACCCAATTCAATATTTCTCAAATGAAAATGGTTTGGTTTATTAACAGCTGACTTTGAATACAAAAATTTTGATTAATCTATTATATAAGGCGTGTTTATAAAGTTTAAAGTTTACAGTTCAGATCTTTGTATGCCTTCTTTTTGTATAATTATTTTATTTTATAAGCCTATATCTATGCAACACTTTTGCTGGATGATTGATATAATTTTCATGAAAGTGATTTTGCTTAAGCCTATTATCAACTCTCATATTGTTTGTTAACTATTTGTTGCTATTGGGCTCATTGCTATAAACTAAAATACCTAGGCTTACAGCATATAGGCGCATAAGTCTAGCCTAGATTTTTTTTATGGGACAAGGAAAATTTATGACAAGATTCTCTCTCTCTCTCTCTCACTCTGTATTTTTGTCAATTCGTGGGTTAATAGTATATTACTTAAGTTAGATTCCTCCTCCTGAAGAGCTCGCTTAAAAGGCCTCCCCGGACTTGGCTGCTAAAGAAAGCTTTTTTTTTTTTTTTTTAGACAATTATCAGGTCATTGTAGGGGCCCTTCAGGCAGATGTATCTAGCTCAAGTGAATTAACTATAGTAAGTGGGCCTAATATTATGGCCAAAACCCTTATGATTTTCAGTAGGCATATATAAAATTAAATATCGATATAGGCCTATGTCTTTATTAGAGTAAGTAAAACTCACGACAGAATTCTCTCTCTCTCTCTCTCTCTCTCTCTCTCTCTCTCTCTCTCTCTCTCTCTCTCTCTCTCTCTCTCTCTTTTCCTCTTCTTATTCTTAATCAAGTAATATATTATTTTATCCTGGTCGTATTTCATTTACAATAGGCTATATGACAATATATTTTCTTCTGTAAAGGGAAATGTCATATTATCATATTGTAACTACTTAATAATGAGCTAATTGAACTATAAAATAATGCAATAATGCCCTATGGCTAGAAATGCATTGCAGTGATATTTGACCGTTTGTAGTTCTGGGTTCCGTTTGACGTCACTGACTCGTCTCGAGCTGCGTGTGATTCCACCTGTTCTTCTTCCACCTTGCGTAGAGCTTCAACTAATTTGAAGTATCCAGCTCGAATTTTCTTGGTGGTGAAAGTATCAAGCATAGGCCTACTCTCGTTTGGTGGTGCAGCAGGCAGCAAATGGATAGCCCTACTTAGGAGATGTGAAGGACTGAGGACTTCATCCTGGTGGGCAACACCACAATAAGTAAGAGGGCGGTTGTTGACAACACACTCCGCCTCTTTAGCTAGCGTTCTTGCCTGTTCCTCATTAAACAAGGTTCTATCGAGTGAGGCTGCCAGGGCATGCTTTGTCACCCCGATTAGTCGTTCAAACATTCCGCCCTTCCAAGGTGAACGTGAAGTCTGGAAGTTCCAGCATATTCCTCTTTCTCTCAAGTATGACTGAGTCCCGTCCTCGTCACTGAGATTGGCTAACAAGTTGCGTGAAGACTTGAAAGTCGCGTGATTATCAGAGTAGATAACTGATGGGGCGCCGTGACAGGCGGTAAATCTATGAAGGCACAGGATGAAGGTGTCAGCACTGAGGTTCGTCAACAGATCCAGGTAGACGGCACGAGTGCTGCTACACGTAATTAGGAGGATGTAAGCATGACCACCTGAATGTTAATTGGATCTGCATGATCAAGTCCTACGCAGTGAAATGGTGTCGTCAGAGTCACTTGAGGGCTCGGTAGCTGGGGCTGAGGAGGTCGCGACAATGGAGCTCTGAGCGTCCTGTTGCAATCTAAACAGTTTCTAACTATCTTTTTACATAGCACTGTCACTGCTGGCGCCCAACACTCTTGTCTGAAAATTGAGGTAACTGTATTGACGCCCCAGAGTAGGTTTATGTTAGGAATATGTTCAAGATATAACATTACTATTGCTAGTTTTCCCTTAGGGGGCAACAAGACCAAGTCATTCTTTGTAGTAGGCTACTACATATCTAGAATATATCATGTTATTAATTACAGCTAAATTTAATTGTCTTGCAAAATTGACTACTTCATAAGAAGCTTCTCCACCCTTCTCCAAATATCTACACAAAGTGGGCCAATAATGGCGTTGTTCTACATAAGCTAGCTTTGTTAATGGATCATCTCCTATTTTTCATGAATTTACAAACATGTTGCATGATATTGTAAAGAGAGCTGTAGTTGGATATACTCCCAAAAGTGAAGTAACGGACAGGAAGTGCTGGGTGAAGTTCTCTCCGTAACTCTCGTAGCACAAACATTACTACTGACGAAGATGCATCGTCTCGTGGGTCATCATTTGCTGCTATGGGCCCTGGGACGTGCAACATGGCTGGACCTCTTGCCCACAAGGATTTCTCATGCAATTGTTTGAGGTCTGCCCTGTGGGGCAGTACATCGGCTGGATTCTCCTTGGTTGAGATATAATGCAACTCGAATCCGCACTCCTGTAGGCAAATGTATATGTTTTGAAGGCAAACATATGTTTTGTAGGCAAATGTATGTTTTGGAGGCAAACATATATGTTTTGTAGGCAAATGTATATGTTTTGTAGGTAAATGTATATATTTGGGTAAATGTATGTGTTTTGAAGGCAAACATATGTTTTGAAGGCAAATGTGTATCACATAAGAACAAATATATATATATCATGCCCATGCTTGCTCTATGGTGCAAACTTTGATTCAGCAATCTTGCTAATGCATCGGATGTGGACACAGCGAGTGCTTGATATGATAGGGTTAGCTATTTTTTCGCCCATGTGTTTTGTGAACATTCACCTCACTCGAACTCAGTGCCCCTAGGCGTGATTAGGGCATGGAGGCAATGTGACCAGAAGTCCGGTTATCAGGTGATAGACATCCCGATCTGGCATCATGTATAACGGAATCTTCCGTTGTGATGCGACGGAATTTTCCCCGTCAGGTGTCATGACGGGCGTGCGTGCGTGTGTTCATCACCACACGCCTTCTTGTAAAGGAAATTTGTGAAAATTTCTCATTTTGGCCCGAACTCTGATTTGCAGTGTTTTTTGGTGTGTGGGTGCTGCCTAGCACAAAGAAGCCATGATGGTCACATACAGGGAAAACGATGTTTCCCCTTGTTGAGAGTGAGTTGAAAATCTAAGGTTATTTTTCTGTACAGTTGGTGCCACATTTCTACTTGTCTTGTGTCTCATATGGTCTTTCTGTTATGCATTTATTTTTATTTTATTATTTGTTTCACATGTTTTTTGATGCACTATGTACTGGGGTCTAATAGAGATGCTTTTATCTCTTTCCCAGGGATACTTTAATGGGCCCATGGTGGATTTTGGAATAAGAATGTTCAGGTGGAATGAACATTCGAAATGTTGCATTTTACGGTATACGATAATGACAGAATTTATGATTTGATTAGTGATGATCATGTTGTTGAAACGACCAAGACTGTTTTGGCTAACTATGTGATAACTGATATTTATTTTGGTGGTGATGTGATTTTGGTCTTACCATTTGGTTTAACTCACGCCATGTTTTTGAGATCCCATTTTCTTTGATTTATTTTTTAGTTCGGCTTTTGGGAAGTCAGATTATTGACTCACCCATCCTAGACTAAATAATGCTTTGGTTAGATTCAGAAATAAGTTTATTTTTGTATCTTGACAGAAAGAAGATAAGTTGCACCCTTATAGGGGTAATATCTGTATCTGCTTTGTAGGCAAATGTATGTTTTGTAGGCAATGAATATGACTTGTAGGCAAATGTATGTTTTGTAGGCAAATCTATGTGTTTTGTAGGCAATGGATGTGTCTTGTAGGGAAATGTATGTGTTTTGTAGGCAAATATGTGTTTTTGTAGGCAAATGTATGTTTTGTAGGCAATGAATATCTTGTAGGCAAATGTATGTGTTTTGTAGGCAAATATATGTGTTTTGTAGGCAAATGTATGTTTTGTAGGCAATGAATGTCTTGTAGGCAAATGTATGTGTTTTGTAGGCAAATGTATGTGTTTTGTAGGCAATGAATGTGTCTTGTAGGCAAATGTATGTGTTTTGTAGGCAAATGCATGTGTTTTGTAGGCAAAGTAAGTGTTTTTTAGGCAAATGTAAGTGTTTTGTAGGCAAACGTACAGTATATGTTTTATAGGCAAATGTATGTGTTTTTTTAGGCAAATACATATGTTTTGTAGGGAAATGTATTTGTTTTGTAGGTAAATGTATGTGTTTTGTAGGCAACTGCGTATATGTTTTGTAGGCAAATGTAAGTGTTTTGTAGGCAAATTATGTTTTGTAGGCAACTGTATATGTTTTGAAAGCAACTGTAATGTTTTGTAGGCAAATGTATGAGTTTTGTAGGCAATTGTATGTGCTTTGTAGGCAAATTATGTGTTTTGTAGGCAACTGTATATGTTTTGAAAGCAACTGTATATGTTTTTAGGCAAATGTATGAGTTTTGTAGGCAAATGTATGTGCTTTGTAGGCAAATTATGTTTTTTTTAGGCAACTGTATATGTTTTTTAGGCAAATGTATGAGTTTTGTATGCGAATGTATGTGTTTTGTAAGTAAATGCATGGGTTTTATGGGCACACTTTATATTGTCCAGTTCTGTTTCCGATTTCTTTTTTTTTTATTGCGTATATTGAAAAAAAAAGTTTAGAAAAACGTATAATATTATGAAACAATAAAATAAGAAGTTTCAAAGTATATGGAAAAAGCTTTTATGAGGCAGAAGAGGATGGTAAAAGCAAATGAACAAATCAATAGAGAGGTAATGTGATGGACGCTATGGATGCATGGTTTGGAAGAAAAGGTAAAAAAATAAAGATAAACATTTTAATGGTTGAAGCAAAACATGTTTTAGAGTGCGGTAGAGACTTAATTCGGTGTAAAAGGGTATGAGACAAGGGCTTTTGGAATATTGATGTCTACCCAATGTCTGCAGGGATGGAGTGCTGCGAGAAGTTAAATAAAGTATATTTGGTATAGGTACAAACTAGTGGAATAAAATAATAAATCATGGATGGATTTTGGAATGTTCTACCCCGTCTATATTACGCTATATCAAGAAATGATGATTTCATCATTTATTTTACCAAGGGCATGTCGCACTTTGTGAAATAATTGTACAGTAGGCCTACAGGGCAAGCCCTGATCCCTTTGCCTACTCCAGGGAGTCATCCAACATACAGTGCCCTAATAATCTACAATAACAGTACGGCAGGGGTTCCCAGCCGTTTTGCATGAAAGGGCCACATTATCATTCCACATACAGATGAGGGCCGCATATTAAAATTATCCTTACTATCGGAGAAAGTTCACATATATAATTTAGTTTCAGAGTTTAGTTTAGGCGTAGACTCATATGCCAGCTATTGCTAAATAGGTATTATTCCTATAAATAAAAAAATTCTTAATAGTAGCTTATGTTTTATTGTACAGTTTGTACAAAAAATAATGAGTTATTGAAAATTCTATCTATCTCATCTTTAATGGGAAACTTGATGCTGCATCTTATTTGCGAGCTTAGCAATATCTATTTCAACATTTGCAACAGAAAACCTCAAAATTTGGTGCTGAAGATGCTCACCAGTAAGCCTAGATCTAAGTTTCGAGTTTACTAGTTTCATTTTTGAAAATGTTTGCTCACAGATATATGTACAACCAAAAACTGAAAACATACCGACAGCAAACTTTTTTAAATGAGAATATTCTTCAGGTAGACAGGAATAAAATTCCAAAATGCTATTGTCTTGAAACGTGGTTTTCAGTGCATCATTGGCTTGCAAATCAATTATTCCTTTTGATAAATTCCTGGAATTTCTTCTGGTGATACACTGAAAGGGTTTTAAAACATTTGAATTTCCTGCTTATGATCATAGAAGTCCTTGAATCTCTTTGCAAATTCTTCTTTTAGTTTTATTGCCTTGGTGCATTTTTCTTTTGGGGCCGTTGAAATATTTCTTTTCTCATTCTGCAACTCTTTACAACGGGGAAAATGCATAAAGTTTTCATCATTGAACTGTTTCGTAAAAATATTAGTTTATTTTCAAATGCTTTCACCTCAGTAAACATATCTGATACCAATTTTCCACTGCCTTGCAGTCTTAAGTTTAAATTATTCAAATGATCAGTTATATCAGATAAGAAAGCTAAGCAGAAAACCCAGTCTGAATCTGAAAATGCCTCTTGAATCTTTCCTTTTCCAGTAAGAAATATTTCAATTTCATGACGAAGAGCAAAATAAACGCCTAAGAACTTTTCCTTTGCTGAGCCACCTCACTTCAGTATAGTACAATATATCACCATACTCTGAATCTATTTCAGATAAAAATGTTTGGAATTGTCTGTGATTCAAACCATGACGTCTAATGAAATTCACAGTTGATACGAAGACGTTCATGATATCTTCAGATTTAAGAACCTTACTGCACAGTATATACCTATTGATGAATAATGCAATGGAACTGAATTCAGAAGAGGTGTGCCATTAGCATTAACAACTTCATTGAAGATTTTCTCGACCAACCCTGCTTTACTTCCAACCATGTATCTTGCTCCATCCGTGGTTACACTTTTTGACTTAGCCCAACTTAAATCGAGGTTATTTACTGCCTGAAATACTTTAAAAAGAGATTTTCTGATATTGTAGTATCTTTCATACTTCGTAGGGTACACACATCTTCTACAATCTGAAAGTTTTTGTCAACACCTCTAATAAGGATCAGAAGTTGTGCTATATCCAAAATATTTGCTTTCATCCAAAGCTAAAGAAAAATATTGAAAACTGTGTGCTTTCTCGGATAATGTTGAAAACACTTCTCCACTTGAATTTTCCATACGCCTTGTGACTGCTGAAGCAGACAAACTTACATTTTGAAAAAGTGACAGCTTTTCTAGACATATTTCTTTGACCGTTTTTATCATGCACTCTTTAACAAATTCCCCATCAGTAAGTGGCTTTCCTTTTTCACATAAATGCTTGGTAACCTGGTAGCTGGCACGAACACATGATTCGATCTCACTAGTTTTACTTTTAAAGAGGTTTTGCTGAGCAGACACTGATTTTTTCAAAGAAGATATCTTGTTTGAGCCCACATCACCTTGAAGTGAAAAATAATTCTTGTGCCGTGATTCTTTCATAATGCCTTTTGATATTAAATGTCTTTAAGGTCTTTATACTTTCGTGGCATATAAGACATAATGCACTGTCAGCATGTGAACTAAAAAAGTGGTCAAAAGTCCAACTCTCATTAAACACATGGCCCTCCTCATCTATTTTCCTCTGTTTAGGGTTAGATGACATGTTTAAATCCTCTAAGAGACGAATTTATTGGTTATATTAAGAGCAAACATAAAACAAAAATGTGTTTGTAAACAATATTTCCAAGTGTGGCCAGGCCTTTACAAAATTATTTCTGCTTAGCACACTGTCAATATATATTTAGTTCAGTAACTTAAAAAAAAAAATATAGTACCAAATCCTATGTCAGAAAGCGAAAATTAATCACAACAGGAAAAACAATCTCTTTAATATGTCAGAAAGCGAAAATTAATCACAACAGGAAAAACACACTCTTTGATAAGCAGTCAGCCACTGAAATAAAAATGACCTGTGATAATCTCATTCACTCCTGTATGCAGGTAGGCGTGAAACATCGACGTATAATACATGTTCAAATCGCGTTCGGTGTAAAAGCAGAGCTTGGTTGCAGAACTTTTTCCTTTCATGAATTACATAACGGGAAAAATACACGAGATTTAGTTATTTACTGATTTCTTCTTCTTATTATTATTTTTATTATTATATTAAGAGAGACAGAGAGAACATTGTTCTTATATTGCTCTGAGGGCCGCACTGAGCATCATTAAGGGCCACAGGTTGGGGATCCCTGATCTATGGTAAACCCTCGCGCCTTCATCAATGGAGTCATTCAACATATCATCATCATCTATGGCATCTGGAGGATTCGGTGTCTGGTAAACACTCATGTCTTCATCCACGGAGTCATTCAACATATCATCATCATCTACAGCATCTGGAGGATTCGGTGTCTGGTAAACCCTCCTGCTTCATCCATGGAGTCATTCAACATATCATCATCATCTATGGCATCTGGAGGATTCGGTGTCTGGTAAACCCTCCTGCTTCATCCATGGAGTCATTCAACATATCATCATCATCTGCGGCATCTGGAGGATTCAGTGTCTGGTAAACCCTCCTGCTTCATCCATGGAGTCATTCAACATATCATCATCATCTATGGCATCTGGAGGATTCGGTGTCTGGTAAACTCTCCTGCTTATCCACGGAGTCATTCAACATATCATCATCATCTATGGCATCTGGAGGATTCGGTGTCTGGTAAACCCTCCTGCTTCATCCATGGAGTCATTCAACATATCATCATCATCTATGGTATCTGGAGGATTCGGTGTCTGGTAAACCCTCCTGCTTCATCCATGGAGTCATTCAACATATCATCATCATCTATGGCATCTGGAGGATTCAGTGTCTGGTAAACCCTCCTGCTTCATGAATGGAGTCATTCAAAAAATCATCAACTACGGCATCTGGAGGATTCGGTGCCTGATAAACCCTCATGTCTTTCTCCATGGAGTCATTCAACATATCATCATCATCTACGGCATCTGGAGGATTCGTTGTCTGGTAAACCCTCCTGCTTCATCCATGGGGTCATTCAACATATTATCATCATCTACGGAAACATGAGGATTCGGTGTCTGGTAAACCCTCTTGTCTTCATCCATAGAGTCATTCAACATATCATCATCATCTATGGCATCTTGAGGATTCAGTGTCTGGTAAACCCTCCCGCTCCATCCATGAAGTCATTCAACGTATTATCATCATCTACGGCACGTGGAGGATTAAGTGTCTGATAAAACCCCAAGTCTTCATCCGTGGAGTAATTCAACATATCATGATCACTAAGGCATCTGGAGGATTCAGTGTCTGGTAAACCCTCATGTCTTCATCCAGGGAGTCACTCAACATACCATTATCATCTACGGTATCTGGAGGATTCGGTGTCTGGTAACCACTCATGTCTTCATCCAGGGAGTCATTCAACATATCTTCATACGGCACCTAGTGGATTCGGTGTCTGGTAAACCCTCGTGTCTTCATCCATGTAGTCCATCAACATAGCATAATCATCTATGGTATCTGGAGGATTCGGTGTCTGGTAAACCCTCCTGCTTCATCCGTGCAGGCATTCAACATATCATCATCATCTATAGCACCTGCAGGATTCCGTGTCTGGTAAACCATCCTGCTTCATCGATGGAGTCATTCAATGTATCATCATCATCTACGGCACCTGGAATATTTGGTGTCTGGTAAACCTTCATGACTTCATTCATGGAGTAATACAACATATCCTCATCATGTACTGCATTTCGAGGATTCGGTGTCTGGTAAACCCTTATTTCTTCATTCATGGAGTCATTCTATATATCATCATCATCTATGGTATCTGGAGGATTCGGTGTCTGGTAACCCTCATTCTTCATCCATAGAGTCATTCAATATATCATCATCATCTATGACATCCGGAGGATTTGGTGTCTGGTAAACCCTCCTGTTTCATTCATGGAGTCATTCAACATATCATCATCTTCTATGGCATCTGGAGGATTCGGTGTCTGGTAAACAATCATGTCTTAAACCAGGGAGACATTCAACATACCATTATCATCTATGGTATCTGGAGGATTCGGTGTCTGGTAAACCCCCCTGCTTAATCTATGGAGTCATACAACATATCATCATCATCTACCATATCTAGAGGATTCGATGTCTGGTTTACACCGATGTTTTCTTCCAGGGAGTCATTCAACATAACATTATCATCTATGGTATTTGGAGAATTCGGTGTTTGATAATTTTCCTGCTTCATCCATGGAGTCATTCAACATATCATCATCATCTACGGCACCTGGAGGATTCAGTGTCTGGTAAACCTTCATATCTTCATCCATGGGGTCATTCAACATACCATTATCATTACAGTATCTGGAGGATTTGGTGTCTGGTAAACCCTTATGTCTTCATGCATGGAGTCATTCAACATATCATCATCTAGAGCACCTGGAGGATTCGGTGTCTAGTAAACCCTCATATCTTCATCCTGGGGATCATTCAACATATCAACATCATCTACGGCACCTTGAGAATCCGTTGTCTGATAAACCCTCGTGCTTCATCCATGGAGTCATTCAACATACCATCATCATCAACGATATCTGGAGTGTTCGGTGTCTGGCAACCCACCCCTTCTTCATCCATGGAGTCATTCAACATATCATCATCCTCTAGAGCACCTGGAGGATTCGGTGTCTAGTAAACCCTCATATCTTCATCCTGGGGATCATTCAACATATCATCATCATCTACGGCACCTTGAGAATCCGTTGTCTGGTAAACCCTCCTGCTTCATCCATGGAGTCATTCAACATACTATTATCATCTATGGTATCTGGAGGATTCGGTGTCTGGTAAACCCACCTGCTTCATCCATGGAGTAATTCAACATAGCATCATCATCTATGGCATCTGGAGGATTCATTGTCTGGTAAACCCTCCTGCTTCATCCAGGGAGTCATTCAATATAATATTATCATCTACGGTATCGGGAGGATTTGGTGTGTGGTAAACCCTTCTGCTTCATCCATGGAGTCATTCAACATAACATCATCATCTATGGCATCTGGAGGATTCGGTTTCTTGTGAACCCTTATGTCTTCATCTAGGGAGTGATTCAACATACCGTTATCATCTACGGTAGGCTATCTGGGGGATTTGGTGTCGGGTAAACCCCCCTGCTTCATCCATTGAGTCATTCAAAATAGCATCATCATCTCGGCATCTGGAGGATTTTGTGTCTGGCAAAACCCCATGTCTTCATCCAGGGAGTCACTCAACATACCATTTTCATTTTTGGTGTCTTGAGGATTCGGTATCTGGTAAACACTCCTGCTTCCTCAATGCAGTCATTCAGCATACTAATATCATGTACTTTCTCTGGAGGATTCGGTGACTGGTAAGCCCTCCTGCTTCATCCATGGAGTCATTCACCATACCATCATCATCAACGATATCTAGAGTGTTCGGTGTCTGGTAACCCACCCCTTCTTCATCCATGTCGTCATTCAATATATCATCATCATCTACAGCATTTGGAGGATTCGGTGTCTGGTAACCCACCCCTTCTTCATCCATTGAGTCATTCAACATCCCATCATCATCTACGGTATCTGGAGGAATAGGTGACTGGTAAATTTTCCTGCTTCATCCATGGAGTCATTCAACATACCATTATCATCTACAGTATCTGGAGTTTTCAGTGTCTGGTAAATCCTCCTGCTTCATCCATGGAGTCATTCAACAAACCATCATCATCTACAGCATCTGGAGGACTTGGTATCCGGTAAACCCTCGTATCTACATCCATGGAGCTATTCAACGTATCACCATCATTTACAGAACCTGGAGAATTCGGTGTCTGGTAAACCCTCTTGTCTTCTCATTCATGCAGTCATTCAACATACCATTATCATCTACGGTATCTGGAAGATTCGGTGTCTGGTAAACCCTCATGGCTTCATCAAGGGAGTCATTGAACATATCATTATCGTCTACTGTATCTGGAGGATTCGGTGTCTGGTAAACCCTCCTGCTTCATTTATGGAGTCATTCAACATCTCATAATCATCTATGGCATCAGGAGGATTCGGTGTCTGGTAAACGCTTATGTCTTCATCCAGGGAGTCATTCAACATACCATTATCATCTACGGAATCTGCAGGAATCGGTGTATGGTAAACCCTCGTTCTTCATCCATGTAGTCATTCAACATATCATCATTATCTACAGCATCTGGAGGATTACGTGTCTGGTAAAACTTCCTGCTTCTTCCATTGACACATTCAGCACATCATCATTATCTATGGCACCTGGAGGATTCGGTGTCTGGTTAACACTCATGTCTTCCCAGGGAGTCATTCAACATAAAAGTTATCATCTACGGTATTTGGAGGATTCGATGTCTGGTAAACCCTCCTGCTTCATCTATGCAACATATCATTTTCAACATATCATCTTCATGTACCGCATTTGGGGGATTCGGTGTGTGGTAAACCCTCCTGCTTCATCCAGGGAGTCATTCAACATATCATCATCATCTAGGGCATCTGGAGGATTCGGTGTCTGGTAAACCCTTATTTCTTCATCCAGGGAGTTATTCAACACACCATTATCTTCTATGGTATCTGGAGGATTCGGTGTCTGGTACACCTTCCTGCTTCATCTATGAAGTCATTGAACATATCATCACCATATATTGTATCTGGAGGATTTGGTGTCTGGTAAACTCTCATGTGTTCATCCATGAAGTCATTCAAAAAGCGAACATCATCTGCTGTATCTTGAGGATTCGGTGACTGGTGAACCCTCCTGCTTCATCCATGAAGTCAGTCAACATACTATAATTATCCACGGTATCTGGAGTATTCAGAGTCTGGTAAACCCCACTGCTTGATCCATGGAGTGACTTAACATACCATAATCATCCACAGCATCTGGAGGATTTGGTGTCTTATAAGCCCTCATGTCTTCATCCATGGAGTAATTCAACATACCGTCTGGTAAACCCTCATGGCTTCATCAACGGAGTAATTGAACATATCATTATCATCTACAGTATCTGGAATATTTGGTGTCTGGTAAACCCTCCAGCTTCATCCATCAAGCCATTCAACATACCATCTTCATCTACGGATCCTGGAGGATATGGTGTCTGGTGAACCCTAATGTGTTCATCCAGGGAGTTATTCAACATATCATTATCATCTATGGTATCTGGCGGATTCGGTGTCTAGTAAACCTTCAAGCTTCATCCATGGAGTCATTCAACATATTATCATCATCTACGGAACCTGGTGTCTCGTAAACCCTCAAATCTTCATCCATGGAGTCATTCAACATATTATCATAATCTACATAACCTGGAGGATTTGGTGCCTGGTAAACCCTTATGTTTTCATCCGTGTAGTCATTCAGCATACCATTCTCATCTACTGTATTTGGAGGGTTCGGTGTCTGGTGAACCCTCCTGCTTCATCCATATAGTCATTTAAAATGTTATCGTCATGTACGGCATCTGGAAGATTGGGTGTCTGGTAAACCTCTCCTACTTCATTCATGGAGTCATTCAACATATCATCATCATATTCGACACCCACAGGAATTGGTGTCCGGTAAACCTTCATGTCTTCATTCAGGGAGTCATTCAGCATATCATTATCATCTATGGTATCTGGAAGATTCGGTGTCTGGTAAACCCTCATTTCTTCATCCGGGGTGTCATTCAGCATATCGGTATCCTCTAAGGTATCTTAACGATTCGGTGTATTATAAACTGTCCTGCTTCATCCATGCAGTCATTCAACATATCATCATCATCTACAGCAACTGGAGGATTCGGTGTCTGGTAAACCCTCATGTCTTCAACCAGGGAGTCATTCAACATATCATCACCTGGTACGGGATATGGAGGATTCGGTGTCTGGTAAACCTTCCTGCTTCATCCATGGATTCATTCAACATATCATCATCATCTATGGAATCTGGAAGATTCGGTGTCTGATAAAACCTCATGTCTTCATCCAGTGAGTCATTTAATATATCATCACATCATCTCCGGCAACTGGAGGATTTGGTGTCTGGTAAACACTCACACCTTCATCCAAGGAGTCATTTAACATACCATTATCATCTACGGTTCCTGGAGGATTTGCTGTCTGGTAAACCCTCATGGCTTCATGCATGGAGTCATTCAACATACCATCATCATCTACGGAACCTGGGGGACCCGGTATCTGGTAAACCCTCATATCTTCATCCATGGAGTCATTCAACATACTCTTATCATCTACGGTATCTGGATATGGTGTTTGGTAAACCCTCCTGCTTAATCCATGGAGTCATTCAACATATCATTGTCATCCACAGCATCTGGAGAACTCGTGTTTGGTAAACCCTCCTGCTTCATCCATGGAGTCATTCAACATATCATCATAATCTATGGAACCTGGAGGATTCGGTGTTTGTTAAACCCTAATGTGTTCATCAATGGAGCCATTGAATATACTATTATCATGTACGGTATCAGGAGGAATCGGTGTTTGGTAAACCATCCTGCTTCATCCATGGAGTCATTCAACATATCATCATACGGTACCTAGAGGATTCGGTGTCTGGTAAACCCTCATGTCTTCTTCCATGTAGTCCATACACATACCATAATCATCTATGGTATCTGAAGGATTTGGTATCTGGTTAACACTCATGTCTTCATCCAGGGATCTTTCAACATTCAATTATCATGTATGGCATCTGGAGGATTCGGAAACTGGTAAACCCTCCTGCTTCATCCATGCAGTCATTCAACATATCATCATCATCTACGGCTCCAGGTGGATTCGGCTTCTGGTTAGCCCTCCTGTCTTATCCATGGAGTCATTCAACACATCATTATCATCTACAGCATCTGGAGGATTCAGTTTCTGGTAAACCATTATGTCTTCACCCAGGGAGTCATTCAACATACCAATATCTTCTTGCGTTATCTGTAGGATTTGGTGTCTGGTAAATCTTCCTGCCTCATCCATGGAGTCATTCAATATATCATCATCATCATATATGGCAGTGGTTCTCAAACTATCTTTTTGCTTCCAGTAGACCCGTACGGCCCCACTCCTCTCTTTTTTTTTTATATGAAATGATTCTTACATTTATTTCTTAGCATTGTACAGGAAAACAGATTTCTGTTTGTATTACATTTTAATAATGAAAGCCACTCAAACAAATAATAGTACATTCCAGTAACTAAAAACGAAACATTTGGTTCAAAGTGAGCGAAAAAAGTTTGAACATTAGCAAATTGGCAAAATTGAGTTGCAATTTTAAGAATAGATAATTTGAAAACATGGCATATAATATTTGGAAATACTTATGAGACTAAGGCACAATTTCTGGTCAAATTTAGTGAGATGGATGCTGCTTTCTTCCTCACAAGATCAGAAATTCTAGGATTGAAGGATGACAGCGCACAACGCAAGTCATTTCCTATATCAAGTCGGTTGCGCTGTTTTGTTTTCAGAACAACAAGAGCTGAAAATCCTGCTTCACAAAGATAAGTAGAAGAAAAGGGAAGAATCACACGAAGTGCTTCTTCACCTACTTTTGGGTACATGGGGAGATATTTCACCCAAAACTCTTCTAACTTCATTGTTTCAAAGTCCCTTTTCGCGCTCGAGTCACATTTCAAATCGATGGCTTCCTCTTGCAGTGATTCCAGTAGCAACTCCACATCAGTGTTAAATGGATTCTGCACCAATGTCCAAAGAGAATTCTCCATTGAGACATCTGGAAAACAGTGTATAAATTCCTCAGCAAGGGAATCCAGATGTGATAAAACCTCTTTTGTCACGTCATACTGCTCAATTTTTCTCTTCTCAGACAAGAGCTCATTCAGATGTGAGAACGATGAAAAGTTCCCAACTTGTACTTTTCTTTTCCAAAGATGAATTTTTTCGGTGAAAGCTCTGATTACATCAGAGTGTGCAATGATGTTTGTGTTTCTTCCTTGTAACTTCAAATTGAGGTTGTTGATAGCCTCAAAAAAGTCCACAAGGTATGCTGGTGAGAGCTGAAAGTCTTCCTCTCTGAATGCTTCATACAGTTTGTCTTGTTTCTGCTTCTGCAAGAAAATTTCCACTTCATCCTTGAGCTCGTAAAGACGACTCAGCATGTTTCCCTTGGAAAGCCAGCGGACTTCGGTGTGAAACAGGAGAGTCTTGTAATCAGTGCCCAGATCTGAGCAAAGAGCTGCGAAAAACCTAGAATTCAAAGAGCTATTCTTTACAAAATTCACCACTTTTATTGCCAAATTCAGTGAACTGCGTAGATTACCTGGCAGAGTTTTGCTTGCTAATGATTGTCTGTGGATAACACAGTGAGTCCCAGTTACAGCAGGATTTTTTCTTTCACCAGTTTCACAAATCCAGAGCGAGATCCAATCATTGCTGGGGCACCATCAGTACAAACACCGACTAATTTTTCCCATGAAAGACCGTACTCATGGAAAAACTCATGCACCTTTGAAAAAACATCGATGGCCTTTGCTGTTGTCTCCAGTGCTGCTGAGAAAAGAATTTCTTCTTTCATAGTTCCTTCATCCACGAATCGAGAATAAACAAGCAGCTGGCAGAGGTGAGCAACATCAGTACTTTCATCGCACTGTATTGCAAAGAAGCGAGATGCTTTTATTTTGTCCAAAACTTGTTCTTTTATGTCTTCTGAAAGTTCATCAATGCGACGCTTCACTGTGTTATCCGATAAGGAAATCTTTGATAACTTTCTTTGGCTTTCTTCCCCAAGCACAGTATTTGCAGCTCTCAAAAGGCAGGGCTTTACAAGAGTCTCCCCCACAGAGTGAGGCTTCTTTGCTTTTGCAATAAGTAGTGACAGCTCGTAAGATGCTTCCACTGGTTTCCACGTTTCTTGATGAAAAACACTGCTTGAGTCCAGCTTCATATGATTCAGCTCATGCAGTTTGGCTGTGAAGAACTCCTTTGGCTTTACTTTTAATGCTTTGTGGTTTGTGCTCAAATGTCGCTCCAGACGACCAGGTCTTAAGGCGTCATTGCTGAGGACTGTATGGCATATGACACACTGAGGGAGATGAATTCCATTCCTCTCTGTAACAGTGAAGCCATACTTGATATATTCATCTGAATACTTTCTTTTCTTTGCTTCAGACATTTCTGCAAAGTGAAAATAGCAACAAATTTATAATCTGCACCATGAACAACTAAGTAGTTATATAACATACCGTATTCGTATTGGCATGCACCACACCACACATTCATATAACATAGGTCACACAACTGGAAATTATAAATCTGTAACATACCACAAATATTCAGCACACAACGTGGTTTATATCTTAACAATAATGACAATGAGAACAACAGCGGAAAATACAACGAGAAGAAGCAAACGAAGTAAAACTACACGCACGAAAATGCTCAGTTATACAGTACACTTAATTTGTCACACACACTTAATTCGCCGCCTATACTGGAATCAACGTACACACTTCACCACATACATTCAAACTAGCATACAAAACTCACAGCGTATTATTCACCTTTCACACTTTCGATCACAACGAGTATTTCACACAATCAACAAGAGATTCCATGCTGCATCGTTCTACCCTTGCAAATCGTCAAGGTTACAATGTCACTCATACACGCCCACATCGTCCCCGTTCACCATATCATATACTACACATAAAAACACATGCAATTTCAGTTGACCACTGCTACAACAACCATCGATACGCAACTGACAACAACCATCGATACACACAAACAAACATTTCAGATATGATGTAAGAACGTGCTGAAAACGTTGACACGATTATACACAGCAGAACAGCCATTGTAATATCACATATGAAATCACAATAACACTCCATAATCACATATGGATTGAAGAGTGAAATAAATCCCTACCGTGGACAAGGGGAACATGTGCTCGGGTTGACGGGATGGAGTATTGGGAGTTTGTGACGAGTCCCTCAGTGGCGTCAGTTGGTTGGTATCAGTGATGTGTCCAAAACGTGTAAAGAGAACTAGCTTAATAGAAAACGGGTTGGAGTGACTGCTATAATTATATGTATGTAATGACAGATATTTGTTCTTTTAATGATTTAATTATTCTATTAAACAAGTAATTTCGAGCAGATGACTTCACGCCCCCCTTGTATCGTCCTCACGCCCACCTAGTGGGGCGCGCCCCCCAGTTTGGGAACCACTGATCTATGGCATATGGAGGATTCGGTGTCTGGTAAACCCTCATATCTTCATCCAGGGAGTCATTCAACATATCATCATCATCTACGGCACCTGAAGGATTCGACGTCTGGTAAACCTTTATTTCTTCATCCAGGGAGTCATTCAGTATACTAATATCGTCTATGCTATCTGGAGGATTCGGTGTTTGGTAAACCATACTGCTTCATTCATGAAGTCATTCAATATATCATCATCATCTACAGCATCTGGAGAACTCGGTGTTTGGTAAACCCACCTGCTTCATCCATGGAGGCATTCAACATATGATTATCTACTTCATCTGGAAGATTCGGTGTCTATTAAACCCTCATGTTTTCAACCAGGTTGTTATTCAACATACAATTGATATTTACGGTATCTGGAGGATTTTGTGTCTTGTAAACCCTCCTGTTTCACCAATGGCGTCACTCAAGATCTTATAATTATCTAAGGCATATGGAGGGTTCGGTGTCTCGTAAACCCTCATGTGTTCAACCAGGGAATCATTCAACATACTATTATTATCTACGGTATCTGGAGGATTCGGTGTCTGGTAAACCCTCCTGCTTCATCGGTGGAGTCATTCAACATATAATCATGTATGGCATATGGTTGATTCGGTGTTTGGTAAATCCTCATATCTTCATCCAGGTAGTCATTCAACATATCATTATCATCTACTGTATCTGGAGGATTCGGTGTCTGTTAAACCCTCTTGCCTCATCTATGGAGTCATTCAGCATATCATTATCATCGATATCTGGAGGATTCGGTGTCTGGTAAACCCTAGTGCTTCATCATCACGTACGTCATGTGGAGGATTCGGTGTCTGGTAAACCCTCATGTCTTCATCCATGGGGTCATTCAATATATCATCATCATCATCCATGGCATATGGAGGATTCGGTGTCTGATAAAAGCTCACGTCTTCATCCAAGGAGTCATTCAACATACCATTATCATCTACGGTTTCTGGAGGATTCAGTGTCTGGTAAACCTTACAGCTTCATCTATCGAGTCATACAACATTTCGTGATCATTTACGTTATCTGAAGGATTCAGTGTCTGGTTAAGACTCAGGTCTTCTTCCAGGTAGTCATTCAACATAACATTATCATCTACGGTAACTTGGAGGATTCGGTGTCTGGTAAACCCTCATGTCTCCAACAAGGGAGTCATTCAACATATCATCACCCGGTGTTAGGTTCGAATCCTGTCACAGTCGCCAAATATTACAATCTCGCCTCTCAAGATCGACAGGTTCTTAAAAGTAATAAGCAATTGGGCTGTAATGACTGACGAGGGGTGACAAACAAAGGAGGGAGGAGCAGAACAAAACCAAAAAGTTACCTTAAAATTAATTTATTTACAATATTTACAGTGAGTCAGGTTCAGTTTAGAATAAACAATAAAATGAACATTACTACAAATGAATTAAACTCTTAGCAGCAGCAATAATCAAAATAAAAAAGTAAAAAAATGCAGTGAACATTTAACACAGACATTCCTTAAAGACAGCCAAGCAAGAATAAGTTTAAGTTTACATTAGAGTCAGTAAATCAAACAGTTATACACAAATGTTATTACAGCCATTAAGGACCTCATTACAATACACAAAAATTTATGCTAATTTTAAACAGTGAAACTTATTAACAGAGACAGCAAATCATAAACATACAAAATCATAAATATTAACAGGCAGCAAAGCAATAAACATCAGCAGACGAACTCAATAGAGCCATCGAAACAGCCCCAAGCTGCTTTACAGGAACACTGCAGGTCAACTCCGACAGAGTCGAAACGACAACCATCTCATCCTCAAGCACAGTGCTGACGTCCTCCTCCAGTACCGACGACCACGACAGAGCCGACATGGCAACCATCTTGTCCTCCAAGAAACATACTGATGTCTTCCTCTAATCACGACGACCATGACAGAGCCGACACGGCAACCATCTCGTCCTCAAGAAACTCTCCACTGCTCTGCTGCCAGGACCTGACTCGCAGGTACGGATACCTGCTGCTGCTACCCCAGCTGGCTTGCTGCTAACCTCAACCTGACTCGTTGCCGCTACGAACCTGACTTGTTGCTGTTACGAACCTGACTCGTTGCTGCTACGAACCTGACTGACGAAGTCTGACGCCATTCAACAGACGTCAGCTCGCCAGTAAGAAAAACAAACAAAAACAAAGGAGGCAACAACCCACAAAGGGAACAATCGGCAAACGATTGTTTCTAACACCCGGTATGGGATATAGAGGATTTGGTGTCTGGTAAACCTTCCTGCTTCATCCAGGGAGTCATTTAATATATCATCATTATCATTTCCGGCAACTGGAGGATTTGGTGTCTGGTAAACACTCACACCTTCATCCAAGGAGTCATTTAACTTACCATTATCATCTACGGTTCCTGGAGGATTTGGTGTCTGGTAAACCCTCATGGCTTCATGCATGGAGTCATTCAACATACCATCATCATCTACGGAACCTGGAGGACTCGGTATCTGGTAAACCCTCATATCTTCATACATGGAGTCATTCAACATACTCTTATCATGTACGGTATCTGGAGGATTCGGTGTTTGGTAAATCCATGGAGTCATTCAACATATCATTATCATCCACAGCATCTGGAGAACTCGTGTTTGCTAAACCCTCCTGCTTCATCCAGGGATTTATTCGACATACCATTATCATCTACGGAATCTGCAGGATTTGGTGTATGTTAAACCCTCGTGCTTCATCCATGTAGTCATTCAACATATCATCATTATCTACAATATCTGGAGGATTATGTGTCAGGTAAAACCTCCTGCTTCTTCCATTTGATACATTCAACATATCATTATCTATGGCACCTGAAGGTATTCGGTGTCTGGTTAACACTCATGTCTTCCCAGGGAGTCATTCAACATGAAAATTACCATCTATGGTATTTGGAGGATTCGGTGTCTGGTAAACCCTCCTGCTTCATCTATGCAACATATCATCTTCAATATATCATCTTCATGTACCGCATTTGGGGGATTCGGTATGTGGTAAACCCTTCTGCTTCATCCAGGGAGTCATTAAACATATCATCATTATCTAAGGCATCTGGAGGATTCGGTGTCCGGTAAACCCTTATGTCTTCATCCAGGGAGTTATTCAACATACCATTATCATTTATGGTATCTGGAGGATTCGGTGTCTGGTAAACCTTCCTGCTTCATCCATGAAGTCATTGAACATATCATCATCATATACGGTATCTGGAGGATTTGGTGTCTGGTAAACTCTCATGAGTTCATCCATGAAGTCATTCAAAAAACGAACATCATCTACTGTATCTTGAGGATTCGGTCACTGATAAACCCTCCTGCTTCATCCATGGAGTCATTCAACATACCATAAATATTTACGGTATCTGAAGTATTCGGTGTCTGGTAAACCCCACTGATTGATCAATGGAGTGATTCAACATACCATCATCATCCACAGCATCTGGAGGATTCGGTGTCTTGTGAACTCTCATGTCTTCATCCTTGGAGTCATTCAACATACCATTATCATCTACAGTATCTGGAATATTTGGTGTCTGGTAAACCCTCCAGCTTCATCCATGGAGGATTCGGTGTTTGGTGAACCCAAATGTGTTCATCCAGGGAGTTATTCAACATATAATTATCATCTATGGTATCTGGAGGATTCGGTGTCTGGTAAACCATCAAGCCTCATCCATGGAGTCATTCAACACATTATCATCATCTACGGCACCTGGTGTCTCGTAAACCCTCAAATCTTCATCCATGGAGTCATTGAATATATCCTTATCATCTACGTTATCTGGAGGATTTGGTGTCTGGTAAACCCTTATGTCTTCATGCATCACGTCATTAAACATATCATCCTCTAGAGCACCTGGAGCAATCGGTGTCGGGTAAACCCTCATGTATTCATCTAGGGAGTCTTTCAACATATCATCATTATCTACGGCACCTGGAGGATCCATTGTCTGGTAAACCCTCCTGCTTCATCCATGGAGTCATTGAACCTACTATTATCATCTACGGCATCTGGAGCATTCGGTGTCTGGAAAACCTTCCTGCTTCATCCCTGGAGTCATTCAACTTATCATCATCATCTACGTCATTTGGAGGATTCATTGTCTGGTAAACCCTCCTGCTTCATCCCTGGAGTCATTCAACATATCATCATCATCTACGTCATTTGGAGGATTCATTGTCTGGTAAACCCTCCTGCTTCATCCCTGGAGTCATTCAACATATCATCATCATCTACGTCATTTGGAGGATTCATTGTCTGGTAAACCCTCCTGCTTCATCCCTGGAGTCATTCAACAAATCATCATCATCTACGTCATTTGGAGGATTCATTGTCTGGTAAACCCTCCTGCTTCATCCCTGGAGTCATTCAACATATCATCTTCATCTACGTCATTTGGAGGATTCATTGTCTGGTAAACCCTCCTGCTTCATCCCTGGAGTCATTCAACATATCATCATCATCTACATCATTTGGAGGATTCATTGTCTGGTAAACCCTCCTGCTTCATCCCGGGAATAATTCAATATATTATTATCATCTACGGTATCTGGATGATTTAGTTCGTAGTAAACCCTCTTGCTTTATCCATACAGTCAAAAAAAGTATAGCTTAGTTTATCCAGACCACTGAGCTGATTAACAGCTCTCCAAGGGCTGACCCGAAGGATTAGATTTATTTTATGTGGCTAAGAACCAACTGGTTAGCTAGCAACGAGACCTACAGCTTATTGTGGAATCGGAACCACATTATGCCGAGAAATGAAATTCTATCGTCGGAAATAAATTCCTCTAATTCTTCATTGGCCGGTCGGAGAGTCAAACGCTGGACCAACGGCTTGCTAGCCGAGAGCTCTACCCACCCCTTCAATGAAGAACTATCCATGGAGTCATTCAACATATCATCATCATCTATGGCATGTGGATGATTCGGTTACTTGTGAACCCTCATGTCTTCATCCAGGGAGTGATTCAACATACTATTATCATCTGCGGTATCTGGAGGATTTGGTGTCGGGTAAACCCTCCTGCTTCATCTATGGAGTCATTCAAAATAGTATCATCATTTGCGGCATCTGGAGGATTCGGTGTCTGGCAAAACCTCATGTCTTCATCCAGCGAGTGATTCAACATACTGTTATCATCTACGGTATCTGGAGGATTTGGTGTCGGGTAAACCCTCCTGCTTTATCTATGGATTCATTCAAAATAGTATCATCATTTGCGGCATCTGGAGGATTCGGTGTCTGGCAAAACCTCATGTCTTCACCCAGCGAGTCATTCAACATATCATTATCATCTACGGTATCTGGAGGATTCGGTGTCTGGTAAACCCTCCTGCTTCATCCATGCAGTTATTCAACATACCAATTTCATCTACTTTCTCTGAAGGATTCGGTGACTGGTAAACCCTCCTGCTTCATCTATGGAGCCATTCAACATACCAATATCATCTACTTTCTTTGGAGGATGTAGTACCTTTAAACCCTCATATCTTCATCCCTGGGGCCATTCAACATATCATCTACGGAACCTGGAGGTTTCGGTGTCTGGTAAACCCTCATGTCTTCTCATCCATGTAGAATCTAACGTACCTAGCTCATCTACGGTATCTGAGGATTTGGTGTCTGACTGAACGTCCTCCTGCTTGGTTCGGTATGGAGTCATTCAACATATAATAATCATCTATGCGTATCAGAGATTCTTGTGTCTGGTAAACCTGAATGAATCGTTCATCCACTGAGTCCATTGAACATGCCATTATCATCTACGGAATCTGAGGATTCGGTATTTGGTAAACCCAGAGGTGCTTCATCCATGTAGTCATTCAACATATGATCATCATAAACAGCATATGGAGAGAAATTCCGAGTCCGGTAAAACCTAATGCTTGCTGGAATTGAGTCATCTTGAATATATTATTATCATATACGGTCCCTGCAGGATTCGGGTGTTACTACATTTAAGACTCAAGGTGTTCCCAGGGAGCCATTCAACATAAAAATTATTATCTACGGTATTTGGAGGATTCAGTGTCTGGTAAACCCTCCTGCTTCATCCAGGGAGTCATTCAACATATCATCATCATCTATGGCATATGGAGTATTTGGTGTCTGGTAAACCCTCATGTCTTTATCCAGTCAGTTATTGAACATACCATTATCATATATGGTATCTGGATGATTTGGTGTCTGGTAAACCTTCATGTTTTCATCCATGGAGTCATTTAACATACCATTACCGTCTATGGTATCTGGAGGATTCGGTGTCTGGGAAACTCTCATGTCTTCATCCATGGAGTCATTCAACAAACCAACATCATCTGCTGTATCTTGAGGGTTCAGTGACTGGTAAACCCTCCTGCTTCATCTATGTAGTCATTCAACATACCATCATTATCTATGGTATCTGGAGTATTCATTGTCTGGTAAACCTCCCCTGCTTCATCCATGCAGTCATTCAACATATCTTCATCATCTACAGCATCTGGAGGATTCGGTGTCTGGTAAACCCTCATGTCATCCTCCATGGAGTTATTCAACATACCATTATCATCTGCGGTATCTGAGGGATATGGTGACTGATAAACCCTCCTGTCTTCATCCATGGAGTCGTTCAACATACCATTATCATCTATGGTATCTGGAATATTTGGTGTCTGTTAAACCCTACTCTTCATCCCTGGAGTCATTCAACATGCCATCATCATCTACAGATCCTGGAGGATTCGTTGTCTGGTAAACCCTCATGTCTTCATCTATGGAGTCATTCAACATAACATTCTCATTTACGGTATTTGGACGGTTCGGTGTCTGGTAAACCCTCCTACTTCATCCATGCAGTCACTTAATATATCATCATCATGTACGGCATCTGGAAGATTCGGTGTCTGGTAAACCCCTCCTGCTTCATTCATGGAGTCATTCAACATATCATCATCATATTCGGCATCTGGAGCATTCGGTGTCTGGTAAACCCTCATGCCTTCGTCCTGGGAGATATTAAACATGTATGGTATCTGAAGGTTTCAGTGTCTGGTAAACCCTCATGGGTTCATCCAGGGAGTCATTCAACATATCATCACCCTCTACGGCATATGGAGGATTTGGTCTCTGATAGACCTTCCTGCTTCATCCATGGAGTCATTCAACATATCATCATCACCTATGGCATTTGGAGGATTCGGTGTCTGGTAAAATCTCATGCCTTCATCCAGGGAGTTATTTAACATATCATTATCATCTCCAGCATCTGAAGGATTCGGTGTCTAGTAAACACTCATGTCTTCATCCAGGGAGTCATTCAGCATACAATTATCATCTATGGTTCCTGGAGGATTTGGTGTCTGGTAAACCTTCATGTCTTCATGCATCGAGTCATTCAACATATCATCATCCTCTAGAGCACCTGGAGGATCCGTTGTCTGGTAAACACTCCTGCTTCATCCATGGAGTCATTCAACATACTATTATCATCTATGGTATCTTTAGGATTTGGTGTGTGGTCAACCCTCGTGCTTAATCCATGGAGTCATTCAACATATCATCATCATCTATGGCATCTGGATGATTCGTTTACTTGTGAACCCTCATGTCTTCATCCAGAGAGTGATTCAACATACCATTATCATCTACGGTATCTGGAGGATTTGGTGTCGGGTAAACCCTCCTGCTTCATCCATGGAGTCATTCAAAATAACTTCATCATTTGCAGCATCTGGAGGATTCGGTGTCTCGCAAAAACTCATGTCTTCATCCAGGGAGTCATTCAATATACCATCATCAACAACGGTATCTGGAGGATTCGGTGTATGGTAAACCCTCCTGCTTTATCCATGCAGTCATTCAACATACCAATATCATCTACTTTCTCTGGAGGATTCGGTGGCTGGTAAACCCTCCTGTTCATCCATGGAGTCATTCAATATCTCATCATCATCTGCGGCATCTGGAGGATTCGGTGTCTGGTAAACCCTCATGTCTTCATCCATGGAGTCATTCAACATACCATCATCACCTACGATATCTGGAGGATTTGGAGATTGGTGAACCTTCCTGCTTCATCCATGGAGTCATTCAACATACCATTATCATCTATGGTATCTGAAGTTTTATCTATGGAGTCATTCAATATACCATCATCATCCATGGCATCTGGAGGACTCAGTATCCAGTAATCCCTCATATCTTCATCCATGGATCCATTCAACATATCATCATCTACGGAACATGGAGGTTTCGGTGTCTGGATAAATCCTCATGTCTTCTCATCCATGTAGCCATTCAACATGCCATTATTATCTACGGTATCTGGAGGGTTTGGTGTCTGGTAAACCCTTATGTCTTCGGCCAGGGAGTCATTCAACATACCATTATCATCTACTGTATTTGGAGGATTCGGTGTCTGGTAAACCCTTCTGTTTTATTCATGGAGTCTTTCAACATATAATCATCTATGGCATCAGGAGGATTCGATGTCTGGTAAACCCTCAAGTCTTCATCCAGGGAGTCATTCAATATAACATTATCATCTACAGAATCTGGAGGATTTGGTGTCTGGTAAACCCTCGTGCTTCATCCATGTAGTCATTCAACATATCATCATCATCTACAGCATCTGAAGGAATCCGGTTCTGGTAAAACCTAATGCTTCTTCCATTGAGTCATTCAATATATTATCACCATCTACGGCACCTGGAAGATTTGGTGTCTGGTTAACACTCATGTCTTCCCAGTGAATCATTCAACATAAAAGTTATCATTTATGGTAGTTGGAGGATTCAGTGTCTGGTAAACCCTCCCACTTCATCTCTGCAGTCATTCAACATATGATGTTCATGTATGGCATCTGGAGGATTTGGTGTCTGGTAAACCCTCCTGCTTCATCCAGGGAGGCATTCAACATATCATCATCATCTACTGCATATGGAGGATTCACTGTCTGGTAAACCCTCATGTGTTTATCCAGTTAGTTATTCAACATACCATTATCATTTATGGTATCTGGAGTATTCGGTGTCTGGTGAACCTTTCTGCTTCATCCATGGAGTCACTCAACATATCATCATCATCTATGGCACCGGGAGGATTTGGTGTTTGGTAAACCCTCGTGTCTTCATCCATGGAGTCATTCAACATACCATTATCATCTACGGTATCTGGAGGATTCGGTGTCTGGTAAACTCTTATGTCTTCATCCATGGAGTCATTCAACAAACCAACATCATCTACTATATCCTGAGGATTCGTTGACTGGTAAACCCTCTTGCTTCATCCATGTAGTCATTCAACATACCATCATTATCTACGGTATCTGGAGTATTCGTTGTCTGGAAAACCCCCCTGCTTCATCCATGCAGTCATTCAACATATCCTCATCATCTACAACATCTTTATCCATGGAGTTATTCAACATACCATTATCATTTACTTTATCTCAGGGATTTGGTGACTGGTAAACCCTCCTACTTCATCCATGGAGTCATTTAACATACCATATTTTTCAGACACAAAAGAAGACGACATATGTTGTTTTAGCACAGCTGATGATAATAAAAGACAATTTGCACTAAGAGATCAGTAACTTTGTATCCAAAATGTTTAACAAAGATATATTTGAGATCAAAAGACGATGTAAAGGGTAAGGATGTTCTATCATTGAATGAAGAATTGCCAGATTTTGTCAGAATGGATAATTCACTAGTCCACTTGAACAACAATAATAGCTAAGTTTATGTCCAAAATTATTCAGATAACAGACTAACACTATACGTAGGCATTGTCTTACACAGGAACTCCTATTAACAATTCCATTAACATTAGAAGATAATCCATTTTTCTCTATAACTGGCCAAAACTCTCAGATAAGTTCAGAAGTAAACAAAATGGATTTTCCAGAAAATAGACACAGGTTAATTCAGGTGTTAGGGAAATACAGAAATGTAATAACTATAGAAGGAGATAAACTAGAAATACAAATGTTCTACAACATAGAATTTGTTAGATGATGGACAAGCCATTATCTGTCTCAATTAGCAGATTACCAATAAGCCAGAGACCCATAGTTGGCAAGCTGATAGAGGAAATTAAAGAAGATGGAGTAGTAATTCCTTCTAAATCTCCATATAATTCCCCATTGTTACTTGTTCCAAATAAAGATGGTAGTTGGAGACTTGTAATAGATTACAGGAAGTTAAATTCCAACACAGTTCCAGATAGAATGCCGATGTCAATAATCCAGGACATGTTAGCTCAATTAGGAGGGTCCAAAATATTTTCATCCTTAGATTTGCCTGTTGATATTGGCGCACTCTAGACATGAGGAATCGAACCATTCACAGCCTTCAGCACACATAAAGAACATTTACAGTTTGAAGTAATGCCATTTGGACTAACATCAGCCCCATTAACATTTGTCAGATTAATGCTACAAATCCTAGGGGACATAGAAAATGTTGCAGTATACTTAGACGATGCAATCATTTTTAGCAAAGACTTAGAAAGTCACCTCAGAACATTAGAAATTGTCCTAGAGAGATTAAGAATTGCAGGACTAAAAATAAAATTAAAGAAATGTCAATTTCTGATGAAATCCTTAGAATACTTGGGTCATGTAATTAGTGAAGATGATCTGCATGCAGGCAAGGTAAAATAAAGGCAATAGTTGATTACCCAGCACCTACTAATTTGAAAGCATTAAGTATGTCCTTAGGTGTAGGTTATTGCAGACCTTTTATAAAGGGTTTTGCTACTATAGCCAAAACTTTAACAGAACTTACAAAGGACACACTATGAATGGAAGGGTGAACAAGAAACAGCCTTTCAAACACTAAAGAGCAAAATGGCCAGGAACCCTGTTTTAGTTTATCCAGATTTTTCCAAAGATTTCTACTCAGCTTGTGATTCCTCAAGTACAGGACTAGGAGCTGTATTGTTACAAAAGGCAAAAACTGGAATGAGGGCAGTATATTATGCTAGTAGAGTTTTAAATCCAGCAGAAAGAAACTGCAGTACCACAGAAAGAGAGTGTTTAGCTTTATATTGGGGTTTAAAGAAATTTAGGACATACTTTTAGGGTTTATAAAGTTTAATGTGCTACTGACGTGCAAACCCATTTGTGACTTATTTAAAAAGAGAGCCTTACCAACAACATGAAGTTCAATAGATGGTTCATTAGTGTATTAGAATTTGCCCCAGAATTCAGATATATTCTAGGAATTTAACATTTTGGCAGATGCATTATCCAGATCCCCAAGAAGAGACAGTAAAATGCATTACCACTAATACCTTTTGTTTTAGTTGTCAGTAGATTTAGATCTAGTAAGAGTGAAAATACAACAAGAAAGTTATGCAGAAATCGGACAGATAGTAGGATAGTTAATGACAGATGAATCTTTAAATCCTGAATTTCATTTGATAAATGGATTGTTTATAAAAAGAGAACAGAGAAGAATGGTTGTTCTCGTCTATACATCCCAAAAACACTAATCAGATAAGTTTTAGAATTAATAATGACTCACATATTAGTAGGACATCTAGGAATTAAAAAGACAAGCAGACGATAATAGAAATTGTTTCTGGCCACATTGTAGTGAATGCCAAAAACTTTGTATAAAACTGTATAGTTTGTAATCAACATAAAGGTAACGTAAATCTTAAAGCTCCATTTCAAGTAGTCACAATGGACTTTTTAGGTCCATTTCCAACCACTATTAGAGGAAATAGACAAATATTAGTCTTCTTAGACTATTTAACTAGATATGTAGAAATAATACCAGTAAGAAATAGAGATGCAGCTACTGTAGCAGAAGCTCTTAAATCTAGAATTATCACAGTACATTCATGTCCACAAGTTCTTCTTCCGGACAATGCTGTTGAGTTTACTAGTGATGTTTTAAAGAAAATATGTGAATTTTATGAAATAAATAGGTGTCAAATAACAGCTTATAAACCAAGTTCTAATGGAGCAGTAGAAAGAACTAATCGTAAAATAAAGGATATCCTGAAAACTTTAGTGAGCCCACGGACAGAGGATTGGGACTTAGCATTAGAAGACGTACAATTCACATTGAATAATACTGTAAAAGAGACAATAGGAGAATCCTACACTTTAATTATATGGTTATCAGAAAGAAACGCCAACACATGACGTTGCAACACTACCCAGACATACTTCTATAACTATGATGACTATGTTGCATGGAAGCACAAGACGCACTTACGAGAAGTAAGTACAATCATGAAACATGGGAAAATTTAAAGAGGTCATACATCTATGCCAAAAATTATAATAAAGGTACCATTAAACCAGACATTGAAGTAGGTGATCAAACTTATGTACAAAATCACGTTCTAGAAGGACCAATGTAAAGTATCTCCTAGGTTCACTGGACCATATAGAGTTATAGAAGTGTTAAAATTAAACAAATATAGAGTAATCAATGAAAGTGATCTGAAAGAAAAAGTAGTTCACTGGAATCATATAATAGTAGTAAAACAGATCCATGGTCCTGAAGTTATAGATAACATAAGACATGAAAATGGTGTAGATAAGGTTATAAACAAAATATAGTACCCATGAAACAGGCAGGGTTAAATATGTATATGTATATTGGCGTTGAACTAAAATGTCATAGTATAAATATAATATATGTAGTGAAACATATATATAAAGAAAATGTCATAAATATAATATGTAATGAAAATATAAATATAATATCTGCAGAAAAATGTATAAATAAAATGTCATAAGCATAATATATACTGAAAATATATAAGTACAATATGTAGTGAAAATATCATAAAATGAGACACATACACATATATATATGTATATATATATATATATATATATATATATATATATATATATATATATATATATATATATATATATATAGAAAATCTGATAAGAAAAGGGACTGTTGGAAAGACATGGAAAATAATGATAAAACATTAAATGCAATTCAAAGAGGCATTAAATCGATTTTGCAAAAGGGTGATAATAACAGTGTCATTCATTTGCATTTTGAGCTCAACACTAATCACTCCTAAAAGAATTAGAAAAACATTGTTGTGCCTTGCATCATGGAAAACACTTTCACCCACCTAGAAGATGTATTCATGTATCATAAATTCTAATAAGTGCCAAAGTGTTTATGATAAGATTATTTAATTGTACCTTTCAGTACCCTGTATACCCATTTCGTATGATATATAATGAATGAGAGTCATTCAAAATGGAACAATCACATTTTTGCATTAGAAGAACACGCTTGGTGGTTGTCATTCTTTACAGAACAAAAGTTTCAAGAGTGTTTTGTTAAGAGAGCAGGAATATATGTCTAATTTAATAATTTGTATAAAAGTACCATGCATGTCCATGCATTCAAGAACTGTGTTAGGTCAAAACCAAGAGAAAATTAGCTCAGCAAAATTTGACAAATATTTTGAGACAATTGTTGTCGATCAGGGGATTTTTGTGTTTTCAAGGAAAATGCCAGAAGCAGTTAAAAATGTCACAACTTTACTACGGGAGGTAAAGTTTAAAATGTTAAATCTTTACAACAACGTGTTAGATTGTTATAACACACCACAATTGTATTATGAACCTCATCTTTTCACAACATATGAATTAAGTAAACATGTGCCATATAAGAATTACTCACACAAAATATATGAATTTAAGTTGTCTCCGTTAGAGTTAAAGAAACTTGAGAATTTGAAATATGTTGGTGTATATTTCTACTATAAAGAAAATGTCTCCCCAGTTTTATCGCTGTCCAATCTAATGCTAATAGTAGTTTTTGCTATTTTATCCATAATTATAGTAAGGAATTTTGTGATTAGAAAAAAATACAAGAGATTTTGACAGAATTAAGGGGAAACAATAATTGATAGTTGATGTAAGAGGAAACAATAATTGATAGTATACAGTATATTGATGTTTTTTTATGCAAATGAGGTACTGTACTTTTATTGTGTTCGATTATAAATTAGTGTGATGCCTTAACACACGTATCTTTTACTCCAAAGGTGGAGAAACAATTTGTCATTTTATTACCAATTTGATTTGTAATGTTGTATCTATTTTATTAAGTGATTGTTTAAACATGGAAGACAATGTCGGTACGTGACTGAGGATAGTGATAACTAGAATTTGAATATTCTAAATAATAATTAAAATAATGAAAGAGAGAGAGAGAGAGAGAGAGAGAGAGAGAGAGAGAGAGAGAGAGAGAGAGAGAGAGAGAGAGAGAGAGAAACCTCTGTACTGTTGGGGACATTGATAGTTAGAGAGAGGGAGAGAGAAATGAAGAAATGAAATGGGAGAGAGAGAGAGAGAGAGAGAGAGAGAGAGAGAGAGAGAGAGAGAGAGAGAGAGAGAGAGTAGAGAGAAGCAATCAGATATATGCTGTGTAAACACGGCCAGTATAAATTGTTGAAATCGTTGAAGGAATGACGATCGAAGCAAAGGTGTCGTGAATACGTAGCCTAACATTGGTGCGGCACTGGCAAAGTTAATCACATCGAAATCGTTAAACAACCTCACCTGCGAAGCTTAGCTATGCAAATCGAGCCAGAAACCTTAGATTTCCGGTGACGTAATTAGTTCCACACACTAAGGAGGAGTTAATTGTTCTGATTACACCCAGAGGAAGTCTTTAGATAACTTCAACCAAATAAGCATCAACAAAGGTGGGGGCAGAAACAAGATCACCGCCTACTGGGGGTTGGACAACTAACTTCGAGAAATCTTTAAAAATTCCAGCAGAGCAGAGCACAACAGAGAAGTAAAGACAGCAGATAAGAGAAGAGAAGAAGTAGACAAGGAGCAGCTAAGCACAAAGAAGAAGGCGTGAGGTTGCAAGCCTCACCAATTGTGAGTTGATATAAGAAGACAGGCTCACATTGACTCACCGTATGTTTTGTACTGCATATCATCTTGTACTTCTATTGTAAAGTTATTTCTTTGGTGCTAATGAAGAAAGAAAAATCAATTGTGTCTTCTTAAAGCCTCCTGGGAAAACTACGCTACTACATAACAAAGCCAGAAAGATCAGTGTCTATAAAGAAGTAATCTTCTTAAATGAATAGCAGATATAAAGCAGAAAGAATAATAAATAAAGGAACCTTACAGAGTCATTCAACATATCATCATCATCTACGGCATCTGGATGATTCAGTTTCTGGTAAACCCTCATTCCTTCATCCAGGGAGTCATTCAACATACCATTATCATCTGCGGTATGTGGAGGATTTGGAGCCTGGTAAAACCTCATGCCTCATCCATGGAGTCATTCAATACATCATTATCATCTATGGCATCTGGAGGATTCGGTTTCTGGTAAACCCTCATGTCTTCATCCAGGGAGTCATTCAACATACTATTATCATCTGCAGTATGTAGAGGATTTGATGTCTGGTAACACCAACTGCCTCCTCCATGGAGTCATTCGATATATCCTCATCATCTACGGAATCTGGAGGATTCGGTGTCTGGTAAACCCTATGTCTTCATCCAGAGAGTCATTCAACATACCATTATCATTTACGGTGTCTGGAGGATTCGGTGTCTGGTAAACCCTCCATGGAGTCATACAACATATCATCATCGTTGACGGCATCTGGAGAATTCGGTGTTTGGTAAACCCTTCCACTTCACCCTTGGAGTCGTTCAACATATCATTATCTATGGCATCTGGAGGATTCAGTGTCTGGTAAACACTCATGTCTTAATCCTTGGAGTCATTCAACATACCATTATCATCTACGGAATTTGGAGGATTCGATGTATGGTAAACCTTCGTGCTTCATCCATTTAGTCATTCAACATATCATCATCATCTACAGCATCTGGAGGATTCCATGTCTGGTAAAACCTCCTGCTTCATCCATTGAGTCATTCTACATATCATTATCATCTACGGCACCTGTAGGATTCGGTGTCTGGTAAACCCTCATGTCTTCATCCAGGGAGTCATTAAACATACCATCATCATGGATGGTGTCTGGAGGATTAGGTGTCTGGTAAACCCTCCTGCTTCATTCATGGAGTCATTCAACATATCATTATCATCTATGGCATCTGGAGGATTCGGTGTCTGGTAAACCCTCAAATCTTCACCCAGGGAGTCATTCAACATACAATTATCATCTACAGTATCTGGATGATTCGGTGTCTGGTAAACCCTCCTGTTTCATACAGGGAGTCCTACAAAATATCATCATCATCTACGGCATCTTCAGGATGTGTATCTGGTTAACACTCATGTCTTCATCCAGGTATTCTTTCAACACACCATTATCATCTATGGCATCTGGAGGATTCGGAATCTGGTAAACCATCCTGCTTCACCCATGCTGTCATTCAACATATCATCAACATCTACGGCATCGGGAGAATTCGGTTTCTGGTTAACCCTCCTGCCTTATCCAAGGAGTCATTCAACGTATCATTATCATCTATGGCATCTGGAGGATTCGGTTTCTGGTAAACACTCATGTCTTCATCCAGGGAGTCGTTCAACATACTATTATCATCTGCAGTATGTGGAGGATTTGATGTCTGGCAAAACCTACTGCCTCATCCATGGAGTCATTCAATATACCATCGTCATCTACGGATTCTGGAGGATTCGGTGTCTGGTAAACCCTTATGTCTTCGTCCAGAGAGTCGTTCAACATACCATTATCATCTATGGCACCTGAAGGATTTGGGGTCTGGTAATTCCTCATTTCTTCATTCAGGGAGTCATTCAGCATACCATTATCATCTACAGTATCTGGAGGATTCGGAGTCTGTTAAACCCTCTTGCTTAACCCATGGAGTCATTCGAGATATCATCATCATCCACAGCATCTGGAGAATTCGGTGTTTGGTGAACCCTGCTGCTTCATACATGGAGTCATTCAACATATCATCATTATCTACGGCGTCTGGAGGATTCGGTGTTTGGTTAAGACTCCTGCTTCATCCATGGAGTCACTGAAGATATCATAATCATGTATGGTATCTGGAGGATTCGGTGTCTGTTAAACCCTCATGTCTTCATCCAGGCGAGTCATTCAACATACCATTATCTACTACGGTATCTGGGGGATTTGGTGTCTGGTAAACCCTCATGTCTTCATCCAAGGAGTCATTCAACATACCATTATCATCTACGGTATCTGGAGGATTCAGTGTCTGATAAACCTTCATGTCTTCATCTATGGAGCCATTCAACATAACATCATCCTCTATGGTACCCGGAGGATTCGGTGTCTCGTAAATCCTCCTGCTTCATCCATGGGGTCATTGAATATACCATCATCCTCTACCTTATGTGGAGGATTAGGTTTCTTGTAAAACATGATGTCTTCATCCATGGAGTCGCACAACATATCTTCGTCATCTATGGCATCTGGAGGATTCGGTGTCTGGTAACCGTCCTGCTTTATTCATGTATTCATTCAACATATCATAATCATCTATGGCATCTGGAGGATTCGGTGTCTGGTGAATACTCATGTCTTCATCCAGGGAGCCATTCAACATACCATCATCATTTACGGTATCTGGAGGATTTGGTGTCTGGTAAACCATCCTGCTTCATCCATGGAGTCATTCAACATATCATAATCATCTACGGCATCTGGATGATTTGGTTTTTTGCGAACCCTCATGTCTTCATCTAGGGAGTCATTCAACATACCATTATCATCTATGGTATCTGGAGGATTTGGTGTTTGGTAAACTCTATTGCTTCATCCATGGAGTCATTCAACATAGCATCATCATCTGCGGCATGTGGAGGATTCGGTGTCTGGTAAACCCTCATGTCTTCATCCATGGAATAATTCAAAATAGCATTACCATCAACGGTATCTGGATGATTCGGTGTATGGTAAACCCTGCTGCTTCATCCATGCAGTTATTCAACATATCATCATCATTTACGGCATCTGGAGGATTCGGTGTCTGGTAAACCCTCATGTTTTCATCCATGGAGTCATTCAACATACAAACATCATCTACTGTATTTTGAGGATTCGGTGACTGGTAAACCCTCGTGCTTCATCCATGGAGTCATTCAGCATACCATCATTATATACTGTATCTGGAGTATTCGGTGTCTGATAAACCCGCCTGCTTCATCAATGGAGTGATTCAACATATCATCATCATCTACAGCATCTGGAGGATTCGTTGTCTGGTAAACCCTCATGTCATCATCCATGGAGTCATTCAACATACCATTATCATCTTATAGAGGGATGAATAAATTTGTTTGTATTTAGCATTTCCCAACGTTTTGTGAGAGAGAGAGAGAGAGAGAGAGAGAGAGAGAGAGAGAGAGAGAGAGTGAGAACTGTAACTAAGTTAGTGAGTGCTTTTGGTTGTTGGAAGAGGGATGAGGGTCTTTAGTTGAGTTTGTTTACAGTGCTGTCTGTCTGTGCAAATGTCGAGGGAGTTTTTTTTCGGTTTTGAGGGAGTCTTGAGTCAGAGCTAGTGCTGGTCAGTCGTTTGGTCTTAGACAGTGTTTTGTGTGCTTTTTGAGAATTGTTGGTTTTTCTTGTTAGTGTGCTGTTCTTGTTGTGTATATAGTTCTATCTTCTTTTTTCTATGTTTCCTTGTTTTGTTTGTGTGGTTTTGGGTGCTGTGTTGGCGACCGTGGACACCTTCATCCATCTCCCAGCAACCGAAGATCAGAGTGAGTATTGTATGTGGTTATATGTTCTGTTTATCTGTGTTGTGTATTGTTTATGTGTTTTTTTAAATTCCGCCACATAATATTTGGCGCCCAACGTGGGGCAGCTGGTGTTGCAGCTGCAATTGAGATTAGTGGCTAGTAGTGACTGGAGGAAATGGAAGAGGAACTGGTGAGGTTGAGAGAGGAACTGCAGGGTTGGCAAGAGAGGAGAATGGGAGGCTGAGGGGTGAGAATGAGGAGTTGAGGAGTCAGTTGGAGGAGATGGGGGAATGCTAAGGAGTGCAAAAGAAGAAATGAAAGGGGAGATGAAAGAGTCAGAAGAGAGAATGGAAGAGAGAATGGAAGAGAGGATGGATAAAAAGTTGGAGGAATGATGAAAAGTGTGGAAGAAATGGTGAAAGGTATGTTCAAGGGTGTTTTTGGAGAAGGGGCTGTTGGAGGCAGGTCTTCTGGAACGTGTGAAGGGGCAAGAGAGAAAGAAAATGAGGAAGAAGTGAATGGAAGCGTGAGTGATGAAAGTGATATGGGAATAGGAAGTAAGAAACGAGGGAATGAGCGGCAGGGTAAGGAAAAGGGGAATGAAAAGCAAGGGAAGGAACAGAGGGAAGGTAAGGATAAGTCAGGGGAAGAAAAAGGGAAGAAGGGAAAGGGAAAGGAAACTGGTAAGAAGGGTAAGGAAGTGGGAAAGGCAGGAAAGAAGGGAGAGGGTGAAGGCAGTAGTGATAGTGAGGTGGATGGAGATGAGTGGATAAAAGTGGATAAAAAAAGGGGAAGAAGAGTGAATGAGTAAGATGAATGTAAGTGCAGAAGTGGACTCTTTGTATTCGGAAGAGGGTATGAAAGGACAGAGTGAAAGTAGCGAAAGTGAGAGTGAAAGTGAGAAAGAAGTGAGAAAGGCTATGTATGTGAGGGAGGTACCCCAGTGTGAAAGGTATAATGAGTATGGAAGTAGGGATGTGCATGATTTCTTTAGGGAGTATGAAAGGTTTTGTCAGGATAAGTATGGGAAAGTAAGAGAGTGTGGGCACGAGAATTAGGAGAATATTTGACTGGGTTTTGCTTGATATGTATAGGGTTATTATGAGTGTGGGAGATGTTGAGTATGACAAGGTGAAAGCTAGACTAGTTGAGCAAGCGAGGCGTATGAAAGAAAGTGTTAAGTATAAGAGGAAGAATGAATTTGATGAGGCAAGAATGAAAGCTGGGAAACCTTGTCACTGTATGCTTGTAGGCTGGAGACGTTGGCAAGGAAGAAGTTTGGGGATGATGGGATAGATGAATGTAAGGAGTTACTTGGAAGTTGTTAGGGACAGTGCCAGATGGAGTTAGAGAATTTGTGAACTTGAAGCGGAAGGAGAAGAAAAGATGGACGAATGAAAGGTTGACTTGGGGAGAAATTTTTGAAATTGTAGAAGATTATGAGCTTGACAGGGTTATAAAAGAGAGCAGAAGTGTAAGTGTAAGGGCTGGGGTAGATGAGAGAGTACCAGAGTTTGGAAGCTTTAGGGATGCAGTGTTGAGGGGCCCAATGAGAATGGCCGATAGTGTAATAGATAGGAGTGTAAGAGCAAGTAATGTGGAGGTGCCAGTGAGGATGAATGGTGGGTTTGTAAGGGAACAACGGGTTGGACGGGTTAGGGATAGTAGTGTACAAAGGGGAAGGTCGATGAGTGGAAGTCGAGCGAAGTGTTTTAGATGTGGAAAGGAAGGACATACAAAGAATGAGTGTAGGTGGGCTTTAGGAGCGTGTTTCGGGTGTGGGCAATCGGGACATTTGGTAAGGAGTGTACGAAAGATAGGGGTTAAATGCTACAGGTGCGGACAGGTGGGTCATATTGCTAATGGTTGTAGGGGTACCTGAGTGAATGTAATATGTGGCAACTGTGGTAAGAATGGGCATTATGCGAGAATGTGTTCAGAACCGAGAGCGAAGTGTGTCGAATGTGGAATGGAAGGGCATGTATCAAGTGTATGTAGACGAAAGAGGGTGACTGTGACAGCGAGTTCGGGAAACTGAGTGTGAAGGGGTTCAAATGGGTGGATCCTCCAGAATGCAAGCGGTGCGTGTGATGCATGTACGTGAGGGGTTGTTGCATGAGATTCAGCAATTTGTTTTGATAGAGTATGGTAGAAAACGTAAGAAAGGGAAGAGTGTGTAAACTGAATGGTCGTAAGTTGTGTGATAAGATTGATTGCCAAAGTGAAAATGAGTGATACCGTGTAATACGGATGAATGGGATGGTATGAATAGAACGTATAGTATATGCGGGTTTGATATAACTGAGTTGACTGAGAATGTCAGGGGCAAGTGAACGGTTTGAGGTGAGCGAAAGTGTAAGAGTAAGGGAAGTGAAGACGAGTGATTGAAAGCATGAATGAATCGTTGCAAGAATTGGAAAGGTCAATGAGCGAATGGGATGGGTTAGTTGAAGAATTGGGGAGGTATTTGGGAACGAGTTAGAGGGTATAGATGAGATTGTGGATGAAATTGAGAGTGGTAATAGTGAAGATAGATATATGAATTTTGAGAGAGAATGGAGGAGAAAAATGTAAATCTGAATGTTGCTGGAAGAGAGAGCGAGTCTGAGAGAATGATTACGTATGAACGCGTTCTAAAGGATCTGCTAGTGAGCATCCATGGGTGTTAGGGTAAGGCATTTGAATGCAGTGTGAAAGGTGTTGGTTGGGAAATGCTAAAAGGGGGGGAGAATTATAGAGGATGAATAAATTTGTTTGTATTTAGCATTTCCCAACGTTTTGTGAGAGAGAGAGAGAGAGAGAGAGAGAGAGAGAGAGAGAGAGTGTGTAATTGTCGTTAGTGAGTGCTTGTTGTTGGAAGAGGGATGAGGGTCTTTAGTTGAGTTTGTTTACAGTGCTGTCTGTCTGTGCAAATGTCGAGGGAGTTTTTTTGAGTTTTGAGGGAGTCTTGAGTCAGAGCTAGTGCTGGTCAAATCGTTTGGTCTTGGACAGTGATTTGTGTGCTTTTTGAGAGTTTTGGGAGATGTTAGTGTACTGTTCTTGTTGTGTATATAGTAATCTTCTTTTTCTATGTTTCCTTGTTTTGTTTGTGTGGTTTTGGGTGCTGTGTTGGCGACCGTGGACACCTTCATCCATCTCCCAGCAAAATGAAGATCAGATGAGTATTGTATGTGGTTATATGTTCTGTGTATCTGTGTTGTGTATTGTTTATGTGTTTTTTTAAATTCCGCCACAATCTATGGTATCTGGAGGATTCAGTGACTGGTAAGCACTCCTGCTTCATCCATGGAGTCATTCAACATACCATCACCCTCTATGTTATCTGGAGGATTAGGTTTCTTGTAAAACATGATGTCTTCATCCATGGAGTCACTCAACATATCTTCATCATCTATGGCATCTTGAGGATTCAGTGTCTGGTAACCGTCCTGCTTCATCCATGGAGCCATTCAACATATCATCATCATCTATGGCATCTGAAGGATTCGGTGTCTGGTAAACACTCATGTCTTCATTCAAGGAGTCATTCAACCTACCATTTTGATCTACGGTGTCTGGAGGATTCGGTGCCTAGTAAACCCTCCTGCTTCATTCATGTATTCATTCAACATATCATAATCATCTATGGCAGTTGGAGGATTCGGTGTCTGGTGAACACTCATGTCTTCATCCTGGGAGTCATTCAACATACCATTATCATCTACGGTGTCTGGAGGATTTGGTGTCTGGTAAACCCTCCTGCTTCATCCATGCAATCATTTAACATATCATCATCATGTATGTCATCTGGAGGATTCGGTATCTGGTTAACCCCTCCTGCTTCATTCAAGGAGTCATTCAACATATCACAATCATGTATGGCACCTGGAGCATTTGATGTCTAGTAAACCCCCATTTCTTCATCCAGGGAGTCATTAAACATATCATTATCATCTATTGTATCTGGAGGATTCGATGTCTGGTAAAACCTCATGCCTTCATCCAGGGAGCCATTCAACATATCATCATCCTCTATGGCATTTGGAGGATTCGGTGTCTGGTAAACACTCATGTCTTCATCTAGGGAGCCATTCAACATACCATTATCTTTACGGCATATGGAGGATTCGGCGTCTGGTAAACCCTCATGTCTTCATCCATGGAGTTATTCAACATATCATCATCTACTGCACCTGAAGGATTCGGTGTCTGGTAAACCCTCCTGCTTCATCCATGGAGTCATGCAACATATCGCCATCATCTACGGCATCTGGATGATTCGGTGTCTGATAAAACCTTTTGTCTTTATCCAGGGAGTCATGTAACATATCATCATCATCTCCAGCATCTGGAGGATTCGGTGTCTCGTAAACACTCATATCTTTATCCAGGGAGTCATTCAACATAACATTATCTTTATGGAACCTTGAGGGACACTTATGTCTTCATTCAGGGAGTCATTCACCATATTATCATCATCTACGGCATCTGGAGCAAATTGTGTCTGGCAAACACTCATGTCTTCATCCAGGGAATCTCGTTAGAATGCGCCTCTGAACACTATCATTTGATGATGGAATGTTACTTATTTGTTTCTCTACATTGTCTGCTGGAATAGTCTTCACTATCTTCTTAGAAGCGGGAAAAATAATAGATTCAGCGAGAGTATGTGACTTCATTTTTTCGGCTGTCATTTCCGATATTTCCTAAGAAGCAATTTGAGTTTTCTCAGACACCGTCGCTCTCCCTTTGAAAGCGTTGATCAAGTCATCTTTTGAAATAACTTAGGTACATCTTTTCCTTGAAGATTGCAGTGTGATGTTTGAAAATGCTTGCTTCATTTACTAAGAAGCATCGACTCGTTTGACATTTTGCTTCCACAAACCAGACACAATGGATGAGGCTGATTTTCATCTCCAGCCCACGTGAAGGAAGCCATAACTTGAACAACTTCTGTCGTTTTTGCGAATGCGTCTGCTCTTATTTTTCTTGGCTGAACGCTTCACGTCACTCGAAATAGTTTCATTATTAGAACCAAGTTCTTCACTGGCGCGTTTCTTGTTTAAAAATCTATTCATTGTATGGGTAGTTGATTTTTTTAAGTATGTAAAAAAACAATTATAATTCATCGAGTGTCTTGAACGAGAACTTTGAAAAGTGATTTAGCAGCACATGGGTGCCTACTCAGACTGACCACAATCGCAGAAGACTTCACATTTATTGGACAAAGAGGTCATTGTCCCGAATTATGAACCCCCTTTCAACTGTCATTCACCACATGGTGAAGTTATTAACCTGGGTTATGTGTCACCAACCTGGAATACTGTGTTTTGGTTTAGTCCTACTTAATTCTATCATCTATTACAAACTGACCTCAGGGGAAATTTGGTACCAACTTTGTCCTTTTCGTTTACCATATAATGAAGTCATTGGCCTTTGCCGGTTGTCATTTGTGGCTAACATTTCAAAAGGAGATTAGCAGATATGGAATTACAGACAATATCTATTTTTTTTTCGAGAGAGAGACGTGAGTAATGACCGATTGAAATCCCCAAAGAAAGGAAAAGGGAAAGGATTATCAATTGCTTCTTGATGATAAAGGCATTAAGGAATTTAATTTCCAGTTCAAAATGTCAAGTGGCGAAGACTTGACTAAGACTTATAAACCACATGCTTAATGTCTCTAAAATATATGAAAATCAAAGTTTTAAAATATAAACATATTACATGAATTAAATCTTTTGTTATCTTGGGGCGCACCTGGCTACCTTCCACAGCGTACCAGTTGAGAAACACTGATCTAGGGCATCTGGAAAATTCGGTTTCTGGTCAAACTTTCTGCTATATCCAAGGAGCCATTCAACATATCGTCATCTTCTAAGGCACCTGAAGGATTCGGTGTCAGGTAAACCCTCATGTCTTCATCCAGGAAGTCATTCAACATACCATTATCATCTACATTGTCTGGAGGATTCGGTGTCTGGTAAACCCTCCTGCTTCATCCATGGAGTCATTCGACATATCATCATCCACGGCATATGGAGAATTCGGTGTTTGGTAAACAATCCGGCTTCATCCATTGAGTCATTCAACATATCATCATTATCTACAGTGTCTGGAGGATTCGGTGTCTGGTAAACCCTCATGTTTTCATCCAGGTTGTCATTCAACATACCATTATCATCTATGGTAGCTGAAGGATTTGGTGTCTGGTAAACCCTTCAGCTTCATCCATGGAGTCACTGAACATATCATAATTATCTACGGTATATGGAGCATTCTGTGTCTGGTAAACCCTCATGTGTTTATCCATTATCATCTACAGTATCTGGAGGATTCGGTGCCTGGTAAATCCTCCTTCTTCATCGATGTAGTCATACAGTATATCATATTCATCTATGGCATCTGGAGGATTCGGTGTCTGTTAAACCCTCGTCTTCATCTAGGCAGTCATTCAACATACCATTATTATCTACTATGTCTAGAGGATTCGGTGTCTGGTAAACACTCCTACTTCATCCATGAGGTCATTCAACATATCATCATCATCTACGGCATCTGGAGGATTCGGTTTCTGGTAAACACTCGTGCTTCATCCATGAAGACATTCTACTTATCATCATCTACAGGATCTGGAGGATGCGGTGTCTGGTAAATCCTCCTGATCCATCCATTGAGTCATTCAACATATCATCATCAGTTATGGCACCTGGAGGATTCGGTGTCTGGTAAATCCTCCTGCTTCATCCATGCAGTCATTTAACATATCGTCATCACGTACGGCATATGGAGGATTCGGTGTCTGGCAAACCCCTCCACCTTCATTCATGGAGTCATTCAACATACCATCATTATATACTGCACCTGGAGCATTCGGTGTTTGGTAAACCCTGATTTCTTTATCCAGGGAGTCATTAAAAATATGATTATCATTTATAGTATCTGGCGGATTCGGTGTCTAGTAAACCTCTCATGGCTTCATACAGGGAGTCAACATATCATCATCCTCTACGGCATCTGGGGGATTTGGTGTCTGGTAAATACTCATGTCTTCATCCAGTGAGTGATTCAACACATCATCATCATCTACGGCATCCAGAGGATTCGGTGTCTGGTAAATACTCATGTCTTCATCCAGGGGGTCATTCAACATACCATTATCATCTATGACATCTGGAGTATTCAGTGTGAAGTATACCCTCATGTCTTTTTCCATGGTGTCATTCAACATACCATCATCATCTACGGCACCTGAAGGATGTGGTGTATGGTAAACCCTCATGTCTTCATCCAAGGAGTCATGGAACATACCAATATCATCTACTGTATCTGTAGGATTCGGTGTCTGGTAAACCTTCCTGCTACATCCATGTAGTCATTCAACATACCATTATCGTCTATGGTGTTTGGAGAATTCGGTGTTTGGTAAACCCCTCTGCTTCATCTGTGGAGTCATTCAACATATCATCTTTATCTACGGCATTTGGAGAATTCGGTGTGTGGTAAGCACTCATGTCTTCATCCTTGGAGTCATTCAACATACAATTATCATCTACGGAATCTGGAGGATTCGGTGTCTGGTCTGATAAACCCTCGAGCTTCATCTATGTAGTCATTGAACATTTCATCATCATCTACAGCATCTGCAGGATTCCGTGTCTGGTTAAACAGCCTGCTTCATCCATTTAGTCATTCAGCATGGAGGATATGGTGTCTGGTAAACCCTCATGCCTTCATCCATGGAGTCATTCAACATACCATTATCATATATGGTGTCTGGAGGATTGGGTTTCCGATAAACCCTCCTGCTCCATCCATGGAGTCATTCAACATAGCATCATCTGCCTCATGTGGAGGATTTGGTGTCTGGTAAACCCTTATGTCTTCACCCAGGAGTCATTCAACATACCATTACCATCTACGGTATCTGGAGGATTCGGTGTCTGGTAAACCCTTATGTCTTCATTAATGGAGTCATTCAACATACCATTATCATCTATGGCACCTGAAGGATTCGGTGCCTGGTAAACCCTCCTGTTTCATCTACGGAGTCATTCAACATGTCATCATTATCTACAGTATCTGGAGTATTTGGTGTCTGGTAAACCCCCTTGCTTCATCCATGGAGTGATTCAACATGTCATCATCTATAGCATCTGGAGGATTGGGTGTTTGGTTAACCCTCATACCTTCATCAATTAAGTTATTCAACATACCATTGTCATCTACGGTATCTGGAGGATTTGGTGACTTTTAAACCTTCATGCTTCATCCATGGAGTCATTCAACAAACCATTATCATCTACGGTATCTGGAGTATTCGGTGCCAAGTAAACCCTTCTGCTTCATCCATGGGGACATTCAACATACCATCATCATTTACAGAGCGTGGAGGACTCGTTATCTGGTAAAGCCTCATATCTTCATTCATGGAGTCATTCAACATATCATCATCATCTACGGAACCTGGAGGATTCGTTGTTTGGTAAACCGTCATGTTATAGAGGGATCAGAAATTTGTTTTGATAGAGTATGGTAAAAAACGTAAGAAAGGGAAGAACGTAAGTAAACTGAATGGTCGTAAGTTGTGTGATAGGGGTGTGAGTGCCAAAGTGGAAATGAGTGATAAAGCGTTAATACGGATGAATGGGATGGTATGGATAGAACGTATAGCATATGCGGGTTTGATATAACTGAGTTGACTGAACTGTGTCAGGGGTTAGTGAACGGTTGGAGGTGAGCGAAAGTGTAAGAGTAAGAGAGTGTAGCAGTGATAGACGAGTGATTGAAAGCATGAATGAATCGTTGCAAGAATTGGAAAGGTCAATGAGCGAATGGGATGGGTTAGTTGAAGAATTGGGGAGGTATTTGGGAACGAGTTAGAGGGTATAGATGAGATTGTGGATGAAATTGAGAGTGGTAATAGTGAAGAAGATAGCGTGAATCTGAGAGAGAATGGAGGAGAAAATGTAAATCTGAATCTTGCTGGAAGAGAGAGTGAGTCTGAGAGAATGATTGCGTGCCCATGAACGCGATCTAGAGGACCTGCTAGGGAGCATCCGTGGGTGTTGCGTAAGGCGATTTGAAAGAGGTGTGAAAGGTGTTGGTTGGGAAATGCTAAAAGGGGGGAGAAATATAGAGGGATCAGAAATTTGTTTTTATTTAGCATTTCCCAACGTTTTGTGAGAGAGAGAGAGAGAGAGAGAGAGAGAGAGAGAGAGAGAGAGAGAGAGAGAGAGAGAGTGAGAATTGTCATTTGTGAGTGGTTGAGTTGGAGTGGTTGAGGGTTGTTGGAGTTGGTTTTACGGCTGTCTCTCTGTCTGTCGGTCTGTCGGGAGTTTTTTTCGTTTTTGAGGGAGGTCTTGGGCAGTTGAGGTCCAACCTTGAAAGTGAACGGGAGTTCGTCTGTTTTTTTGGTACCAGCATTAATGGTTCATGTCTCTTCTTTTTTTTTGTTTGTTCGTTGTTGGTGGAGGGTCGGTTTAAGTTTTGTTTCGTGGTTGTGTGCTGTGATTGGCGACCGTGGACCTTATCCATCTCCAGCAACCGAAGATCAGGGTGATGTGTTGTTCTGTTATGTTGTTTGTATTGTTTATGTGAATTGCCTGCCCAACGTGGGGGCAGCTGGTATTGCAGCTGCAAGTGAGATTAGTGGCTGGTAGTGTGACTGAAGAAAGAGAGGAATGGAAGAGGAACTGGTAAGGTTGAGAGAGGAGAATACGTGGTTGAGGGGTGAGAATGAGAGATTGAGGAGTCAGTTGGAGGAGGTGGGGGAATACTAAGAAGTGCAAAAGAAGAAATGAAAGGGAGATGAAAGAGTCAGAAGAGAGAATGGAAGAGAGGATGGAAGAGAGGATAGATAAAAAAGTTGGAGGAATGATGAAAGGTGTGGAAGAAATGGTGAAAGGTATGTTCAAGGGTGTTTTTGGAGAAGGGGCTGTTGGAGGCAGGTTCTCTGGAACGTGAAGGGGCAAGAGAGAAAGAAAAGGAGGAAGAAGTGAATGGAAGCGTGAGTGATGAAAGTGATATGGGAATAGGAAATAAGAAACGAGGGAATGAGAGGCAGGGTAAGGAAAAGAGGAATGAAAAGCAAGGGAAGGAACAGAGGGAAAGTAAGGATAAGTCAGGGGAAGAAAAAGGAAGAAGGGAAAGGAAAGGAAACTGGTAAGAAGGGAAAGGAAGTGGGAAAGGCAGGAAAGAAGGGAGAGAGGTGAAGGCAGTAGTGATAGTGAGGTGGATGGAGGTGAGTGGATAAAAGTGGATAAAAAGAGGGGGAAGAAGAGTGTAATGAGTAAGATGAATGTAAGTGCAGAAGTGGACTCTTTGTATTCGGAAGAGGGTATGAAAGGACAGAGTGAAAGTAGCAGAAAGTGAGAGTGAAAGTGAGAAAGAAGTGAGAAAGGCTATGTATGTGAGGGAGGTACCCAGTGTGAAAAAGTATAATGAGTATGGAAGTAGGGATGTGCATGATTTCTTTAGGGAGTATGAAAGGTTTTGTCAGGATAAGTATGGGGAAAGTAAGAGAGTATGGGCACGAGAATTAGGAGAGTATTTGACTGGTTTTTGCTTCATGTATAGGGTTATTATGAGTGTGGGAGATGTTGAGTATGACAAGGTGAAAGCTAGATTAGTTGAGCAAGGAGGCGTATGAAAGCGAGTGTTAAGTATAAGAGGAAGAATGAATTTGATGAGGCAAGAATGAAAGCTGGGAAACCTTTGTCACTGTATGCTTGTAGGCTGGAGACGTTGGCAAGGAAGAAGTTTGGGATGATGGGATAGATGAATGTAAGGAGTTAGTACGGAAGTTGTTAGGGACAGTGCCAGATGGAGTTAGAGAATTTGTGAACTTGAAGCGGAAGGAGAAGAAAAGATGGACGAATGAAAGGTTGACTTGGGGAGAAATTTTGAAATTGTAGAAGATTATGAGCTTGACAGGGTTATAAAAGAGAGCAGAAGTGTAAGTGTAAGGGCTGGGGTAGATGAGAGAGTACCAGAGTTTGGAAGCTTTAGGGATGCAGTGTTGAGGGGCCCAATGAGAATGGCTGATAGTGTAATAGATAGGAGTGTAAGAGCAAGTAATGTGGAGGTGCCAGTGAGGATGAATGGTGGGTTTGTAAGGGAACAACGGGTTGGACGGGTTAGGGATGGTAGTGTACAAAGGGGAAGGTCGATGAGTGGAAGTCGAGCGAAGTGTTTTAGATGTGGAAAGGAAGGACATACAAAGAATGAGTGTAGGTGGGCTTTAGGAGCGTGTTTCGGGTGTGGGCAATCGGGACATTTGGTAAAGGGAGTGTATGAAAGATAGGGGTTAAATGCTACCAGGTGCGGACAGGTGGGTCATGTTGCTAATGGTTGTAGGGTCCTGAGTGAATGTAATATGTGGTAACTGTGGTAAGAATGGGCATTATGCGAGAATGTGTTCAGAACCGAGAGCGAAGTGTGTCGAATGTGGAATGGAAGGGCATGTATCAAGTGTATGTAGACGAAAGAGGGTGACTGTGACAGCGAATTCGGGAAACTGAGTGTGAAGGGGTTCAAATGGGTGGATCCTCCAGGATGCAAGCGGTGCGTGTGATGCATGTATCTGCGTGAGGGGTTGTTGCATGAGGATCAGGAATTTGTTTTGATAGAGTATGGTAAAAACGTAAGAAAGGGAAGAACGTAAGTAAACTGAATGGTCGTAAGTTGTGTGATAGGGTGTGAGTGCCAAAGTGGAAATGAGTGATAAAGCGTGTAATACGGATGAATGGGATGGTATGGATAGAATTATAGCATATGCGGGTTTGATATAACTGAGTTGACTGAACGTGTAGGGGTTAGTGAACGGTTGGAGGTGAGCGAAAGTGTAAGAGTAAGAGAGTGTAGCAGTGATAGACGAGTGATTGAAAGCATGAATGAATCGTTGCAAGAATTGGAAAGGTCAATGAGCGAATGGGATGGGTTAGTTGAAGAATTGGGGAGGTATTTGGGAACGAGTTAGAGGGTATAGATGAGATTGTGGATGAAATTGAGAGTGGTAATAGTGAAGAAGATAGCGTGAATCTGAGAGAGAATGGAGGAGAAAATGTAAATCTGAATGTTGCTGGAAGAGAGAGCGAGTCTCATGCCCGCGAACGCGATCTAGAGGACCTGCTAGTGAGCATGTAAGGCGATTTGAAAGAGGTGTGAAAGGTGTTGGTTGGGAAATGCTAAAAGGGGGGAGAAATATAGAGGGATCAGAAATTTGTTTTTATTTAGCATTTCCCAACGTTTTGTGAGAGAGAGAGAGAGAGAGAGAGAGAGAGAGAGAGAGAGAGAGAGAGAGATTGTGTAATTGTCATTGTGGAGTGGTTGAGTGGTTCAGTTGTTGGAGTTGGTTTTACGGCTGTCTCTCTGTCTGAGGGAGTTTTTTCGTTTTTTGGGAGGTCTTGGGCAGTTGAGGTCCAACCTTGAAAGTGAACGGGAGTTCGTCTGTTTTTTTGGTACCAGCATTAATGGTTCATGTCTCTTCTTTTTTTTTGTTTGTTCGTTGTTGGTGGAGGGTCGGTTTAAGTTTTTGTTTGTTTTGTGGTTGTGTGCTGTGATTGGCGACCGTGGACCTTATCCATCTCCAGCATTCGAAGATCAGGGTGAGTGTTGCGTGTTGTGTTGTTTGTGGGTGTGAATTCCCCACAATGTCTTCTTCTATGCAGACATTCAACATACCATTATCATCTATGGTATTTGGAGGATTTCGTGTCTGGTAAAACCTTCTTCATCCATGCAGTCATTCAACATATCATCATATTGCACAACATCTGGAGAATCCCGTGTCTGGTAAACCCCTCCTGCTTTATTCATGCAGTCATTCAACATATCATCATCATCTATGGCACCGTGAGCATTTGGTGTCTGGGTAACCCTCATGTCTTCATGCAGGGAGTCATTAAACATATCATTATCATCTATGGTATATGGAGGATTCGGTGTCTGGTAAACTGTCATGTCTTCATCCATGGAGTCATTCAACATATCATCACCCTCTACGGCATCTGGATAATTCAGTGTCTGGTAAACTCTCTTGCTTCATCCCTGGAGTCATTCAACATATCATCATCATCTATGGCAACTGGAGGATTCGGTGTCTGGTAAACCTCATGTCATGTCTTCATGCATGGAGTCATTCAACATATCATCATACTCTATGGCATCTGGAGGGTTAGGTGTCTTGTAAACCCTCCTGCTTCATCCATGGAGTCATTCAACATATCATCTTCATCTATGACATCTGGATGATTCGGTGTCTGGTAAAACCTCATGTCTTCAACCAGGGAGTCATTTAACATATCATCATTATCTCCAGCATCTGGAGGATTCGGTGTCTGGTAAACACATTCCTTCATCCAGGGAGTCATTCAACATACCATTATCCTGTAAAGTCCCCGCTCAACGGGGTTTTCTTTAGTGAACCTCCCGTTTTCTACGGTGCCTTTTCTCCTGGCCTTGGATCGCAATACCTAGCCATGTTTTATTTATGTAAATATACATTTATTACTTACTCATTTGTGGCCTTTTGTATTGTGTGTCAGAGCATTGTTTTGTCTAAATCTGTTAATTTTATTTGTCACGTTATCTGTATTTATATGTCCTGTTTCACATTGAGAACAATTGACCTTGGGTCACCTGTATGTCCTTGTATGTCTTTGTACTGACGTCCGCACACCACTTTATAAGCGGCCTGCTCCCTTAATAAACTACCAGTCAATGTCTACCTGCTCTCTCTTTTGCACCCTCTCATAGTGGTGACCCCGGAGTGGTTCCCGGAGCCATTAACAGACCCAAACAGCGACTTAGTTTTGGCCCGATGAACTACCCCACGCCCCTAACGGACTAACTACGGTGCTTTAACAAAGCATTTGGGCGTACTGACCCTTGTCAGCAGATAAACGGCATCATTAGCGGACCCACACGGCACGCTCCATAGTGTGTACTGACGCAAGTGTAACTCACACTCCGAGTGAGAGTGCAGAAGCGAGCATGGACGCAGACATTCCCTGCCACATACAAATAACCGTGAACTTCGAGTAGTCTGATATCTCTTTCGTGCAAAACCCACTCACGCCCTCCCCCACAGCAAGGCTCACGCGCTCCTCCACGCCAGTACCCGCTCCTCGCATGCTGCACCAAGCTCCTGTCAGTCTTCATCCTGGGCCGGAGGTACAAGTGGAACTTCATTGTCACAGACATGAGGACCCCACCCCTGGGTGCGGACTTCCTGGCCCACTTTGGACTGGCAGTTGACGCCGGCCGCAAACGCCTGCTGGACACCGAGTCCTGCCAGTCCCTTCCCGGGGAGACGGGCCCCAGCACGCCCACAGTCTGTTCAGTCGCTCCACACCAGTATGCCTCACTCCTAAAGGAATTCCCCGAGGTATTCAAGCCCGAACTGTGTCAGGTGCCCGGGGCCCCAGCCAAATACAGAATTTACCACCATATCAAGACGAAGGGCCCCCCGATGCACGCAAAGTTCCGGAGACTTCCCCCTCACCGCCTTCAGGAGGCCAAGGATGCTTTTGTCGAGATGGAGCATATGGGCATATGTAGAAAGGCCTCCAGCCCATGGGCCTCCCTCCTCCACATGGTGCAGAAACCAGACGGCTCCTGGAGACCCTGCAGTGGCTACAGGCGACTCAACCTCGCCACAGAACCAGACCACTACCCTCTCCCAAACATGCAAGACCTCACGGCCTCTTTCCACGGGGCCAAAATATTTTCTAAATTGGATCTTTTAAAATCCTACTTCCAGGTACCAGAAGCTCCAGAGGATGTCCCCAGAACCACCATCATCACACCCTTCTGGTACTATGTCTTCGCCTTCTCCACCTTCAGCCTGAGGAACGCAGGGGCAACTTTCCAGAGACTGATGGACAGCATCCTGGGGGACCTGAACATCTGCGTCTGCTACGTAGATGACATTTTGATTTTTTCCAGATCCAACAAAGAACACCTGCGACACATCTGGAAGGTCCTGCAGTGCCTGTATGAGAATGGCTTCATCGTAAGGTTTGACACATGCACCTTCGGTGTTGAAAGGGTCGACTTCCTGGGCCACAAGGTATCCCCGGGAGGCATCCACCCACTCGCATCAAAAGTCAAAGCCATCGCCAGGTTCCCCACCCCTACCTCAGTCAGGACCATACACGAACTCCTCGGGATGGTCAACTACTACAGGAGGTTCATCCCCGGGGTCGCACACACCATGGCCCCCATGACAGAGATCCTGAAGGGCCATCCGAAGATCTTAGTGTTGGGCCCCGACCAGCAGCGGGCCTTCTCCCTGACGAAGGCTGCCCTCACCAAGGCAACCGCCTTGGCCCACCAGGACCCCAACGCCCCCCTCCAGCTAACGACGGATGCCAGCAACGTCGCCTGTGAGGGCATCCTGGAGCAGGTCGTCGCTGGAGCCCCTCAGCTCATCGCTTTCTTCAGCAGGAAGCTCAGCCCCGCTGAGTTCCGCTATAGCACCCTCGACAGGAAACTCTGCGCTGTGCACTGGGCGGTACGCCACTTCAAGTTCCTCCTGGAGGGCACACCCTTCACAATTTGGACGGACCACCAGCCGCTGGTCCGCACCTTCACAAAGCAGGGGGATGCATGGTCCTCCAGGAAGCAGCAGCATCTTGCGGCCATTGTGGAGTTCACCTGCACCATCAAATACCTCCCCGGCAGGAAGAACCCTGTAGCAGACGCTCTCCCGAGGATCGAACTCAACTCAGTGCAGCTCAGGATCGACTACGAGGACCTCGCCTGGGAGCAGGCCACTGGCCCAGAGGTTCCAGCTTACTGCACCGCCATCACGTCGCTCAAGTGGAAGGACGTGCCCCTCGCCCCTGGGGGCCAACACTGCTGAACAGCGTAAGCACCAGCCACCCACGCCCGCTGGTACCCGCCTCCCGCCGCCGTCTAGTTTTTGACATCATCCACAGGCTGTCCCACCCCTACGGCAGGACGATGACCAAGCTGCTGACAGAGAAGTTCGTCTGGCACAGCATACGGAAGGGCGCGACGACCTGGGCGGGGCAGTGCATCTGGTGCCAGACCAGCAAAGTAGGGCGCCACACCAAGTCGGGGGTGGCAACTTCCCCTAGCCAGGAAGGCATTTCAGACACATCCATGTCGACATGGTAGGCCCCCTTCCCCTATCAGGTGGGGCCAGGTATCTTCTGACAGTCGTCGACCGCTCCACAAGGTGGCCCGAAGCAACGCCCATGGAAGAAGCCACTGCCAGTGCGTGTGCCGAGGCCCTCCTCTCCAGCTGGATCAGCTGGTTCGGTGTCCTGGACCATATAACAACGGACAGGGGCCCAGCCTTCCTGTCTGTGCTGTGGGCTGCCCTGGCACGCCTGCTGGGGACCACTCACCACAGCACCACCGCCTACAACCCCGCGGCCAATGGATTGGTGGAAAGGTTCCACAGGTCCCTGAAGGCGTCCCTCATGGCCAGCTGCATTGCCGAGGATTGGAAGAACCAGCTGCCCTGGGTCCTCCTTGGGCTGAGGACTGTGCCCAGAGCCAACGGTGACCCGTCCACAGCAGAAAAAGTCTACGGGGAGTCTCTCGTAGTCCCGGGCGAACTCATCACGGGGATCGCCACAACCTTACAGCCCAGAGGCTCCGAGACACAGTCGGGAAGTTCGCCTCCTGCCAGCAGACGTACACCAAAAGGATGACCCCCTTCATGCCTCCTGGTCTGTCCTCCACCACCCACGTCTTCGTCAGGAACGACGCCATCTGCCCACCCTTAACCAGGCCCTACAGGGGGCCCTTCCTCGTGCTGGAGAGAAACAAAAAGGCATTCAGGCTGGCCATCCATGGGAAGAACGACTGGGTGTCAATAAACCACCTCAAGCCCTCACTATTGGAGGAGGACGCCGGCGACACCCCTCAAGACCCCCTGCAGGAGACGTTGCCCCTGCAGCCCACCCCGCACACAAGAAAGTTGCGTGTTTGCCCCCGTAAGGCCCCGGACCCAGGCAACGCTGCAGCCAACCGCTCCCACACGCAACGCACCCCTCAGCTGACATCGTGGAGCCACGGCCCTCTCCAGCGCCCCAGCAGATACCCGCTTTAATCAGACGTTAACTACGTCTTGGGGGGAGTATTGTAAAGTCCCCGTTCAACGGGTTTTCTTTAGTGAACCTCCCGTTTTCTACGGTGCCTTTTCTCCTGACCCTAGGCCACAATACCTGGCCATGTTTTATTTATGTAAATATGCATTTATTACTTGCTCATTTATGCCCTTTTGTATTGTACATGTGTCATAGCATTGTTGTGTCTAAATCTGTTAATTTTATTTGTGACGTTATCTGTATTTACCTGTCCTGTTTCATATTGAGAACAGTTGACCTCGCGTCACCTGTATGTCCTTGCATGTCTTTGTACTGACGTCCACACGCTGCTTTATAAGTGGCCTGCTCCCTTAATAAACTAGCAATCAATGTCTACCTGCTCTCTCTTTTGCACCCTCCCACAATCTTTACGGCATCTTGAGGATTCGGTGTCTGGTAAACACTCTTGCTTCATCCATGGAGTCATTCAACAAATCATCATCATCTATGGCAACTGGAGGATTTGGTGTCTGGTAAACCTTCATGTCTTCATGCATGGAGTCATTCAACATATCATCCTCTATGGCATCTGGAGGATTCAGTGTCTGGTAAACCCTCCTGCTCCATCCATTTAGTCATTCAACATATCATCATCATCTACGGCACCTGGAGGATTCGGTGTCTGGTAAACCCTCATGTCTTCATCCAGCGAGTCATTCAGCATACCATTATCATATATGGTGTCTGGAGGATTAGGTGTCTGGTAAACCCTGATGTCTTCATCCAGGTAGTCATTCAACACACCACCACCATCTACGTCATCTTGAGGATTGGGTGTCTGGTGAACCCTCCTGCTCCATCCATGGAGTCATTCAACATAGCATCATCTGCGGCATGTGGAGAATTCAGGGTCTGGTAAACCATCATGTCTTCATCCAGGGAGTCATTGAACATATCACCACCATCTAAGTCATCTTAAGGATTTTGTGTCTGGTAAACCCTCCTGCTCCATCCATGGAGTCATTCAACATAGCATCATCTGCGGCATGTGGAAGATTCGGTGTCTGGTAAACCCTTGTCTTCACCCATGGAGTCATTCAACATGCCACTACAATCTACGTCATCTTGAGGATTTGGTGTCTGGTAAACCTTCCTGCTCCATCCATGGAGTCATTCAAGATATCATCTGTGACATGTGGAGGATTCGGTGTCTGGTAAACCCTTATGTCTTCACCCAGGGAGTCATTCAATATACCATTATCATCTATGGTATCTGGAGGAATCGGTGTCTGGTAAACCCTCATGTCTTCATTCATGAAGTCATTCAATATTTCATCATCATCTATGGCATGTGGAGGATTCGGTGTCTGGTAAACCCTTATGTCTTCATCCATGGATTCATTCAACATACCATTATCATCTATGGCACCTGAAGGATTCGGTGCCTGGTAATCCCTCCTGCATCATCTATGGAGTCATTCAACATACCATCATTATCTACGGTATCTGGAGTATTTGGTGTCTGGTAAACCCCCCTGCTTCATCCATGGAGTGATTCAATATATCATCATCTATAGCATCTGGAGGATTCGGTGTCCGGTAAACCCTCATATTTTCATCCGTTGGGTTTTTCAACATGCCATTGTCATCAACGGTATCTGGAGGATTCAGTGACTTTTAAACCCTCCTGCTTCATCCATGCTGTCATTCAACATACCATTATCATCTACGGTATCTGGAGTATTCGGTGTCAAGTAAACCCTTCTGCATCATCCACGGAGACATTCAACATACCATCATCATTTACAGAACGTGGAGAACTCGTTATCTGGTATAGCCTCATATCTTCATCCATGGATTCATTCAACATATCATCATCATCTACGGAACCTGGAGGATTCGTTGTTTGGTAAACCGTCATGTCTTCATCTATGCAGACATTCAACATACCATTGTCATCTACGGTACTTGGAGGATCTGGTGCCTGGTAAAACTTTGCTTCAGCAGTCATTCATATCATCATCTTGTACAAATCTTCCTGTCTCATAAACACCCTCCTGCTTTATTCATGCAGTCATTCAACATATCATCATCTATGGCACCATGAGTATTTGGTGTCTAAGTAACCCTCATGTCTTCATGCAGGGAGTCATTAAACATATCATTATCATCTATGGTATATGGAGATTTCGGTGTCTGGTAAACTGTCATGTCTTCATCCATGGAGTCATTCAACATATCATCACCCTCTATGGCATCTGGAGGATTCAGAGTCTGGTAAACCCTCTTCCTTCATCCGTGGAGTCATTCAACATATCATCATCATCTATGGCAACTGGAGGATTCAGTGTCTGGTAAATCTCATGTCATGTCTTCATGTATGGAGTCATTCAACATATCATCATCATCTACGACATCTGGAGGATTCAGTGTCTGGTAAAACCTCATGTCTTCATCCAGGGAGTCATTTAACATATCATTATTATCTCCGGCATCTGGAGGATTCGGTGTCTGGTAAACACATTCCTTCACCCAGGGAGTCATTCAACATACCTTTATATTTACGGCATCTTGAGGATTCAGTGTCTGGTAAACACTCATGTCTTCGTCCATGGAGTCATTTAATATATCATTATCATCTACGGCATCTGGAGGATTTTGTTTCTGGTAAAGATTCATGTCTTTACCCAGTGATTCATTCAACATATCATCATCATCTATGGCATCTGGAGGATTAAGTGTCTGGTAACCACTCATGTCTTCATCCAGGGAGTCATTCAATATATCACCATCATCTATGGCATCTGGAGTATGTGGTCCATGGTAAAACTTCCTGCTTCATCTATGGAGTCATTCAACATATATTAATCTTCTACGGCACCTGGAGGATTTGGTGTCTGGTAAACTCTCCTGTTTCATCCATGGAGTCATTCAACATATCATCATCATTTATGGTATCTGGAGGATTCGGTGTCTGGTAAACACTCATGTCTTCATCCAGGTGTTTGGTATACACTCATGTCTTCATCCAGGGATTCATTCAACATATCCTCATCATCTACAGTATTTTTAGGATTCTGTGTCTGGTAACCACTCATGTCTTCATCCAGGAGTCATTCAACATATCATTATCATCTACGGCAGGGGTCGGCAACCTATGGCACACATGCCAGACTTGGCACACGGAGTGCTTGTCTATGGCACGGCATTTGATTCGAAGGAGCAAAGAAAAAAAATCATAAAAATATACTGAGAGAGAGAGAGAGAGAGAGAGAGAGAGAGAGAGAGAGAGAGAGAGAGAGAGAGAGAGAGAGAGAGAATGTGTATTGTGGTGCATCATTATTTTTATCTTCATGGTTTATTTACTTTATGGTTTAAATTGCCATACCTATCTATCTATCTATCTATATATTTATCTGTCTATCTTTTCTTTCCTCTGATTCATTGAATTAAAACGAAAATGTTCCATACCCATGATGAGGAGTACGTGAGTGCAACGAGATGTAGGCGAGTATGAGACCTGTTGGTACCGGTGTGCTCCCACCAGCCGTTCACATCGGTCACAAAGCACTGTTGTTTCAGTGACTCTTTAGCGGCCGTACGTAATATTCTTTCTAGTTAATTGTCACCATGGCTACTGCAAAAAAAGTCAAGCTGGATGTCCGATCATTTCAATCATCATGAACAAATGACTTTGGATTTATTCAGCAGAATGATCGCGCTGTGTGTGCTCTCTGCTGTGAGAATGTCGTGTGCCGCACTTCGAGTGTTAAACGACACTTTGAAACAAAACACGAGAGGACTTTCAAGGATATTGCTGACAAGGCTGAGGCGATTAAGAAAGCAGTATCCCGCTGTGGGAAACAAAGTAATGTGTTCAAAAACTTGAGTGTTAGCAAAAACAATGAAACTGAAGCCAGTTACAAACTAGCTCTGTGTCTTGCTAAGCATGGAAAGCCTTTTACTGATGGAGATTTTATAAAAGCAGCTTTCCTAGAGTGCTCTGAGGTGTTATTTGATGGCATATCAAACAAACACGTTATCATCTCAAGGATAAAAGACATGCCTGTCCCAGCTAGAACCGTGGAGAGAAACGTATTTCTGAAATGGCTGATAATGTAAGTCAGCAGCAAACGGTTGCTTGAACAAGTACACCTGTGTTCAGTGTGGCCCTGGATGAAAGCGTGGATATCAATGGCATTCCCCGCTTGGCTGTTTTTGCCAGGTATAGTGACACAGAGGTACACGAGGAGTTGTGTTGTCTTAAACCTATGTATGGCACCACCAAGGGAGAAGACATACTGAAGGCATTCACTGACCATTTTGAGAACAGAATGGTAGACATAGGAAAGATTTTTGTAATTACAACAGATGATGCTCCTGCTATGGTAGGAAAAAAACAAGGGTTTTACTAAGATGGTTGAGGATAAAATTGGGCACCCCATTCTGAAATTGCACTGCATAGTTCATCAAGAAAATTTATGTGCCAAGATCTCGAGCTCTGATCTCAACAAGGTGATAGATAACAACTGTTACAAAAGAAGTAAATTTTCTTGTTGCACACACTTCTCTTACGCACAGGCAGTTTCAAGCTTTCCTTGAAGAGGTGGACAGTGTGTACAAAGATATACCCTTGCACTGCAGTGTTAGGTGGTTAAGCTGTGGGAAGGTATTGAAGAGATCTGTGGAATGCTTTGATGAAATCCAAATTTTCTTATCAGAAAAAGGCCAAGACTATCCTGAGCACAATTCAACATATCATTATCATCTACAGTATCTGGAGGATTCGGTGTCTGGTAAACACTCATGCCTTCATCCAGGAGTCATTCAACATATCATTATCATCTATCGTATCTGGAGGATTCGGTGTCTGGTAAACACTCATGCCTTCATCCAGGAGTCATTCAACTTATCATTATCATCTACGCTATCTGGAGGATTCGGTGTCTGGTAAACACTCATTTTTTCATCCAGGGAGTCATTCAACATATCATTATCATCTATGGTATCTGGAGGATTCGGTGTGTCTCATGCCTTCTTCCAGGAGTCAATATCACGGTATCTGGAGGATTCGGTGTCTGGTAAACACTCATGCCTTCATCCAGGAGTCATTCAACATATCATTATCATCTACGGTATCTGGAGGATTCGGTATCTGGTATTCACTCACGTCTTCATGTCGGAGTCATTCAACATATCATTATCATCTATGGTATCTGGAGGATTCGGTGTCTGGTAAACACTCATCTTCATCCAGGCGTCATTTAACATATCATTATCATCTATGATATCTGGAGGATTTGGTATCTGGTATTCACTCATGTCTTCATGTAGGAGTCATTCAACATATCATTATCATCTATGGTATCTGGAGGTTTCGGTATGTGGTAAACACTGATGTCTTCATCTAGGAGTCATTCAATATATCATTATCATCTAGAGTATCTGGAGGATTCGGTGTCTGGTATACCCTCATGTCTTCATCCATGGAGTCATTCAACATACCATTATTATCTACGGTATCTGCAGGAATCGGTGTCTGGTAATCCCCCTTGTCTTCGTTCATGGAGTCATTCAACATATCATCATCCTCTATGGAATCTGGAGGATTCGGTGATGAGGTGTCTGGAAGGGGAAAAGAATAATATAATAATACAAAAAAATAGTATGATAAATACATATTATCACCTTTGTTGTTTCGTAGTTATTGTGGTATTATTTCTATGATTTTTATTATTACTACTAAGAAGGAATTCTATAAGTACTAACTGTTATAGACGAAGTCGACTTGCCTCTCCATCAGGACCTGTCAGAACTTGAACACCTGTCACAGTAGCTGTGAGAAACTTAAAGACCTTCCACTAACTTCCTTCGTGGGCTTTTTATTGGTAATGGAAAGGGGGCGGGGTTGTAGAGGGGAGGGGAATTGGGATATGTGGGGGTGTATGGTTAAGAACTTGTTATGAAACAGTAAAATAAAAAATTTCAAAGTATATGGAAAAAACTTTTTTGAGGCATATGAGGATGTTAAAAAAAACGAATGAACAAATGTACGGGGGTTTACGTGAAGTATGTTATGGCTACATGATTAAAGCGGAACATGTTTTAGAATACAGGAGAGTGCTTAATTCGGTGTGGAAAGGAGTCTTAGACGAGGCCATTTGAAATATTGATGGCTGCCTATAATCTACGGGGATGTAGTGCTGCGAGATGTTAATGAAGTATATTTAGTATAGGTCCCATAAAGTAGTGGGATAAGATGATACGTCATGGACGGATTTTGGAATGTTTCGAGTTTTAAGAAAATATAAGACTGACGGGTTAAAAAAAAAATCTTGAAAAGAGCGAGAGAAGAAACTCAAAGGGGGGGGGGTGGGAGAGGGGAGGAGTGGGAGGGAGTGAGGGGAAAAGGGAGAAGGAGAGGGAGTGGTAGAGGGAGAGGGAGGGGGCAAGGGAGAGAGGATGTATGACGAGGAACATAATATGGGGAGATGTCGATAAATGGTCATCATATAACATTTGCGAAAGAGATTTTAAACGCGGGACCGCTTAATGTCAACAGCATTCTCATCAATGCGGGACGCATCTTCCATCGAACTAATGGTAGAAAATTTAGTGGAAAAAGTTAAAACAAAAGGGGCGAAGTAAAAAAGACAGAATGAAACAGTTAAAAAATACAATATCAATGAAGTGAAATAACGTAAGAAAAAGCAAATGAGTGTAAAGGACATAAATTTTAAAAAACGATGTCACACAAGAAAAAAATGAAATAAAAGGACATGGAAAAATTATGCCTCTTCATCGCGTTTGTAAGTACATCTTCGAAGAAATTTACATGCATAAAACTAATTGCGAATGTACTTGTTGACAATAAACGTGATCGGGAGTGAGTTTATGGTGATAAATGGCAATCTGCAAACATCGTTCACCCTGTTTCGAAAAGTACTGTTAATCTGAAACTCTTCGAGCCAGCAGCGAATAACTCACGCCGAAAAAAGTCGAAAAGAAACGGTCGGTTAAATGTATAAATACGGAAGAAAGTTGGAAAAGTATAAAAAAAGCGAATGTACCTGTGCGAATGTTTTACATAACTGTTGTGTTTGAAGTCAGACGACATTCAACAGTGATGTTTATTGTAAGAGAACAGAGAGCCGACTAACTCGCAACCGCGTTGCAGGTTGCAGCCTCTTATCAGTTGGCAGCACATCATCGAAGCATATCGTACATCCCCCAAGATTATACATGGTAAAAATTAAAGGGGTAAATGTCACACTATAATTATGGTTTCTGATATTACGCCCATTCTGTCCCATTATTTAGATGCTTGATTCTGTATACGTACATGGGTTCCTGGTCTGATGGTAGCAGTCTCCTGGTAGTGTCAAGGGTATGCGTAGCCTCCTGCAATTTTGCCACTTGCAGTTCTCTTTGACGTCTCATCCGTCTCCAATACCTGTCTACCAACAGGTGTCTTTTAGCTGTAGGTACCCCATTACGCAGTTGGCAACCTGTTGCGAGCTGAGATGGCAACTTGTTGATCTCCCTGAGAGGTGTGTTGAGACACTGGAGTATCACCAGGGCCATCGTGTCTGACTCGAGGGTACTGCCTTCTGACGTGTTTTCTCGGAGGAGCCTCTTTGCCGTTTTGACAGTTGCTTTTGCCCTACCACCGGACTGGGGGTCCTGGGCTGACGACAGATGAACCTTGACTCCCCATCTCCTGAAAAAGGCTCCACATCTTCGCTGGCTAATCTTGTACCTCCATCCATCGATATTTGTTCTGGGGTTCCCAGCGTGAAAAATAGGATTGAGTGTGATTGCTTATTTTGTTAGATGTGGCAATGTTGGGGAAGTGACTACTTCTAACCAACCATTTAGTCTGTCTGCATATACCATGTATACATTGCCTTCTATCTGAAACATATCTGTGATGACCTGCTGGTAGAGGTTTATTCTGCTGGGGGCGTGAGCACCATTGCTTTGGGAGTCAGTGAAGGGGTGTGCTCATCACATTATGTGCATTGGGCACGGCAATGCTGAAGGTCTTCTTCTATTGCTGGCCAGTATACTGACTGTCTGGCCCTTCTAAGCATAGAGCCGAGGCCCTGGTGTCCTGCATGTAGATTGTCGGCTACCTGATGACGTAAATCTTCGGGGATAACCGTACATATGTATCCCTGATCCGCAGATTATGTTACCAGATCCTGGTTGATGGCTAGCCAATCACGAACGCTGAAGAAGGGACGAAGGCAGGGAACTTTTTGTCTTCTGTTGGGGCCAATCACCTGCTGTGACTCTGGCTAGCAAAAGTTGATATACTGGGTCATTGGATGTGGCGCTCCTGACACAGTCTTCATCCAATACAGGGGCGTCCTGTTCCAGGGCAGCCATGGTTGCACTTGCTACTGCCACTTGAATGTTGTCCTCCAAGTCCGCGTCAGAGGCTTCTTGGGAAGATTTCATAGCTGGGTACCTTGGGAGAAAATCCGCTGCTGTGTTCCTTTTTCTGGACAGGTATTTGATGTGGAACTTGAACTGGAGTGTCTTCAACAGTTTGACAAGTGGGCAGTGGTCTGTGATGATGGTGAGATTAGGGAACCCAAGTAGGAACAAGCTGGCATTCTGCAAGCACCAGGTGGCTGCAAGGGCTTCTCCTTCTATGGGGACATACCCTGCTTCAATGGGGGTGAGGTGTCAACTGCCACATAGGGCGAGACGCCAGTTGCCCTTGAAACAAAAGGGGCTGTCAGCTGAATGACAAGCACAATACTGCTGGAGGACGATGAAACCAATGCCCTTCTTGCTCCAATCCATTATGATTATCATGGAGTGTCTTGTCGTAATATGCCAAGCTGTCCCTGGCTAGTTGACAGATGACCTCCTGTGCCTGGCAGAGTTTACTGCATAGATGTCTATCCCATTTTACATTTTTTCCAGTAGGTTTCCTGAGGAGCTTCCTGAAGGCCTCCATGATGGGTGCTGTTGCCAGGAAGGAGGCTAACTGATTTATGAATCTGAACCATGACCTCATGTCAGTGATGGAGGGTTTCTCTGGCATATATAGAAGTTACAAATGGTGTTGAGACATTTGTTTGTGAGCTTGTATGCCTCCCATTGCAAGTGGTATCCTACGAAAGTAATCCCTATGAAGGCACAAGTTGATAGGAATTCATACACATGCCAAAATGCCTCTTTGGTGCTGTGATCATACAGCAAAGTGTCGTTGATGCATTTATGCTTTCTGGTGATGGCTTGCAGGGAGTTGTTGAACCTTTTTTTGTAAGCGTCGGAAGCTGAACAATGACCCATGGGTGTTCTACGGTAATGATACCGCCCCCATGGGGTGATGAAGGTCGTGAGTGGGTGGCTGTCCGCGTCCAACTCCACTTGGTGGAAACCCCAATGGCCATCTGCTGTAGTCTTATATATGTGTATTGGAATGCTTGAAACCATGTAGAAGGGTGTCGGCGTATGATGCATCTCACGAAGACAGTGGGCATTGAGGTGTTGGAAGTCCACTGTGCGGTGAGGCTGGCCCGTCTTCTTGGCTACCACGACCATCCTTGCACACCACTCCATTGCATCCCCTGCTGGGACTGGGTCTATCATGCCCTTCCGAATGTCTTCTTCAGCATAAGGTACGGCTTCAGGCAATAAATGTATGTGGTGTTGCTTGCCCATCATCACAGGTAAAGGTTCCCTGGTTATGTGGAAGGTTGTACATAACAGCCATCCTTCCAGTCTTGGGATGTTCTCCTCTATGGGTGGGATCAGTATAATGGCTGGCTTCATTGTCTGAGGGGAGTTGGATTGCGAGACTGCCTTACTAGTGGCGTCAGCTGATGCAACAAGGGGGGGGAAGGGTGAGGGAAACCCAGTGGTACTATTTCCAGCTCCTTACAAGCATTCAGTGACATATAAAAGTTCTTGGCTGTCGGCATGAAGTAAACTCCCTGCCTCGTGCGTCGCCCACTTATTTCAGTGGTGCATGCTGTTGATCCAAGGCATCTCACTCGAGGATTAGCTACGTCCCTCAGACCCATTCGAGGCTGCAATTCCAGGGGTTTTAAGTACAGGATTGAAAGCATAATGGGTTCAGCAATGCAGATCTGGGCTGCTGTGTCTGCTAAGGCGAATGTAGACACTGACCTCCCCCTCCCGTGGGAGACACAAACCTTGATTGTTGGGCGGGGGGAGAGGTGTGTCTCTGCAATGATCACCACACTCGAGGCAAGTGGTACCTTCTTTGTACTCCTGCAGAATTTCTGGAAGTGCCCTACCTTTTGGCACCCATGACACACCATACCTTTTGCTGGGCATGATGCTCAACCAGGAGAATGATATCCCACACAGTTCCAGCATTGCTTTGCATTTGAATTACCACGCAACACCGCAATGTCTGGCTCAATGTCATCACTGTCTGTGATGTCTTCACTTGAAGTGCCAGCTGACTCCTGCACAAGACACGTCTGACACTTTCAACATCTTGGCGCGCAGCTTCAAAAGCACTACACAAAGCCTGAAGGGCATCTACACTTTTAAATGTATTACACACTTGAAATACATGCCTTTTTAACACAGGATCACTAAGTCCTATCATTATTTTACATAGTAGCTTGTATTCAGCTAAACACTCCCCACACTTGAGACATTGAAAATCACAATTGGTGGCTTTTTGAGCGCACCTTGAGAAACAATTGCTCATGGACTCCTTGCTCCCTATGGCGAGAGCAAAAATTCTGACCACTGCACTGCCTGATTCAATGACGGTAACACAATGTTTCCGATGGCATCCAGAGCCATGTCTGGGGTAAGGATGTTCCATTTGGCATCCGAGTACCGAGCATCCAGTGCATGTTGCAGTGCCAGAACAGTTGAGCCTAATGTGCAGGGCAACATCCTGAGACGGAAACTTGTTAGGGTGAATCCAACATGTTATTGAACGTCTCCAGGACTTGAACACAGCTGAAGACATCACAGCATCACATTTCTCTGCGGCAGCAGAGACAGGGCTTTACCGGCACATGATCCAGAACCCGGAAGGGCATCCTGAAGGAAATGGATAAGGCATTGTTGGTCTGCAATTAACGTCTGTGCTTGCCTCACGTCCCGTGATAAGGCCCTTGGCATTGCAAGAGAGGCACACCTCACTGTGGCCTGGGGTGGTTGACGTATCAGGGGCACGACTTGGCTCGAAAACTCACTGTCATGTTGGTTTTACAGTGAGACGACATTCTACAGTACAGTGACATTTATTGTAAGAGAACAGAGAGCTGGCTGACTTGCAGACGCATAGCAGGTTGCATCTTCTTATCAGTTGGTAGCACATTATCGAAACATATCGTACAATAACTAAAAGAAATAGTCAGTGAATGTTAGATTGCATACAGATTGGACGAAGAGTAAGATCACGGATGTAATGGCAACAAAAGGAGTGGCTGGAGGTATACTTGTAAATTAGTCAAAAGTTATTGGAAAAGAAGTCCTAAAAAATGTGGCTAAAAATATAATTATTTGTCTGATAAGAAGGTAGGAAGAGTATATGTGAAAAAAAATGGGCTGAAGTCAAAGAATTAGAGGTGAAAGTGTAGGAGAAGTATGAGAATTTCGCGAATAGGTTTTATAGTTTTACCCACATACAAAAACAGCGTATGAGAAAATAAGTCAGTAGAGGGGTAATGTTTGTTGATGGTAAAAAATAAAAGCATTTTAAGAAATATAACATTTACAGAGATATGAGATTCAATAAGAATATGTGATAAAGAGAATTAATGACAACTAAATACCATATACTAAGAGTAATAGCAGAGAGAACCATATGTGCTGCATTGTAATTGGCTGAGCGCCGGCGGCCATTTTGATTGTGTGTAACTGGAGGTTGCTAGACGCAATGTTAACTGTGATCTTTTTTGTACACCTTCGTTTTCTCAAAGTGTACAGTTTATGAAGCAATTGTATGTTACAATGAGACTAAAATATCAGTTGAAAATTAAGAATAAAGCATCCAAAGAAAAGAAATTACGTAAAAACAGAAAATTGTTGAAAATTTCCCATAAATGAATTCATATTAATCCAATGAGTATTTTGTTAACAGGTCTTCACACTGATAGTAAGTATAGCCCTGTCTAACTCGATTGATCTTGGTGTGTGTTAATGGTGATTTTAATGCTAAACAATGTGTGCTACGTGTATGTGTTGATGCCTTTGGTGATGGTACGTGATTAGTAATTAAATACCACCTATTTCCAATATGTTGTGCACAGGCATAGCATTTTGTGCATATTTTGCAAAGGCATGGTATTTGCGAAGGCTTGACACTTTGCTAGCATGTTCTTCTCCTAGGGCCTAATATATCTGCCATCATTTAATGATATTGAAGTACAATAATTAATTTTCCAAATGCAGTCCTTTCACGGGTAATTTTACGTAGCCTGAATGTTTGAAAATATGTATTATTTTATTTTACAGAACCTTGAATAAAATTGTTTAAACATTTTTCCAAGGGTTATTTTTATTTTATTTTACAGAACTTTGAATAAAACTGTTTAAACATTTATGGGTTATTTTTGTTTATAAATATACCACATAGGCCTACATGTCTGTAATAATATCTGAGAAGAATAAAATTTTTATCCCACTAAGGAATGACCTAAATAGGTATTATTTGGAGCAAAGTCTGTTCTGCTGATCTAGTCACATTTGGCTGTGATGTAGCTGAGTGGTCCTCTTACTGTTACATACTTATATCGGCCTATTTGTACCCTCATTTTCTGATATACGTCCATAAAATGAACAATCATAACAGCTGTCAAATAAATAAACATTGGCAGTTTGTTGTGTTCCAGCATAAAGACAAACTGTTGGCCCCACAGTGGTTTGCAGTGCACTCAGAGCATGTTTGTTGCAAAACGTTGCTGTCACTGCAGCTCCAGTTACACAAAAATGGCGGCCAAATTACGCTGCACATAGGAAGTCGGACCTCTCTATGGTTCTCTGTGGTAACAGATAGAATGAAAATAGAATGGAACTGAATTAGCTATTATACCCGTCATTCGTCTTTTCATTCATATAATATTGATGTGCGTTGTTGGAAAGAAAGGGGAAAATGAAGCTATAGATATAATTAAGTGTCTGATGAGAAATTAGGAAGAGCGTATGCAAAAAAATGGATGATAAAACGTGTGTATTTACTTTGACCATGGAAAAAAACAAAAATAGTAATAAAGATATTATTTATAAATTTACAAGATTCAGTGGAAAAAATAATATATGAGTTTTCTTAACAATGGTCCTGTCTGAATCTGTTGCTCGGATAGCCATACACTCCAGATCATGCCTCGTCACGTCGAAACGAGTGCAAGATTACTTGCTGAGACGAGCAGCAAGCGTCTTTTGCGCATTCACCTATACATGTTAAAATGGGGGCTAACGCATGCACCACATTCCATTTGCGTTCACAATTAGTCACCTCTGAGATTCGGAGGAAAATAACTTGGTCAACGCAGATTTGAGTCTTGCAATGCGTGCAAAATCGTACTTTTGTTTGTTTATTACTCTGTATCACCGGTTCAACATTCATAGAAGAGTAATTAATCATCACAGAGACAGATCCTCCGAAAGACACTGACCCCATTTGTACAGTCAATGGACATTGTATGAAAATCTCTAATTAGATATTTCACGTTCGACGACAATAAGAAACAGAAAAAAAAAATTACCTGACAGAACAGAATATAGGTGTCAGAAAATCTTTTAATAATAGCTGTTTCGAGGGTCAGGGTCAGGGGGGTGGGGAGGGAGGGAAGATAGTGGATCTCTTATCTCTACATCAGATATTGTAGAAGGTGAGGGGGTAATCGATCATATCTCGTTACCATTTTTATGTGTGTGTGTGTGTGTTAGAGGGAGAGAGGGTTTGGTCACGACAGGTTGGAGTATGTTAAGACAGGATGGGTCAGGTTAGGTTTGAGGGTATATATATATATATATATATATATATATATATATATATATATATATATATATATATATATATATATATATATATATGTATATATATATGTATATATATATATGTATATATATATATATGTATATATGTATATATATATATATGTATATATATATATATATATATATATATATATATATATATATATATATATATATATTATATATATATATATAATCTGTGTGTGGCTTCAGTCCCACTGGAAGAGTGTGTGTCCAGCCAGGGCGCTATGCGTCTCCCATTCGATTTCCAGTGTGGGGCACGAAGACATCAGTTGATCTGTAAGAGCAATTTCAGCCAGCAAAAACTTCGAAGGGTAATAGGTCTTATGGCTAAGCATACTAGGGTCAGAATAGCAGCCCACTTACGGTTCTGGCTAGCCCTTCTGTCCCTAACGGCTCTCTCTCCCCAAAAAATCATACGATGCTGGGGCTAAGAGGTCGGCATGGTCCCCCAAAATCAGGCGACATGGGGGTAGGCCTACATAGGTACAACTCCTCTAGTGAAGTCTCCTCCAGCCGCCATTAAATTTGATCTCCTACTAATGGGCTGAAGGGACGAATTTTTTTCTATATATATATATATATATATATATATATATATATATATATATATATATATATATATATATATATATATATATATATGTATATATATATATATGTATATATATATATATATATATATATATATATATATATATATATGTATATGTATATATATATGTATATATATATATATATATATATATATATGTATATGTATATATATATGTATATGTATATATATATATATATATATATATATATATATATATATATATATATATATATATATGTATATGTATATGTATATATATATATATATATATATATATATATATATATACATATATATATATATATATATGTATATATATATATATATATATATATATATATATATATATATATATATATATATATATATATATATATATATATATATATATATATATATATATATATATATATATGTCAAAGTCGAAGGAGGTTGCTTTAAACCTGATGAACAGCATCGAGTTAGGGGACAAGGAGAATTCCTTGTGTTTCCTTTCAATGTACTTTATTATGCTGACGTTTCAGGACCATGTGTCCCATTTTCAAAGCTATAAATTAAAAAGACAACAGAATTAAAAATAGACTCAGATTTTAAAACGAGAAAAAAGAAATTTTACATAAAAGTATAAAAAGAAACATAACAGAAAGGAACAATGAATACCAAATAGTGTTGAAGCAAAAGCTGAGTGACATTCAGGGCCCGTTTTGGTTCCAACGGAAACTCACGAGAGGTACAGAGGTGTTGACGTGGACTGAGTATTTAATTGGGGAACTAGTTGTTTAATAAAAAGAAATTCTAGTATTGACAGTTGGTGGTCATTCGGAGCTTTGCCTATTATTTTGAAATCCTTGTAATTGATATTATATCTGCATTTTTTCCCGTGGTCTCTTATGCATGAAAATTTGGGGTTTGATAATTTAGCACCCGTTCGGTAACTTACGCGACGATGAAAGTCTAATCTCACCTTCAACAACCTACAAGTGCAGCCCACGGCACTTCTCCAGGTCACATCTGGGGCAATTAAACAGGTATATGACTCCTGAGGTCATCAAAGGGTGCAGACTTTCTTTATATTTAAACACAGACTTGATCGTCATTGGATTATTAGGTATAGTTTCAATTCGAGAGCCGGTAAATATTTGTTTATTATCTGCCGTAAATCTTGGTAAAAATGTTTATCGTAGATAAGCGGGACACTTGCATAGAAAGATAGTTTAGGTACTGTTGGTATTCTGAGTTTTGGTTGAAAAATATTATTTAAAAATTTGCGCAAATGTTTGTAAAAGAGCTCAGATGGGAAACAGTTATTAATAAAATATTGGTGGAGATATAGAATTTCCTCGTGGAAACCATTCCAATCAGATGTTAAACTAAAGGCCCTGTGGAGGAGGGTTGACAAAGAGTTTAACTTAAAAGTAAAGAAACAATGGCTATAAAAATTAGAACCCAGACCGGTAAAAGTTTTTTTCCTAAAAATCGTAGTATTAAAATGATCATCGTGTCTTGAAACCATTATATCTAAGAAAGGCAATTTATTTTCACTTTCATATTCGACTGTAAACTTTATGTTTGGATGCATTTGGTTGGCATACTCAAGAAATTCATCTGCTCGATCTTTGTTCCTGAGCAGCAGAATGGTGTCATCAACATATCTGCTGTAAAAAAGCGGAAGGCAAGCTAAAGGGGAATCGTCCAGCAGGCGCTCCTCCAGGGAGCACATCAAAATGTTTGCAAAGGTAGGACCTATTGGAGATCCCATGGTCATTCCGTCAGTTTGAACATACGATTTCCCATTAAAAATGAAGGCTGTGTCCAGCACGGCCAATTGCAACAGTTTTTTAAAATCCGTGATATTAAAATGATTAAAAATGGTATCTGTATTCTACTATTTTTAAAGTCGAGGATCGAATAAATCGATTTTTAAAAAGTTTAAAAGACCGAAACATTATAAGTGCTGATACCTATGAATCCTTATATAGCACAGGTGCTTCCTATGGAATAATGTATGGATTACCCAAAATTCATAAAGAAGGTATCCCAATGAGACCTATACTTACCTCATATGACACTCCTAATTACAAACTGGCTAAATTTCTAGTCCCACTTCTAGCACCCTTAACTACCAATAATTATAGTATTAAAAACTCTGATAATTTTAAAGAAAGGATTTTATCACAAGACTCAGATCTTTTTATGGCTAGTTTAGATGTGGAGTCACTTTTTACTAATGTCCCTGTGGAAGAAACAATTGATATTATTTTAGACCGAATTTTTCCTAACCCAGATAGCATTTTTAATCATTTTAATATCCAGGATTTTAAAAAACTGTTGCAATTGGCCATGCTGGACACAGCCTTCATTTTTAATGGGAAAGCGTATGTTCAAACTGACGGAATGGCCATGGGATCTCCATTAGGTCCTACCTTTGCAAATATTTTGATGTACTCCCTGGAGGGAGGAGCACCTGCTGGACGATTGCCCTTTGGCTTGCTTTCCGCTTTTTTACAGCAGATATGTTGATGACACCTTTCTGCTGCTCAGGAACAAAGATCGAGCAGATGAATTTCTTGAGTATGCCAACCAAATGCATCCAAACATAAAGTTTACAGTCGAATATGAAAGTGAAAATAAATTGCCTTTCTTAGATATAATGGTTTCAAGACACGATGATCATTTTAATACCACGATTTTTAGGAAAAAAACTTTTACCGGTCTGGGTTCTAATTTTTATAGCCATTGTTTCTTTAATTTTAAGTTAAACTCTTTGTCTACCCTCTTCCACAGGGCCTTTAGTTTAACATCTGATTGGAATGGTTTTCACGAGGAAATTCTATATCTCCACAAATATTTTTTTAATAACTGTTTCCCATCTGAGCTCTTTTACAAACATTTGCGCAAATTTTTAAATAATATTTTTCAACCAAAACTCAGAATACCAACAGTACCTAAACTATCTTTCTATGCAAGTGTCCCGCTTATCTACGATAAACATTTTTACCAAGATTTACGACAGATAATAAACAAATATTTACCGGCTGTCGAATTGAAACTAATACCTAATAATCCAATGACGATCAAGTCTATGTTTAAATATAAAGAAAGTCTGCACCCTTTGATGACCTCAGGAGTCATATACCTGTTTAATTGCCCCAGATGTGACCTGGGGAAGTACGTGGGCTCCACTCGTAGGTTGTTGACGGTGAGATTAGACTCTCATCGTCGCGTAAGTTACCGAACGGGTGCTAAATTATCAAACCCCGAATTTTCATGCACAAGAGACCACGGGAAAAAATGCAGATATAATATCCATTACAAGGATTTCAAAATAATAGGCAAAGCTCCGAATGACCACCAACTGTCAATACTAGAATTTCTTTTTATTAAACAACTAGTTCCCCAATTAAATACTCAGTCCACGTCAACACCTCTGTACCTCTCGTGAGTTTCCGTTGGAACCAAAACAGACCCTGAATGTCACTCAGCTTTTGCCTTCAGCACTATTTGGTATTCATTGTTCCTTTCTGTTATGTTTCTTTTATACTTTTATGTAAAATTTTTTTTTCTCGTTTTAAAATCTGAGTCTATTTTTAATTCTGTTGTCTTTTTAATTTATAGCTTTGAAAATGGGACAAATGGTCCTGAAACGTCAGCACAATAAAGTACATTGAAAGGAAATACAAGGAATTCTCCTTCTCCCCTAACTCGATGCTATATATATATATATATATATATATATATATATATATATATATATATATATATATATATATATATATAGACATATATTTGTATGTAAATATGTATGTATATATTCTACATGACCAGGTCACCTGATACATTAAAATGAGTTGACTTTGATAGTTTTACATGATCAGCTTTCCTCGCCAAAGTCAGACTTTACTACTAGACTGAAAATCATATAAACTTTCACTAATTTTGAGTTATGTGATCAAACAAAACTTCCCACCACTACCTAGTTTGCACAGGGACCGAGATCAATTTAACTACTTTCATGTGCCAACATATGTAGATGATACATGCTAAATACAAAAAAAATTCCGCTAGCAGTTAGGAAGCTCTCTAGGTTTTCATCCAGATCTGGATGACCACCATGTCAAGAGACCTACAGTACGTCCACAATGTTTCATGTATAGCCTACAGACGGTCAAGCCGCTTCAATATCTCCAGCCGTTTATCCTCCAGATCTGCCTGTCACAGAATCGGTTCATACAATGATAAAGATAATCCGAACAAGAACAGAAACAGGGCACCTTAAAGTTCTGGTATGATGATGATAATGATAATAACAGCAATTTTGAAACGATTGTACATCCATTATTTATTTTTTCTGTGTGTAGCAACGATCGTTCATGATCAAGAACTCAACGTTTAGACTTGCTGACATCCAAATAGGCGCCAGCCTCTCTCCCCCTGGCTCGTCTGAGCTTTCGGGCTCACGTGATGTCTTGAGGGGCGTAGCCTCCTACACTCGCCTTCTCACTCGTATGGATTCTCGGGTCACAATAATAATAATAATAATAATAATAATAATAAATTTCTATTGCGATGGCTTTATAAATGGACACCACTGCTTGTGTAACACTTTTTTTTTTTTTTTTGCTTAAGTGATACGCATGACATTAAGATTTCATTCGCCGTCGATGATGGTACCAGATGGCTGTTATCGATTCAATGTCACAAGAAGCGCCCTCGCCTCTCTACTGGTTTCCAACGGTCTAAACATAGCGGCTTTCTATCACCGATTAAACATTCTTATTATCTTCAATGGGATAAAATGAATAATTTAGAGGGCTCATTTCTATAACTTTCTTCCAGGATACTAATTTTACCTTTACTAGACACCGCTCTCTGTTTCCTAAGGCTCTCTTGCTGTAGGCATTTCTTGTCTTTTTAAGGGAACGTGAGAACGCAACGTCCCTCTGAGACTTGTAAGGTTGCCTTAGTAATCTACTTGAGGTAAGTAACTGATCGTCCCAACATTTTGGTTATCATTTAGGCTTACTTTGCATAGAAATTTTTGATGTTATATATTTATATATATATTTGGTGAGTATATATATATATATATATATATATATATATATATATATATATATATATATATATATATATATATATATATATATATATATATATATATATATATATATATATATATATATATATGACGATGCTTTTTGTATACATAATTGAAAATAACTAATACAAGTATTTAAGGCAACAGCTAGGTCTGACTCAGCACTGTAGCTGATGCTTTCAGAATTAGTTTGCAACAATGATGTTCTTTTGGTTCGCTTGTAAGTCCCCTTCTCGTTCACCCGATAAGTTGTATATATAACCTCTGACGTAGACGAATTTCTCTGCTCTCATTGGTTATGTGGATTCTAGTGACGAGGGCTCTGGTTAATGCATCTTTGCAGCTTCTGCATAGAGAAGCAGTTCCAGTTTCACCTTTTCAGTCGCTAACATCTTTTTGGAGGTGAAGGAAGTTAAGGGAAGAGCTTTTCCTTCCTATGGTGCTTTTGGATTTTGAGACTCAAAGTCTTTTAATATTTTGTGTCATTCTGATTTCTTTGATTGAAAGTTTGACAACTGGAAGACCTCACTATGCTTGATTTTTTTTTATTAGATGGCGAATTAAGTTAGATATTTTTTCCTAGGAAATCAACTCAATATCCGGTGTTTTGGTTATATCATCCGTCATATAAGTTAAGATCTACATTTAATGAGGTGTCTTTGGTTTTATACGGCATTATTGCAAAGTAAGTCATATTCTGTGATCATTTATTTTTGTGGAAGCTCAAATCAAGCTCAGTAATCTGCGTGAATTTAAAAGGTGGGAACTTCAGTCGCGGTTAACAGAAATAAGATATTTTTCACTCGTAGCTCGGTAAGGCCACCCTCCCACTTTCCAGCCATTTCCTTTCTTCCCGATCAATATCCTTTGATGAGCTCACCTAAGTTTTCCCGTGCCAGTCATTGTTTTTAAAGTAAGATACTTCAGTATTTTTACACAAATAAGGTTCGGAAATTAGCTAGCTTCAGCATTTTTGACAAGCCTAAAATCCCATAAAAAAACTTCAGTGACAAAATTATAAATGAAAATAGAAATACTCGTATATTCTAACTACTGATTTGTAGTCCAAAATACCTGGTTTTGAATGGAAAAATGTGAGACGTCCACTTTGACAATGATCTGAGCTTTACTAAATACGTGTTATGACTCAACAGTGAACTTTTCGCTTGCACACTCATACTACAGCTCTGTTTTCATGTCCTGTTCTTCAAACTTCAGTCAAGGTCTAAATCATTTTCAGGAGAATGGGACAAGTTTAGTTCATCGAAACTCACTCAAGTCGACGAAATTTTATATGCCAAAAGAGGAAAATATAGAAATAGAAAACAAAGAAACGAAAGGAGAAAAAAATGACGATGAATCCAGTGGATATGGCGTGAGTAATTATTTCGTAGAACCCTGAGATGTTGATGTGCTGAGATTGAGAGTAGTTGTTTCTTTCTTTTGGCCATTATCCAAACTCTTGCAAAATCCTGCTTCACGATATACTCATTAGTTATTACAATTTACATGTAGCGAATTTTTTCCCATGACTGGGAGGGTTCTAAGTCCCGGATGGTATGGGACTGGGATGATCAGGCCTGAGGGGCACTACCAGCAAGCACAGAAGCGAAGGTCCATCAAGATCAGGCAGGGTTTTACAATTTTACTTTAAAGAATAAACTATTTAAATTTAACCTACATTAACACACAAGGACCACGCGGTCGGGTACAAAACAACTCTGAAAAGTTACAAAAAACTGATAAAACATGCTTCTAAAAGCCACAATTTTGTACAAAACATATTTCCGAACAATTAGGCTACACTTTTAACCAGTTATAAACTGCATCAAGCCTCGGATGGCAAAAGTGTGAAAGGATCAAACTAGCATACCAAATGAACCGGCTCTTGTTACAAAATGGACAACTTGGCTGGGGAAGTGACGACGTGGAGAGTGCTCAGCTTACCTCAATGATATGCCCTCGAGAAAGACGCATATCGCCTCTCTGCATGTCTCGTCGTCACCTCGGTTCCCTTTCAGAATTTCTACAAAGGTTATTTTATTAAAGAATGTACTTGAATTACTTAAAAAAGAGCGTCTCCGATACTCCTGATACAGATAACATAGGCAACTAGCCAGACACAAGTAATATTCAAACATATTTACAGAAAAAAGTGAACCACGAACTCAGCCGCCTGCTTACCACTCCCCCTTGCTTATCCTGAACGCTGTGAAGGATTGTCGAGAAAAAACGGATAAAAATTTTTCACGACAAATAACTTCATAAGTTTTTAAAGTCTCTCCTAAAACCACGAGGACATCAGTAACGACACCATACTGGTCGTTAAAAAAAAGATGCGCTTAAACATGTCCAAGTGTGTTCGTCGAGTAAACTAGGAAAAGGCTTCGTATTCCTTGTCGAATGCAGAATTATGACCCCATTTATTCACATTACCCCTGATAAAGAATTGCCACACACGAATTATACTACCGATGCCAATCTCAGCTACAGTTTGTGTCTAAAATCTATGTTCTTTTCACGGTATAATTCAATCCTGACATTTCCTCTTTTGGCCCAAGTATGTGAATCTTCTTTTGCATAAAATTTACTTCGATCAAGTTTCGTTCGACTTGGTTGTCGCTTTTGCAGCTTCTCCGAAGTTGAATGCTTAACAAAGGCTGTCTTCGGAAAACTTTACGACAGAATGAAAATATTGGGGTTTGAAGAAAAAATAACCGAGTCATAGTTTTCTTCCAAGAAAGGCATTTGGTCACATATTTTTTCCCTTTAAACCCACCTTCAAATAAGTGCTTTATCATTCCCAACTTTCACGGTGTTGAATTCCATTCCAATTGTATCCCTAGACAAAATGCTGAGTGGTAGCCTACACTTGGCTTCAGGAATTGTGGTGCAATACACACCACGGGAAGGTAAGGAAACGTCTGGCAAGTCCACAATGAAGTAAGTAATATCCCTGTGTTTAGCAAATGAAAAGCTGGTGGCAAAGTTACCCTTGAAACAAAGTTGCTAGATATGTAAACAAGTGACGAAGGAACGTTAATTAATTAACAACCTAGGGGGGTTGCCAGATTCCTCCTTAGTTCCTCGCTGGATGAGCGGGTTCCGTTCTCAGCTACCACTCTGTTGGTCGCGAGTTCGAATCTCCGACCGGCCAGTGAAGAACAAGAGGAATTTGTTTCTGGTGACAGAAATTCATTTCTCGCTATAATGTGGTTCGGATTCCACAATAAGCTGTAGGTCCCGTTGCTAGGTAACCAATTGGTTCTTAGCCACGTAAAAATAAATCTAATCCTTCGGGCCAGCCCTAGGAGAGCTGTTAATCAGCTCAGTGGTCTGGTTAAACTAAGATATACTTTAGATTCCTCCTTAGTTGACCATGATGTGTACCAAATTTCGTGAAGCCAGCCATTATGAGTTGCCCTCGAGCAAGAACCCATGCCAGCACAAGGCTGGCCTAATCTAAGACGACGACGATGCCAGCCAGCTATACCATGCTGTCAGGGAACTAACGTAGACAATGGAAGGCACTAATAAATGCGCAAGGGCGGTCCTAGACAGTCAACATTTGACGCGTAAATCTTTTGTGTCAATGAATTTTTTCCATTTTCGTCAAAAAATGCTTTGATACACACCTTAGACGCTCAAGTTTTTGGCGCAATTCTATATGTATAAAATCTGAGAATTTAGGGCCGCCCAGTATGATCGAATTTTTCCACACTAGAGAAGACCAGTGATTATCATACCTTTAGTTTCGTTTTTACTCAGATATTCGTCCTTAAATTCAACTCCTCGAGTAGGACTTCCATTGAGTATGTAGGGTGTTTGATTTCGTAACTTTGACATCATCAACAAACGCTAAACTTCGGCGTGCCTGCATATGAAATACTTGTACAGTTACATGAATACTTGAAACAGCCAGCTGAAAAAGCAGAAAAAAGTCATTGCTTACAAAAACCATCGTCAGAATGTGAACACACACCTCCTCCCCAAGCGTCGCCAGTGCGTACCCCCAGATAAGATAGTTGCTGATAGTGTCCGCCAGCAATGAATTGTCACTACTGTTTGATTCCTCGTTGTGGGTGAATGTCCCTGAATTGTTTGTTCACGCTCGGTGGAACTTTTTTCTGTAAGTAATTAGTATGCTAACGCACCCATAGAGCCCATTCGGAACTGTTAGATATAAGGAACTGAAAAACGAGTTACTGTGTTTCCAGTATAAGAAGGGAACAAAGAAGAAAAGTATTTCTTAGAGTATTTGCGAAAACCATAAACACCTATGCATACAAAGATGAAATGTAAAGCATCGATTCATCAAGGCGCAAACAAATACCTAACTTGAATGCATGGTTTCAGCAGGAGGGATGAGGGAGGGGGGCGGTCTCACAAAGTCCGGAGTCTTCTGAGGGAGAACTGAATGTTGATTGCCATTTTTTTAACTTGAAAATTTTCGAAGTTTTACATGGAAACATTGCTTACACATAAAAACATGAATACATCCAATATTTGCTAGATGAAGCTAAGGGAAAGTTAAAACTACAATATTGTCTTTTTACTCCGACAAAATCTTTACCACACACAAAAATATTAATTAACATCTATTTATTTTCTTAGAGGAGAACTATTTCGTGTTTTGAAAGGTATTGTTCATCCTAGGGAGAATTTTCTCATCTCCTATGATAGTAATCTGGAGGTGGGCCGATAAGCAGACGTCTGAAATATGAAATCGATATGAAATCGCTCTTTCATGTTGGGTTGATGCCCGATGGTCCTTGTCTTCTGCATCTTTTCTGTTATTCCCCAACGTTCTTTTCTGTTGTGAGCATATGTTTGCGTGTGTACACGCGCGTGCTCAACCTCTCTTGTATGACTGAACTCTTAAACAAATATGTATGTATATATATACTGTATATATATATATATATATTTATGTATATATATATATATATATATATATATATATATATATATATATATATATATATATATATATATATATATATATATATATATATATATATATATATATGATTATAATCATATATTTATACATGATTATTCATTTATCACATGATTCATTTATCACATCACCAGGTGAAAAATAAGAGACAGGATGTAATTCCTGACCGGTTTCGACTTTATTTCCAAGCCATTGACGAAGGACTGATACAGAGTATTAGAAGTCACAAATATATATACTACAGGAGCAGTACTGATGAACATACACAACCGTTAGAGACTATATATCCACACACAGGCCGGTGTCAAGGCAGGAGTGGCCTTCAAAACTCATTTGGCTAAAAATCACAATATACTCTCAGGGGACAATATTGATAAACATAACCGACCATAGGCGACATCAGATCCACACCTGGCAGGTGCCAGGGAGGCGGGGTTTGGAAAACTCATTAGCGGTGCTGCCCCCGTACTGTGTTTACAAATATGATAATCTTATTTTCATACATCTCTACTACCTACCTTAAAATTTAAACAATTTACAAATTTCTTTTGATATTAAAGGATCAAGTTTATACATCCCTTGACTGATATTCATATTATGGCTGTAACTTTCTTTTATAAAGCTAGATTCAATGATATTCCTTTCCAGTGCGTCATTAGGATATACAATCCTTTTTGCCCCTTCCCAGTTGATAGCGATTGTTCTCACTAACATGTACAAAAATACCACTGTTTCCTTGTGCATATCTCACACATTTTTATGCTGTTCTATTCTCTTTTCCAGTTTTTTTTATTCTCTTTTCCAGGTTTTTATGCTGTTCTATTCTCTTTTCCAGTTTTTTATGCTGTTCTATTCTCTTTTCCAGGTTTTTATGCTGTTCTATTCTCTTTTCCAGGTTTTTATGCTGTTCTATTCTCTTTTCCAGGTTTTTTGCTGTTCTATTCTCTTTTCCAGGTTTTTATGCTGTTCTATTCTCTTTTCCAGGTTTTTATGCTGTTCTATTCTCTTTTCCAGTTTTTATGCTGTTCTGTTCTCTTTTCCATGTTTTTATGCTGTTCTATTCTCTTTTCCAGGTTTTTATGCTGTTCTGTTCTTTTCCAGGTTTTTATGCTGTTCTATTTCTTTTCCAAGTTTTTATGCTGTTCTATTCTCTTTTCCAGGTTTTTTATGCTGTTCTATTCTCTTTTCCAGTGCTTTGCCCGTTTGGCCAATATAAAAGTTGTCACATGACTTACCCTGAATTTTATATTCACACCCTTTAGTACTGTCAGGGGAGTTCTTGATAAGTACATGTTTCATTGTTTTATTGTTCTTAAATGCGACATTAACACCAAAATTCTTGAGAAGATGGGGGATATCTTTCATATTATTATTATAAGGCAGTACAAGCAAATTTTTTGTGTTGTAAAATTCTTTTTGGTTTTGATACATTTTTTTCCGCTTCTAATGCACTGTTTAATACACTGTCAGTCTATTTCAATTTTTTGCCTGCATTCCTAATCTTATCTTTTCCCTCATCAATATATTCAGGGCTACATACACGTAATGCTCTTAAAAACATAGATGAAAACACTGATTTTTTAACGTTATTGCTTTGTCTGGAATAGAAATGCACATAGGAAGAAATATTAGTATGTTTTCTATACACTATATTTAAACCCACTACTATTTCTTCGTATGAGGACATCCAAAAAGGGTAAGCACCTATCATTTTCCATTTCCATAGTGAATTTAATTGATGGTACTAATTGATTTAACTTGGCAAAAAAGATATTTACATCTTCGTGCCCTGGCTATACACAAATTATGCCGTCAGCATATCTAAACCATGTTACATTGTATGGAATTATGTTGTTTAATATTTTCTTTTCAAAAAAATTCCATGTATAAGTTACTTAACACTTGGGATAGAGGGTTTACCATTGCCATACCAAAATTTTATGAGCAAAATTTACCGTTAAATTCAAATTTACATCCTTTCACACATAATTTAATCTGTTCAATTATAGTGCTTTTAGAAAATGGGATATCCAGCTGTGTGTCCTCTAATAATTCCGGTAAAAACTCCATCAGATCATCAATTGGCACCTTTGTGAATAGTGATACTACATCAAAACTCACAAGCCTGGATTCACTATTAATCTGTACATTAGTTAATTTATTTATCAGGTCCACATTATTCTTGATACTGGTATTTGAGATAGTACCTACCAGTGGGTTCAGAATATCCACCAGGTACTTTGCTAGATTGTAAGATGCAGAACCAACTGAACTGATAATTGGCCTGGCAGGAAAGTTTGTTTTGTGGGGTTTTATTGTACCATACATGTACGGTAGTGATGTTGGTCACACACAACTTCTTTGTAAGGCTTTCGTTACCTTTTAAGAGGTTTTTCACTTTCCTATTGAAACCACTGTTAACATTGTCTGTCTAACGGGTTCTTATTTAATTCTTTATATGTGCTATCATCACCCAGGAGACTATCCATTTTTTCTATATATTCACTTTTATTTAAAATTACTAGAACGCCTGATTTATCTGCTTTTGTCATTTGTATATTTTTATATTTTTTAGTTCATTGATAGCAACCAAAAATGTTTCGGGACGTTTGTGGTGTCTGATTTTTTTCATACTTCCATAAATCACTCCCTTAACTATGTTCACTTTGTGAGGGTGCAAAAGAGAGAGCAGGTAGACATTGACTGCTAGTTTATTAAGGGAGCAGGCCGCTTATAAAGCAGCGTGCGGACGTCAGTACAAAGACATACAAGGACATACAGGTGACCTGAGGTTAATTGTTCTCAGTGTGAAACAGGACAGGTAAATACAGATAACGTGACAAATAAAATTAACATATTAGACACAACAATGCTCTGACACATGTACAATACAAAAGGGTCTAAATGAGTAAGTAATAAATGCACACTTACATAAATAAAACATGGCTAGGTACCCCAACCTAAGGTCAGGGGGAAAAAGGCACCGTAGAAAACGGGAGGTTTCACTAGAGAAAACCCGTTGAGTGGGGGCTTTACAATACTCCCCCCCAAGACGTAGGTAATGTCTGATTAAAGCAAGTATCTGCTGGGGCACTGGAGAGGGCCACGGCTCCGTGATCAGCTGGGGGGTGTGTTGCGTGCGGGAGTGGTTGGCTGCAGCGCTGCCTGGGTCCAGGGCCTTGCGGGGGCGGCCACGCAACTTTCTTGTGGGTGGGGTGGGCTGCGGGGGCGACATCTCCTGCGGAGGGCGCTGAGGGGTGTCGCCGATGTCCTCCTCCAACAGTGCGGGCTTGAGGTGGTCTGTCGACACCCAGTCGTTTTTCCCGTGAATGGCCAGCCGGAATGCCTTTTTGTTTCTTTCCAGCATGAGGAAGGGGCCCCTGTAGGGCCTGGTTAAGGGCGGGCGGACGGCTTCGTTCCTGACGAAGACGTGGGTGGTGGAAGACAGACCGGGAGGTGTGAAAGGTGTCTTCCTGTTGGTATATGTCCGCTGGCAGGGGGCGAACTTTCTGACCATGTCACGGAGCCTCTGGACCGTCAGGTTGTGGCAATCTCCCATGATGAGTTTGCCCAGGACTACAAGAGACTCCCCATAGACTTTCTGCTGCGGACGGGTCGCCGTTGGCTCTGGGGGCAGTCTTCAGCCCGGGGAGGACCCAGGGCAGCTGGTACTTCCAACTCTCGGTGGTGCAGCGGGCCATGAGGGACGCCTTCAGGGACCTGTAGAACCTTTTCACCAATCCGTTGGCTGCGGGGTTGTAGGCGGTGGTGCTGTGGTGAGTGGTCCCCAGCAGGCGTGCCATGGCGGTCCACAGCTCAGACAGGAAGGCTTGACCCCTGTCCATTGTTATATGGTCCGGGACACTGAACTGGCTGATCCAGCTGGAGAGGAGGGCCTCGGTGCACGCACTGGCTGTGGCTTCTTCCATGGGCGTCGCTTCGGGCCACCTTGTGGAGCGGTCGACGACCGTCAGGAGATACCTGGCCCTGCCTGATGGGGGAAGGGGGCCTACCACATTGACATGGATGTGTCCGAAACGTCTTCCTGGCTGGGGGAAGTCGCCCACCCCTGACTCGGTGTGGCGTCCTACTTTGCTGGTCTGGCACCGGATGCACTGCCTCGCCCAGGTCGTTGCGTCCTTCCGTATGCCGTGCCAGTGGGTTTTGCACAAGGGAGATATCAGACTCCGCGAAGTTCACGGTTATTTGTATGTGGTAGGGAATGTCTGCGTCCATGCTCGCTTCTGCACTCTCACTCGGAGTGTGAGTTACACTCGCATCAATATATGCTTGGGAGCGTGCCATGTGGGTCCGCTAATGACGCCAGTGATCTGCCGACGAGGGTCGGTACACCCAAATGCTTTGTTAAAGCGTCGTAGTTAGTCCGTTAGGGGCGAGGGGTAGTTCATCGGGCCAAGACTAAGTCGCCGTTTGGGTCCGTTAATGGCTCTGGGAACCACTCCGGGGTCACCACTGTGAGAGGGTGCAAAAGAGAGAGCAGGTAGACATTGACTGCTAGTTTATTAAGGGAGCAGGCCGCTCATAAAGCAGCGTGTGGACGTCAGTACAGACATACAAGGACATACAGGTGACCCGAGGGTAATTGTTCTCAATGTGAAACAGGACAGGTAAATACAGATAACGTGACAAATAAAATTAACAGATTAGACACAACAGTGATCTGACACATGTACAATACAAAAGGGCATAAATGAGTAAGTATTAATGCACACTTACATAAATAAAACATGGCTAGGTACCCTGACCTAAGGTCAGGGGAAAAAGGCATCGTAGAAAACGAGAGGTTCACTAGAGAAAACCCATTGAGCGGGGACTTTACAACTTCTTCACTCGTTAAATCACTATATTTTCCCAAATTGCGCTGTCCTTTAGTAATTCCACACTGTGCCTTCGGCCAGTAGATAAAGCAAAATTTAAACCGTAGCCTAAGGCACTAGTTACACTTCTATCCAGATGTTTGTTTGATATGTTGACGACCCATTCATGGTTGCCGTTGTTGGTCCAAGGGCTTCTTTCAATCAGCAGTTTCATTTTATTGTCGTGTTTATGTTTCAGTTTCTGATACACTTGACTCCTCATCTTCACATGGCAATGTTCACGCAGGGAATCTCTCCAATCTGGTGGTATTAGGCTTCAAAATGTCTTCTTTTTCTCGTGAGATCTCAAAAATTCTTTTTGGTTTCCGGTATCTTGATGTTTATATGTTTTTCCAATATAGCTCATTGTATTTCACCGAACAGTTGGTCTTCTAATTTCAACAGGGAATTAGTTATCGGTCTTAGTATCATTTGTTCACCCCGACATTCACGTAGTGTGTATAGAAAACCCACTAATATTTCTTCCTATGAGCATTTCTATTCCGGACAAAGCAATAAGGTTTAAAAAATCAGTGTTTTCATCTATGTTTTTAAGAGCATTATGTGTATGTAGCCCTGAATATATTGTTGAGGAAATAGATAAGATTAGGAATGCAGGCAAAAAATTGAAATAGACTGACAGTGTATTAAACAGTGCATTAGAAGCAGGAAACAAGACTATGTATCAAAACGAAAAGAACCTTGCAACACAAAAAATTTGCTTGTACTACCTTATAATAATAATATGAAAGATATCCCCCATCTTCTCAAGAATTTTGGTGTTAATGTCGCATTTAAGAACAATAAAACAATGAAACATGTACTTATCAAGAACTCCCCCGACAATACTAAAGGGTGTGAATATAAAATTCAGGGTAAGTCATGTGACAACTTTTATATTGGCCAAACGGGCAAAGCACTGGAAAAGAGAATAGAACAGCATAAAAAAACCTGGAAAAGAGAATAGAACAGCGTAAAAATCCTGGAAAAGAGAATAGAACAGCATAAAAAACCTGGAAAAGAGAATAGAACAGCATAAAAAACCTGGAAAAGAGAATAGAACAGCATAAAAAAACCTGGAAAAGAGAATAGAACAGCGTAAAAATCCTGGAAAAGAGAATAGAACAGCATAAAAAACCTGGAAAACAGAATAGAACAGCATAAAAAACCTGGAAAAGAGAATAGAACAGCATAAAAAACCTGGAAAAGAGAATAGGACAGCATAAAAAAACCTGGAAAAGAGAATAGAACAGTAAAAAACCTGGAAAAGAAAAACCATAAAAACCTGGGAATGAGAATAGAACAGCATAAAAAACCTGGAAAAAGAGAATAGAACAGCATAAAAAAAACCTGGAAAAGAGAATAGAACAGCATAAAAAACCTGGAAAAGAGAATAGAACAGCAGAATAAAAACATAAAAAAAAAAGAGAATAGAACAGCATAAAAACCTGGAAAAGAGAATAGAACAGCATAAAAACCTGGAAAAGAGAATAGAACAGCATAAAAAAACTGGAAAGAGAATAGAACAGCATAAAAAACCTGGAAAAGAGAATAGAACAGCGTAAAAATCCTGGAAAAGAGAATAGAACAGCATAAAAAACCTGGAAAAGAGAATAGAACAGCATAAAAAACCTGGAAAAGAGAATAGAACAGCATAAAAAAACCTGGAAAAGAGAATAGAACAGCATAAAAAACCTGGAAAAGAGAATAGAACAGCATAAAAAACCTGGAAAAGAGAATAGAACAGCATAAAAAACCTGGAAAAGAGAATAGAACAGCATAAAAAACCTGGAAAAGAGAATAGAACAGCATAAAAAAACCTGGAAAAGAGAATAGAACAGCAAAAAAAACCTGGAAAAGAGAATAGAACAGCATAAAAACCTGGAAAAGAGAATAGAACAGCATAAAAAACCTGGAAAAGAAAAGAAAAGAGAATAGAACAGCATAAAAAACCTGGAAAAGAGAATAGAACAGCATAAAAAACCTGGAAAAGAGAATAGAACAGCATAAAAAACCTGGAAAGAGAATAGAACAGCGTAAAAATCCTGGAAAAGAGAATAGAACAGCATAAAAAACCTGGAAAAGAGAATAGAACAGCATAAAAAACTGGAAAAGAGAATAGAACAGCATAAAAAACCTGGAAAAGAGAATAGAACAGCATAAAAAAACCTGGAAAAGAGAATAGAACAGCATAAAAATGTGTGAGATATGCACAAGGAAACAGTGGTATTTTTGTACATGTTAGTGAGAACAATCGCGCTATCAACTGGGAAGGGGCAAAAAGGATTGTATATCCTAATGACGCACTGGAAAGGAATATCATTGAATCTAGCTTTATAAAAGAAATTACAGCCATAATATGAATATCAGTCAAGGGATGTATAAACTTGATCCTTTAATATCAAAAGAAATTTGTAAATTGTTTAAATTTTAAGGTAGGTAGTAGAGATGTATGAAAATAAGATTATCATATTTGTAAACACAGTACGGGGGCAGCACCGCTAATGAGTTTTCCAAACCCCGCCTCCCTGGCACCTGCCAGGTGTGGATCTGATGTCGCCTATGGTCGGTTATGTTTATCAATATTGTCCCCTGAGAGTATATTGTGATTTTTAGCCAAATGAGTTTTGAAGGCCACTCCTACCTTGACACCGGCCTGTGTGTGGATATATAGTCTCTAACAGTTGTGTATGTTTATCAGTACTGCTCCTGTAGTATATATATTTGTGACTTCGTCAATGGCTTAGAAATAAAGTCGAAACCGGTCAGGACTTACACCTGTGGTAATGTGTGATATATATACATATATATATATATATATATATATATATATATATATATATTATTATATATTATATATATATATATTATTATTACTAAAACGCAAATATATGCTCATGATTCGTTTATCAGCTGAAACCACAGGGAAAGCATGAACAGAAACAAGTGTCCCGAAGTGTTAATTACATGAAAGTATTTGGCACTCTGTCCTTTCTTTTCCAGCTTTTCCTGTGGTCAGCTGATGTGTATATATATATATATATATATATATATATATATATATATATATATATATATATATATATATATATATATATATATATATATATGTGTGTGTGTGTGTGTGTGTGTATGTGCGTGTATGTATATATGTATATATGTTATTCAGATGATAATAACCAACTCATATGGAACAAGCCTACAGGGGCCATTGACTTGAGAGTTCAAGCTTCCAAAGAATATGGTGTTCCTTTGAAAGAAGTTACAGAGGATACTGGGAAATGTAGAAAGAAGACAATCAGGTATTAGAAACATACGATGTACTGATAAATAATTTACAGAAATATGAATAAATCATTAAAATACAAGGTGCGTTGCTTTAGGGTAGTGATATATTGCATCTTCACTTGAACTTTTGAGGTTCTAATTGCACATCATCATGGGTACTGTTCCACAGTCCAGTGGTGTGAGGAATGAAAGTTCGACAGCGAGGCACATTTACTGCATATTGGTGCGCTGTTCAGAAAATCTGGTCGTTCTCATAAAAAAAAAGAGGATCCGGGCTCCGTTGTGATAGCGAAAGTTCTGTTAAAATACGACTTATAAAAAAATTAACAAACACGATACCTTCCGTCGATGGTCCAAGTCATAACAGCTGTGATAAGGAACAGAAACCTACCACCGCAAACCACTCTATCTAAAAGAGATAAATCTCTGGCAGAAGCAGACATCCACTTCGGAGATCAGTATTCTAGTAAAGGAAGAACAAATGACGTAAAACAGGTTGCACTGATTTCGTCATCATAAATACATGAGGCCTTACATATAATACCTAAGTTCTGCGTGGCAGTTGTTGATACTTTATTTAGATGTTCATCAAAAGTCAGGTGCGTGTCAACAGTTACACCAAGTATAGTCAAAGCTTCAGACTCATTCATCTGAGTTCCATCCACCTGAAGGATGGGGTGGAAAATAAGTGAGATCTACTAATCAATAGTGTTTTAGTTTTACTGGAGTTCAGCATCACACCCCACCGACTACAACTTCAATGAAACTATGGTCATCTTCATTTCTTATAAGTGGAGGATTTATTATATCCACAATATTGCATCATTGACATACTGAGCAATCTTGTTTTGCCGGCCAACAAACATATCACTTTTATAACTAAAAATAACAGTGGACCAAGAACACTACCCTGTGGAACGCCAGGCGCGATAGGCCTTGGTTTGCTAAAGATCCCATCAACAGCAACTCGCTGGTGCTTATTTGTGAAGAAATCTTGAAGTAATCCTAAAATATATCCACCCACTCAAAGATTCTGCAGTTTGAAAATAAGTGCCTTATGGTTTACTGAATCGAAACCATCACCTAAATCTATCTGAATTACTCTACTCTCAAAACTCTTATCAAGGTTCCCTTGCAAATAGCATGTCAAACCAAAAAGAGCATTACATATACCTGACTGCTTCCTATATGCATATTGGCTAATAGTAATAATCCTTTGGATTCCACATACTTGCATAATGGCTTAAAAATAAGTTTTTTTAAATTTTGGAGGGCACAGGGAGAATAGAAATTGGCCTGCAGTTGTTCCTTTCTGCAGATAAGCCACTCTTTGGAACAGGCACTGTTATTAAGCTTGTACTTATCAGCAAAGATACTACATAGACATAAAAATCTACTGTACATAATCTATTAATCTTGGGGACATCACACTAGATACCTTTGTAAAACTATAGGAAGAAACCATCAGGATCTTCTTCACTGCAGCTATAAAAATTATCAAGAATTTTCATAATATCCCAAGAGCAAATTGCAAATTTTGTGAGAATTGTTTCAGGATTACCAGTGTCTGGCAGAGGGACATCCTCAGTTGATTGCTTAGCTTCAAAAGCTGATGAAGCAGTTCAGCCTTTTTCTTAAGCTAGCCATACACCTGCAGATTTGATCGCTCAATTTGATCGCTACGGACCAAATCTCCTAAATATCTGCCTGTGTATGGGGCGATAAAGATAAAACCTCGCACATCAAAGCTCATTTTGATCTTCCATCATGTTGGAAGGTACAGATTTTATCGCTGAGTCTATGGATAAATGCGAAGTTCTTTCCTTCCACAGGTTGAATAGTCAGTGTGTGGCTGACAGCAGGAGAGATAGGAGAGATACTGGTCTCGTAGGGCATGCCATAAAGCTCTGCAGGTTTCAGGTATGATGTTTCCCAGAGACTGTGCAGAAATAACAGTTGAAAATTTAAGATTCCAAAGACCTCCCAGTTGCCAGGAATCTCAAGGTTGCTATTAATCTTTGTTCGGAACTGATTGCCTTTCTGAGCATCGTATCCTGCTTTTGTATGAAGGGGGCAATAGTGGCATGTATTTCTTGGAATACCTCATCTGACATTCTCAAATAATTTCTAAAATCATCTGGATTATTTTCTTTCAATTCTTTTAGAAGTGTCATATGAGAAAATTCATCTCTTCTTTGAAGCCATTTCTTTGTCCAACACGATCGTTTCCGCTTTCTGGACTTCATAGCACTACATATCACCAAGGTTGCTAATGCTTTTTCTCATCGTCCATGACTTTTCTGGTTGGTTTGCCCACGCACGCCTGCCACGACTGCTGAACACACATTGAGGTGGAGTTGGATATCTGAGCGATTTAGTCTGTGCAGTTAGTGGCGAGTAGAGCGGCTGATTTCATCTCTCGCATTCCATATCTGTTGGTCATGAGCGATCAAATCTGCAGGTGTATGGCTAGCTTCAGGGCCATTAACCAATCTGCCATCATCTGTTAGTAGTGGTGGGATGGAAGATGAGCGTGACCTAATTTGTTCCACCACAGATGAGGCTGAATAATTTCAAGTATCCTCTTTAAAGAAATATTGTAAATTCTCTCAGCTATATGGTAAATTCTGTTAATCAAATATGGTGTAGTTTACTTGTGAATGATTATGTCTCCGTTTGTTGAGTTAGGTATGTTTGTCATGGTAAGCTTGCCTACAGGTATTACCATACAATGGTCGGTCATTTTTCCTTATCTTGATGACCTTTCTGTGGACGTACCTTAACCTTACAAAATAGCCATCAGAATTTCATTTACCTTGGGATTTGGATCAGGAATAACATCTGAAACATTAAGTGCCTGACAAGCTTCAGCAATCCCAATTAGCTCTAGATTTTAGGTAAGCAGCTTTTCCAATGGTGGCATTATTAAGAACATAATGATTGAGAGATATGTCCGTTTCAATGGTGCAGTGATCAGAAGTGCCTATATATTCACAGATCTTGGACTTGATAGTAGCTGGAACATCTTTGAATATGAGGTCTAATCTATTATCAGAAATTTGCATGGGTTTCTCAGTCAGGTAGATAAAATCAGAGGATACACAGAACTCGAGATCAGACTGGTCATGTTGATCAGTGGAATTTGAATTAAGTAATATTCTGTACTTTGCATTGAGTCTCAACAGATAACGAACGAAGCTTTTGAGCCCTGTTACTGAGCCTTATCAATCCTTTTCAAGAGATAGTCATATATAGATTCATCTATATTTGATAATATGAGAGGGCAAATACATACAGTAAACACTGTAGAACTCACTAAAAATCTTAAACAAAGAACTTCATGGCAACTACACTCCAAGTTTTTCTGACTATAGATACTTCTTCCGGCAACAGGTCATGCAGCCGTACCTTGCTCATGTTGGAAGTGACGACGATAAATGAAGTCAGGGCCATCAAACCTCGGTTTATAACTTGTTACTACTTACAGTGTCTCAGTTAAAACTTCACATCGTAGTTACTGGCACAACTCTGGAAATCCAGAAAATTTGGCCTTAAGAGCTTGTTCACACATGACAGTTTCAACTGCTTGGTTTCGATAGTGCTGTTGCAATTTTAATGACAGCACAGAGGTGTACAGACACAACTACGCGGTTTTGTTAACTATTCAGGCTATCACGCAGTCTGAGCTTCCCCTTGCTACTTCACGGTAGCTCGGCGATTCGAGATACACGTGTTTACTAATACTTGTTCAGCTGACCGTGAGGTTTTGCCTATGCTACATACTAAAATGGAGACTGATCTCTTTGACAATAAGATTTTCATTGATGAAGCTGAAAAAGTTCACACATTTTGGGCATGAGCTCAGATAATAATAAGGACAAAGTAGTAAAGAAAAAGTGTTAGGAGGAGCTGGCTAAAATTTTCTTCAAATCTGAAGAAACTCTGGAAAAAAAACGTCTAAGTTTAAACTCTTCACATTATATAATTTTATCCTGCCATTCGGCTCTACCTTCATGAATTAAATAATCTGCATATTGATCTCTTGCAGAGGTAGCTGACATGCTTCTCATCGGCATATTTCCTTCAGACAGCTTTACCAATGGTGCTTCAAAAAGCATATCTTGTGCCCTTACACAGATAGGCAGAATGCAACATGCTTGTATTATGTTCTCAGCAAAAAACACACGCACATTATACACACACACACACACATATATATCTATATCTATATATATATATATATATATATATATATATATATATATATATATATATATATATATATATATATATATATATAATATATATATATATATATACTGTATATAGAACATTCTTCAGGCAATCCCTCATTTAATTAAATTTTGTTGGTTATTGATGAAGTTTGAACTATCGAAAGTTTATCCATTAACTCAATCACCATATAAAAGGCTTTCACTAAACCTCATCGAAATTTGTTTTTTTCATTCGTGAGAGATTTTGTTGAAAGACAAAGCCACTGCTGAAAACCTGTGCCCAGAGAATTCTTATTACTGTCGTCATTATCATTAGAACTGGTGAATGTTACCCTGACTATTTCAAAACTCGGCACAGGACAGCTGTGTCGAATATAGTTCAGTGTTTAAACTGCAGGGCTCTTTGCTGAGGTTTGCAACCTCTGACAAACCTTTTTAATTTTTTATCCCATTTTTTACAGTTTTATCTCTCTTTTTGCTATTCCTTTCCATTATCTCACTCTATTGTCATCCTTCATATATACACTCTTTCTAAGCTGTGTGTTGGAAGTCATGTCTGGCTGTCAGGGTTGCACATTCTGGTTGTCAGGTAAGCCACACTCTATAAGGTGCTGGAATTGGCGGTGAGAGCTAAATTGAATTTCTTTGTAATAAACAGTACTGCTGTTCTTGCAAACTGTCAACTTTTTGGTCATCTCTGTTATTCACAAAGGCAGTTAAGTTTAATTTTCATGGGACGAGAGTTACTTCAAAGCTCTAGGAGAAGAGCTTTGAAGAAGTAACTCTTGTCTAAGTACTATAATTAGGTGATACTCCTGGATGATACTTCCCTCCCCAAGCCTGCTAACATCATGGCCTGCCAACCTTTGCGACAACTTTGAATTCGCAATTGTTACTAAAGTCTCCAATTGGTTAATTTAATGGTATGCCTCACAACCAAGTAAATTACCCTCAGACTTAAATTATTCCTGATTTTCAATTACCAATGAATTTATGCCAAAACAGTGTCAAATTCAATTCAGTTATTTGTTATTGATTTATTATGTTGTCAGCCTTATTGTGAGGTCTTAGGTAGTCGATGAGGGATAAACAATTATCCTGATGGTCATGAATAGGGAAACCTGGGTAGTTCAAACCCCAAGGTCAAAGAATAAGTAAGCTTTCAGAGGAAGCTCATCTTTGCATTCTGACTCCTTTCGCATGAAATTGTGTTGTACCTACTTTTCAAAAAACCAGTTTATTTTAGAAAGCACACTCATTTCTCTTTCCCCATCCCCGTTGGATTCCTTTTGGAAATTCTTTGAATACTGAAATTAAATTCTGAACAAGATGATTTTGATAAATAAAGGAAAAGAATTGAATATAAAATTCCATATAAAAGAGTTAAGAGATGTATGAAATGTATAAAAGGCAAGAAATAAAAACTAAGATTATAATGTTTGCCTTTGACAGGTCTCCAATCTTTTTACAGTTCATAATTTTTGCCTTTACAAGGTAGCTTGCATTTACTGTTATTTTTACAAAGCACATGCACAGCCCAGTCAAACAGTGCAGAGTTACACAATGGCTCCTACAACTTGATGGAATTGTAAACTGCTGTTACTGCATGGATTTCAGATCCAACTGTAGATGACAAAAGGAAATGCTGTGGTGAAACCACCCTTGGCTCTAGGCCTGTACCCTCTGAAATTCTAGGCTGTATTTAGACCATGCAAGAAATGAACAAAATTTAACTTTTTTTGCCAGCAAAAATGTCGAAAATCACTTTGTCTTAATACAGCCTAGAATTTCAGAGGGTTCAGGTCTAGAGCCAAGGTCCTTTGGTCACCTACAGTTGGATATGGAATCCACACAGTAACAACAGTCTACAATTCCATCAAGTGGTAGGAGTCATTGTGTAACTATGTACTGTGTCACTATGTTGCCTTTTTTGTTAATTAAACACTTTAAAGTTTTTATATAAGTAATTATTTGAGTATTGTTATTATTTAGCCCTTTATTCAGTAATTGGTTGTCTCCTCCTCACCTGTAATTCGATTGTTTGGTCCTTTTTCTAACCGTTGTTTTGATTTTTCTTGTTTGAGGGTGTCTGTGGCTTTTCCTCCCACCCCCGTTTGTCAGAGGGGTTGTGGGGAGCTCCTGTTGGAGATTAAGACAGTCTGTTTCTGGATCTTTGCCAGAGGTGCTGAATTCACCTGCCTTTGCCTGCTTGCTGGTTGTGGGCCTGTGGCAGCCCGGTTATTTTTGGATCTACCTTGTCCTGCAGTTGCAAGGATTTAGCTGCCCTTTATCCTTCAGCACCACTGATCCAGTATCACTGTTAGTGAGACCTTTCTTGTCCACGGAAATATAATTATATCTTCAATTACATAAGATCACGGCTATTTTTGGAATACTGCTGCCTGAGTGGTCCTTTAAATCCCAGCCACCCTGATATTACTCCAGACGTGGAGCCCAACATTGCCCTTCTTGAGGAGACAAAAATAAATGAGTTTGTCGGATTATTGGAGCGTAACTTGTTAGGTTATTCTTTCTTTTCGCCTGTCTCCTCCTGTATGGACCCCCTCCTTTTTGAGTATGTGTTGCAATCTGTCTATAAGGTAGATCTAAGCCGTCTGTCTGTGGTGATCTAGGCTATGGCAGTTGACGTTTTTCTATAGAACTTTACCTGCTGTACAAGAATTTAAAGTAATATTTTGGTGGTCAAATGTAATTAAGCTGTAAATTACCTTAGAACTGTAGTTGATGGTAAAGGGGACCCATTGGGAATCGGGGTTTTGGGTGTGGTAAAACCCTTTCGAGAATAGCTAACAGTAAGGGGGACCCATTGGGGATTCGGGGTTTTGGGTGGGGTAAATAACTTGGGAAAAGGTTTGGGTACCTTATTGTTGTATTTCCTGTTATATATGTCATTTGGAACATGAAAAACAAGTGTAAAAAGAAGGGCAAATAAATGGATAGCAGGAGCCATTCCAAAGGCACTTTTCTTCATTACTAGTATTGCTGATTCTAAGCCTTAACATGCATGCGATAGCTTTCGGTTCACCAATCAGCAGCTGCTGGTTTTCTGCGCTTAGCGAGAGCTGCGAGAGACTGGCAATTGACGTTTTCCTGTGTTATTTTACTTGCTGAACAAGAATTTAAAGTAATTACCTCTTGCCAGAACATACAAGCTTGACAGGAATCTTAAAAAGTGCAGATAAGGCGAGCAGCGCCGTTCTGCCACGGCGACCTATAGAGGCCACCCAAGTTGAAAGCGGAAATGGTATTGTTTTGTTTCCCGTTTATGGAAGCTTCGAATAGTGTGCAGTGGAGCTAGACTATGGCAATTGACGTTTTTCTATGTTATTTTACTTGATTTACAAGAGTTTAAGGTAATATTTTACCCTTGAGCAGTGTGCGACCCACTGGCACAGACATGCAGTTTTCAAGGGTCAATTACATTTTAGTTACAGCTGACCGCCAAAATATTATGTTGAATTCTTGTTCAGCAGGTAAAATAACATAGGAAAATGTCAATTGCCATAGGCTAGCTCACTGCGGATAGCCGGCTTAGAATTACTGTTTGGTTCATATTTAATTAAGTTATTTGGTTTTCATTTATTTTATGTATTTTCGAGGTTCGGGTATAACTTCTGTCTAAAGTTTATGTATATTAAATATTAAACGATTTTTCTTGGTGTTTATTTGACCCCCGTGAATCAATTTGCACAAATTTTTGATGTAGTGGAGAAGTGTCCAGTACAAATGTTTGACTGGGCTGTGCATGTGCTTTGTAAAAATAGCAGTAAAAGTAAGCTGTCTTGTAAATGGCATCTCGTTGTAGATTTTTATTTCCCTATAAAAGGGTAGAGTATCAATATTTTCTCTTCCTGTTGTAAGTTTTTTTGGGATGCTAGCACAAGGTGAAATACAAAATTTCTTGTGGGTTAAGATTTTCAAAATAAATTACACAATTTTTTCTTATTATGGGTCTCTTGCCATTGCTTGTGTTGAAACTCAGTTTTTTTCCCCATCACTGTATGAAATTTTTCTAATCTGTTGATTTGAAAGCCTCTTCCTCTGTCTCTATGGCGGAAAAATTGATTTTCATTGCTCTCGCTTGAAGTGGTTTTCCTGTGGACTGTAGTGAATGACTACATAATTCTTCTCCTACCATACCTTGTTGAGTAGTATTAATATTCAGTCCCCAGGAAGTGGTGGATTGCATCGACCTATCCAGCAACATCGAGGAGATTCTTTGTTCTCTGGACAGTGGATGGAATGATGAAGGTAGAATAACGTCAGTCTGAATTCAAAAGTTAGGTACTTGGTGCCTCGAAGCTAGGAAGTTTTATTTAGTGCTTGCTTAATACAGCAAGAAGCGTTGGCCTCCAAAATTATCTATAGTAGGTAGCTTTTAACATACTTTTGAAGTTTATTTAGATTAAATTTGTGTGATTTGGGTATTTTGGTTTTGCAATTAAACTGAAAATTATAAATTCTTTTCTGGTGCTTTATTGCAGTGACTGTTTCCAAGTATTTTAAAATTCACATTTAACCATGACTGTGGTCAGCCATGTACAATCGCCAGTGTTTATAGGAACTAGCAAAAATGTTGGTTTTGTAGGCAATGCACAAAATTAGGCCTGAGGTGTCAGGGTGAGGTAAAGCATAACTGCTTATGGTTAGAAGTCTTGTAAGGCTGCCTAAAGCAGCCTTATCATTGAGTAATTGGAATTTCTATCTGTTTGTTACCTACAATTCTTACACCTCTTAGCGTGAGAAAAATCCCAACCATACAGTGAAAAACAGGCAAAGGCATTTCTTATGATAAATTGTTCTCTGTTTATGAATTTATTTGGGAAACCATTGCAAAATCACCCACGTAATATGCACTTCGCAATCCCTTGAATTTCTGCCACAGTTGATGTTGTATTCTTGATTTTTGGTCTACTGGTTTTGCATTTGCTTAGTATTTGATTCATTGCTGTTTAAATTCCTGTCATTGATGTTTTGTATATGCACATTTGAACTGTGTTCTCAGTGTGTAAAGTTTGTTCATGAAGAAATTGTATTGCCAGATCAGGTGAGAACTCACTTTTTCTTGATACTTTAGAAAGTTGTGCAGTTCTTCTTCACTGCGGTTTGCAAAAGGTTTTCTTTATAACCACGTTTTGCTCACACAAGGCTAAACTCTCGAATATTCATGCCAATTGTGGTTTCCGCTTGCAGTTAAATAATTTCTACTTTCATCAATCCAACTTTTTGTGAGTTGTTTCCCTTTTATACTTCCTTCAGTTTCCCTGTCTCTTCTCTCCTTTTTTACATTCCTTGCTTGGTCTGTTCCAGCATCAGCGATTTTTCGTTCAGACTGAAGACTGTGTAATCCTTGTTTATCTTGCTTAGTTTGTTTGGTTCTATATGTCCGGCTGTCCATCCTTTTTCCTGACATTACACTTGCATTGTTTCCGCTGTTGTTGTTGTTGTTGCTCTTTCTTTTCTTTAACACTTTTACTGATTTTGTTTCTCCATTTTTGATATGTCTTTTTTCTCTCTCCATTTCTTGTTGACTACCATGCTGTACTATTAATGTTTTCTCATATTTTCTCTCTGTTTATTATTTTGTGTCCCATAAAGGTGAATGATTACTTCTTTTACCATAATTATTTTTGTGGCTCGAGAAAGCAAGTAAAAAGTCTCAACATAAAGCCACACATGATTTGGCATATATTGCTTTAGGCACTGCAACCTGTAAATCGCTTGCCTAGTGCCTCAACCACACTGTATGAGGAAATCTGGCATAATTATCCCGTGAACGAACATGAGCAACATGCGTAAAGAGTCAAGGTCAACACTGACCTTCCAGAAGCATCTATCGATTGGCATGTATCAAACACAGAAGGCACTATCAACACTGAAAAAAATTGCCAAAGGTATTACCTATTTGGGGAAGAAACTGGACTGAGCAATATTTTTAGTTCAATGGAGGATCTACTCATTCACGTCCATAGTTGTATGGGTTAGCTGGAAGAAAAATCGAGGCAAAAGGTCTTGATGTAACAAACCTCTAGGGATAATGTTCCCCCTTGCCAGCAGGGTAAAGCACATTTTCATTTTTTATCACAACCTGACATTGATAGGCATCTGTCTCCAAACTCGAGGGAGCTTTTTAGGGGTACCTCACAGTCCAAGTTTCTTGAGAATCTTAGACACAGGTATTGTTTAGTGTTGAATGTATGCACAGTGGATGTATTTGTCAACATTCCCAGAGAGGTTTACAAAACTTATTGAGTGGTAGTCAACAACCTGACTTTCCCTTACAGCGGGCTCATGGGAGTCCTTGACAATTGCACCTGATGCTTCTCAGCCTGCTGGCTGGTCTTCGAGCTTGATGATTGTTAGATAAGTGCCATCTCTGGAAAATTGCACAAATTCCAGACATTCACTTTCATTTTGAAATGATTGGTCTGCCTTGAACTTTCATCAGTTCTTTTCATTTCTGACTCTCTACGTTAGTTATGAGCGACAGATCCTGGCTGATTACCAGTTACCTTCAACTTGGAACTTTATACCTCATTCCCTTTGCTTGTGCTTGTTATGATTGTGGCTAATATGAAAATCCATCTTCCCTTCTCATCTACTGGAGCTATTGTTCTAGATAACCCCGTCACTCTGGTAAGAGTATTGTTGCGCAGTTCCTTAGCCTCACCTTTCTTTTGGAGCATACTATGGAAGTGTCAGGTTGTTGAAAAATTGAACTTTTCCAGAATTGCCCTAACTCGCGCAATGTTGTTGAAATGATGAAAAAGGTTGGATAATGGACTATGAAGTACAAAGGCATGGGAACAATGAGGAAATATTCCCTAGAAACCAATACTCTATTTCTTTTTGATTCTGAGAATAGCAGATATTCCTACAACTTTCTTATATCCACATAGCCCTTTGCGCAAAGCCAGACAGGGAAAAGAAGTCCTTGCAGTACCATGACGTGGCTGTTAAACAAGATTGTTCCCGAAATGTAAGCTCATCTCGGTCACTGTTTCTGCCGACGAAGTTAGCACTGTAGGGCTTCTCAAGTCAACCAACATCCTCCTTGCCACCTCTAAGCACCTCTAAGTTCTAATTTAAGCAAGCCTCTCTCCACGACCCAGCCGAGGGCTGTGAACCACCAAGATCAAGATGCTGTCTGTATCACTGAGAGACAATTAGAAAACTTCAGTACATGAGGCCTAGTAACACTCACAGCAAGTTTAAAATGGCTTTGAGTTGTTGCTATGCTATTCTTAACATGTTTTCATTTAATTCCCCCCCTCTCTCTCTCTCTCTCCCTCTCTCTCTTATCTCCGGTAAAGTTGATTGGTATTGACGTTGGTGTGTCTTGACTTGAAAAGTTGGTTCCATGCCCTTGAATCTCGTGTGATCACGTCCAGTAGTATTAAACTGATTTAATTTACCTTTCATGTGATATTCCCTAGTATTTCAGTTTACACATTATTGACTAAGAAGATTTGTTATTCTTAATTATACATTAAAATTTTTTTCTTCATTCTTGTTTTATGATTTAATAACGTTGATCAAACCATAGTAAACTTTTCATTTTTCAGTATAATGAATAATTTTTATCTTAGAATTCAGTTTTATTTTTTTTGCAAACCAAGTGATTCAGTATATAGCATTCGCAGATCATTGATTAACTGAAACATGCCTCAATACCATACGTACAGTAAACTTATTAACAGAGTTGGTTATGTTAGGTTAGGTTTGCTAGGTTAAGTTAGGAATAACAAACATCACTCTTGATTCTTTTGCCGTGATGTTTGGTAGCTGAGAGTCCAAGGGTCGCCTCCCATCTCTCAAATGTTGGTCACGAGGTCGTTCTTACTTGTTATCGACGTTTGTACTCCACGAAGCAGAGTCTGTCGGTTCATGCAGAAAACTAGTTGTTTCTGATGCTGTTCTTTCTATGCCGATGACGTTTTTGCTTGTTTCTCGATGGCTGATCTTTTTGCAGCGATCTAGATTGGGTTCTGCCTTTTCTCGATTGTTTTTTCTTCGTAGAGAGTTAGTGCCATGAGTGCACCTCATGCAGTGCACTGTAGGCATTTTAAGGTTCTTTGCAGCATCCCTTGGGCCCGTGGCTACAACCCATTTCATTTTTTTTTACTGTACCTCCGTTCATATTCTCTTTCTTCCATCTTACTTTCCACCCTCTCCTAACAATTGATTCACAGTGCAACTGCGAGGTTTTCCTTCCATTACACCTTTCAAGCCTTTTTACTGTCAGTTTCTGTTTCAGCTCTGAATGACCTCATAGGTCCCAGCACTTGGCCTTTATTCTATATTCTATTCTATTCTTCTCTACTGTTTCTTCGGCGCTGTAGAGCTCGTTATTAAGTTTAGGACCCTTTGGCCTCACTTGTGATTAATGGTCATCTTCAATTCTGGTGTGACTTTGGCTTTTTACATCATTGTGGTTGCTGTGACTTTTAATTGACTTGTTCAACTGAATGATTATAGCTGGATAGTTATGTAGGTTAACCAAAATTTGTAAGTCACTAAGGATGATAACAAGTCCAAATGATGGGATTCAGTAAACAAAAATTCCCCAGAACCTTGTCTGAGATAAATGAACGAGCATACCAGACTGATATGCTTATTGACACCTATATTTTTATTGATGCAGAACTTCTCTCTTACCATTCATCTTCACGTCAATTTTGAGAGGTGAAGAGTGGTCATAAATCATCCTTTCCATCCCATTTCCCAAGTTGTACTTCCCCCTCTTGCTTTCCCCATTTTATTATATCCTCTTCTATTTTCATTCATTCCCATAAAATGAGGTGATTTTTTTTTAGGTCTTAGTTAATTCTGTAAAGGTTACATAATCACGTTTCAGTCCTCTGGTTAAACAAGTCTGGCAAAGGGTACAATGAGTTTCTTTTTGGTCATCTCCATATGTCGCCCAAGGGTGTGGCCAGGTATGGATCTCCAAGGACGAAACTGTTTTGAAGAACCCATTTTCATAACTAAGGAATGTCTCACTTGGGTGGAGGGTTAATCGTCCGCCTCTATTTCTTCTGAACTCTCCACTGCCACCTCCAAACTTCAGAGTCTAAATGGCTATGGAGGAGGCCAAAGAGGTTAGATTTGCCTCCTTGGAAGAGGCCTTCCTTACCCTGCCAAGGGTCACGGACCACCCACCTTGATGAGGACATGACCTACGTCATTGTCTCTGCCATGTGTTTACTTGTTAGTGTATCGGCCAACCTTACAGCCGGGCCTGTTGTCTCCTACATTCATTTCTGTAGCTGGCAAATTCATCAGAATTTAACATCAAGAATTTCAAAATTTTTCGATAAACAATATGGCCCAAAAAAGTCCCAAATTCTCCTTGTATGAGCTGAGGGCTGTCTCTTGGCAGCTTCGATGTTACCGCCTTGACACTGCTTTTGTCTGTACCTTGCCCTCGTCTCGATAACACGTCCTGTTCTTTGTAAGAGCTAAGAGAGCAAAGGCATTCAACCTTCATGGTGCAGTGAGTTCCTCAAGAGCCACGCATCTCCAGCAATGGCCCCACCTTGCAGGAATATGCCTGGGACCTCAAGGGCTGAAAGGCTATCTGCAGCCACCCGCAGAACCCCAATGATCCCCAGGAATATTGTTCTGTCCATGCTACAGGCTCAGGCAGTCCTATCAGCAAAACAACAGGCGACTCAACTGCTTCAGGTTGACCTCACTCGTGCCTCCTTTAATACAGGAGCAGGCTCCCTTCTGAGGATTCCACAGTTGTCAGAGCCAGAGAAATGAGAGATCGAAATGTCTTCAGTGGAATTCCGGTCCTGGATGTGCGCAATGTCCTGTTGGTTGCAACTTTGCAGGTGGCCACCTACAGAGGCTGTTCATCATTTCTTGGCTACACTGCACCCCCACCCTTCAACAAGCCCTAGATACCAGGTGTAATGATGCCCAATGGCATAATCTCACACCCGAGGAAGCTCTCAATGCTGTGGAAAAAATATTGCTTCAGTTATCAAATCAGGCAGTGCACTGGTCTAATTTTTTTTACTATAGTGCAAGAGCCAGTTCAATCTGAGTAATTATTTCATTAAATGCACACAGAAAGCTGCTGATTGTGATTTTAAATGCCCCTGTCAAAATACATGTTATTACATAAACTTTGTAACCAGGAATTAAAAAGGGAAGTGTTGCAGTAATGTAATACCTTTAATAACACTGATACCTTACATGCCATGTGCTGTACATTTGAAGCTGCCAGCAAGGACGCCAAAGGCAGGAAATCTTGGTGCAATTTTCCGAATATGGCTGGTACCGACACCGACTTGGATACCTCACCAAAATTTGTAGGGACCCAGGATTCCAGGGGTAATATAAACCTCACACACTTTAACTGTAGTAATTGCAGAGGCCGACATAGTCAGGACAGGGCCTCTTGCCCAGCCAAATCCCTCACATGTCATGGTTGTCAGAAGGTAGGTCACCTGAAGAAATACTGCAGAAGCAGTAAGAAGAACACAGAGGGGCTTGCAGCCTCTGTAGACGTTTCAGGAGCTGTTGTAGTGGCTGAAGCCCACCATACCCCTCAACCCATGATCAAGGTGGAGGTTGAACATGATCATGGGAGGGGCGGTAAGTTTGCCTCCACTGTGGCGGACACAGGCACCCAAGTATGTGTAGTGGGACCTCCCTACTTTCATTAATTAATGTGTGACCTGCATGGCTGCGACACCAGGCTGGTCTGAGGGATGTTGCCAACAAACCCCTAAAGTGCATGGGATCGGCCACCTGCCTACTTAAGTATGAAGGGCGTTTCATTTTGCAGGACAGTTACTTCAAGAAGACAGCTAGACACTTCTACCCTCAACTAACAGCCTATAAGGAACTGGGCTTAGTACCAAAGAAATTCTGTCATCACACTTCTTCCATGCCTCATTGGATGTAAATAGGCCTAGTGCCTTCAGTGACACAACTCCAGCTGTAACGGCCACCATGCATCCAAAACCGACGACACTGCCTCTTCCACCATTAGAGGAAAATGTTCCAAGACTAGAGAAATGGTTACTGCAGCATTTTTCATAGTCAGCGTTCAACACCTCAAGGGAACTCTACCTGTGATGACAAGTAAGCCTCATCACATCCATCTTAACCTCAGAGCAGTACCATACTGTACACCTGCCACATGCCTGTGTCGATCCCTAATCATTGGGAGGATAAGGTTAGAGCCCAGTTCGATGAAGATGTAAAAAGCAGGTCCTTCATCCCGTTCCCTATGGAGAGGCAACAGAATGGTGTAGGCTACTCTATGGTGGTAGTAGCTAACTAGTACAGCCAGCCCTGACACACTGTGGATTATGTGAACATTGTTCGAAAATAATTATTCGACAACAGATATTCAAAAAACATTTATTCTGATGGAAAATTGTTAGAATGAAATTTATTCGAAAGGACAATTATGAGAAATGATAATTATTCGAAATGCAAAATTCTTTATTCAAACGACGTGTAAAAATAACATATTCATTCAAAATGCAAATTTCTTTATTCAACAAAGGTGCAAATAAATACAAAATAAAAAAGCAAATATACAAAAGAAAGTTATTTGAAATAAAAAAATATCTATTAAAATATATTCATGACAAAATAAAATTCACTAATAAATGCAAGTTATGTGCTACAGCGCGCAAATACTCTACTACTGAATACTCGTCAAAGGTTGCCACTAATTTTTTTAACCTTTCATTTAAGTCACGGCATTTCTTGGAACTCTTCATAGTTTGGCTCCCTGCTCTTAGTTTTGCAATATGAATGTCTTGCAAATCCTGGTCTCTTTTAGAGCGTCTAGGAACTTCCATATTGTTGGATGATGCGATGACACTTGCTGTAAAAAACCCCTGTGCCATCCATCCTGCAAGTGCGTCGTTAGACCTTGGCAAATCAGCATTGACTGACTCTCTCAAAACAAGACCACATATAATATACTTATTTCAAACATAGGACTACGTCGATGACGTCTTGAAGGACGACCAATGCATGCATCTTCAAAATAATCTAAAACAGGATTTACTATTGAAGGATATATATTTGAATCTAATAACGCTTCAAATGATTCGGTAACTTTGTCTACGGGGACAAAGGCTAGCGCTAACATCATTCGAACTCTTAAAGCAAATTCGGAATCTGTATCATATCTCACCTTTAAACCACAATCACAAATCTTTCGGTACAAGCACTGACCTAAGTGGAAAAGGCAGCCATAATGAGAAGCTGTGTTAAATTCTTCTTTAACAGCAGTTACAGTTGCAAGTTCGAAATCTGACGTTATGGTTGAAACTTGTAAACTTGGAACCATAGACTTAATTTGAGCAAACAATCTTCTCTAAGTTTCTCCCCTTTTATCTGGAAGGCATAGACCATCGGAATGGTAAAGTTATTCTTCACAGCATGTACTGTATATAATTGTTCAAATAGCTGAGGTACAGTTTGAAACGTCCCATCCACTTGTAAATGTTCACTTCTCAAGTATACTCAAAATTTTCTGGGTTGAAAAAATAAGTATCCTATCATCGTAGGGACCTGAATCATATAGAAAAAATTGCTTTCCTTTATTAGTTTTAGTCTGCTAATTAGTTAAAACAATTTCCCTTCTATGAATAGGATTAGATAAGCCTGCTCTCTTACATTGTGAACAGTTCTTTTTATAGAGCTTATTGCAGGTAAAGCTTGCGCGACACTTCCACTTAATTGCGAGGCAGCAGTGGTAGTGGATATGACATGTTGAGGAGAATCACGGGGGTTTCTTTAGCATCATTTTTCACTTTGTTCATAAAACTAGGCACTTGGGCGTTCACGGCATCACCAGAATGATTGTGTTCACGAGGAACTTTAGTCACTTCACCATCATTAGTAATTGCACGGCTTTTGCAACACGATGCGAACTTATTGCACTTCCAATATATCTTGGTATCAACTTGTTTGTCTTTCATGAATAAAACCCCATCGATTTTAAGCATAGGCTGCCTTTTAACTTAAAATGTATTCGGCCATCTTTGGAGGGCTGCAGTAGGCTATTCTGAGGAAATGAAGTTCTTGGTAGGCTACTGGCTGCATGCCTTCGACAACGTGTGTTATCACTTCAAACAACAATTCGAATAACTTTCACTTCGAACAATTGCCTATTAGAGTAATTTTCTTTCGAACAATTTTCTGTCTGAATAGCTGTTTTTCGAGTAATTGTTTTCGAATAATTGTTTTCGATTAATTGTTTTCGAATAATTGTTTTCGATTAATTGTTTTCGAATAATTGTTTTCGATTAATTGTTTTCGAATAATTTTCATGAGACGTTACCATTGACTCAATACATGCTGCTTGAGAGAGAAACTGCATATGCCTGCACCTTTCGACATGGCATCGGGAGTCACGTTAAATTCTTTCAAGACTATCGCTTACTCTACGTTTGTTGGGGATTTCGCCAAGTACAACTGGACGAGGGACATTGCAAAATCACTACTTTCATCACACCTTGGGGAGGGACAGTACCAGTATTGTGGGACACCCATGGGATACTGCCCTGCCTCGGACGCCTACACACCTCGATTCAGTGACACCATTCAAGAGGCACATACCGCGGAATTACAAGTGTGCCGACGACACCCTCCTCTACGATGCAAGTGTAGAAGTGCCTTTTGGCACACCTACAGCAAGAAAAGGTATCACACTCAAGAATGAAAAATTTCAATTTTGCAGGAGAGTAGATTTTGTGGGTTTTCATTTGGGATGGGGCTACTATAAACCCGCAGAAGAAAGCTTAGCAGCCATCAAGAACTTCTCCATCAGGTCATGGCATGATTTCATGAACCGGTTAGAACCATTTCTCGCTTTCACGTTTATTCGTGATGCGTGAATAAACTTGAAAGCACTTGGTACTGAACTTCTACCTGTCATATTCCTGTGGTATATAATACTGAAGTCATGTGCAACTACTGTGACTTTTAACATACTGTATATATATACATATATATATATATATATATATATATATATATATATATATATTTAATATATATATATATATATATATGTATATATATATATATATATATATATATATATATATATATATATATATATATATATATATATATATATATATATATATATATAATTATATATATATATATATATATATATATATATATATATATATATATATATATTTATATTTTGACCTCAGTTAGTTACTTTAATTAGATAATTACTAGGATAACCCTTCAATAATAACACTCTCCGTAGTCAGTCGTAAATACCAGAATTACACATGAAATATACAAAATTACATATAAGCATAATGGCAGGTCACCAATTGAAAGTTCTAATCAATACAAATTTCTACCTTATTACACACAACATAGGCAATTCAATTAATAGAACACTGACTTCACTCTCAATGCATAAAATAACTGGTGTGGCTTAGCAGCATAACAAAATACTGAGTCAAATTGGAATAAAGACATTAGTGCTACAATTGAATAAGACAACATATAGCCAGAGGCTTTTTGAATACAAAGATGGTTTCTCAGGACTTCCAGTACAGTCAGATTTCTTGAAAGGTGCAAATGTCTGCCGCCATGAGGCAGACTTCTCCAGACAAGAAGGAAGGCAGGAATCCGAGGTGAAAAATATAACACGTGTCTCGAAATAGAATAATCCCACATAAAGCTTCGTGGAAATGGGGTTTCTCTCAATAGCAATTATAATCACGCGGGAGGAGTGATGTAATAGAAACTACGAGCATGGGATTATTAATTCATAAAGTCATTTCACACAGGGAAAACACTTTAACATTGGAAAACGGGATTTCAAGAAATACTTTACGGGGAGGAGGAATGAAGAAACTTTAAATAAGAGATTCATTATAAAGGAACAGAGAACTGGTGACACTTGAATGTCTTTACACATACCGTGGGTTGCCTTTGCAAGTGCACTTTTGCAATGGTAGCTGGATGTTCTGCAATGTCTTCCTTTGGACCTCATGAAACCGCTTATGGTTTGAACTACTTGTGGTCTGATCAGAGTTCCAGTTCACAGAAAAAGAGTGCCCTGAAGAGCAGTGGCAAAGTCGTGCAGCACATGGCTCTACCTCTAATTGGCAACGAGACTGTTATCATGGTGACAGGGCAGTGGACTGAGAACAGGCATCTGTCGTGGCTTCCTTATATGACCCCCGATTCCCCTGAGGCGGGTTACTCTTCTTCCAGCATCCGGGCATCAGCTAATGTCCATAAAGAACATTCGAGAAGAGTACCAGGTCTCAAACAGGAGGGGGTGGATGGAAAACAGCGATTAAAATCTGGGATGTTCGGTTTCCCTATGCTAAGTGTTCCTATGGGCCCATCTAATTTGCTGCCTAAATCCTTTGCTACTGGCACTCCCAAAAGTACTCTCTTGCTTCTACTATGGTGGGGTCTAGCTGGTCCCCCTCTAAGCACAGGATTCTAAGCCCTATTTTATGTCAGCAAAGAGATGAGGTGGCGAATATCTGTATATATATATATATATATATATATATATATATATATATATATATATATATATATATATATATATATATATGTATGAATTTTTATCACATCACCGTGATTCATATACAAGTCGTCTCGTGGCAGAGGTGGGTTGATATCGATTCAAAGTACAAATACCTGAGTTCGACGTGGATTTGTAGGTGAGAGTCAGTATCAACTTATACCTCACTTGTTGGCCGTGTGGTTAAAATTAGCGTCACTGTAGTCCTGAGTTCTTGTCTTCCGTGGTTTGAGCCCACGAGACGACGAACTTATTATCAACTGAAAAATTCCCCTTCGGGTAACATGTATGAAAATATATTATTCCCAAGGTAGAGTGAATTGGATATTAAAGGACGTTTGTAGCTTAATGCTTATATGTATGTATTTATATATACATAAATATAAACCCTACAAAACTACAAAATACAGGGAATATTTTTTCTTAAAATTTGGAAAGTAAGTGAAGATATTTTTATAAAGATTATTTTTTTTAGTTGTAACTTTGCAACCATTTCATTATTTCTTTTTACAAAAGTACAGTCATTAGCATTTCAGTTATCAACCCGACCTTAAGAAATATTCGGAAAATAAACACATTGAACATTAAAACAATGCATAAGCTGCAAGGCCAGATGAAAATCAAATTTCATTTTACTTCTTAGGTTGTATAGTATAGCAAACTAGGTCATTCCCATTTTCCACATTTTCTTAGCCTAAATTGAGGTGCTTTAGGTAGTGCAGTAAATGAGGCTTTGTGTGGGTTACACCTCTCCTTCTCCCCTCCTCACCTCCAGCCACACGCTCTAGTGTCTACTTCATTTTAACATTTTGAATAAATCGCTATTCACTTAAAAGAAAAGATTTGCCTTCATTCTCTTTAATATTTATCGACATTTATTTCTATCGTTTTTTATGAAAAACTGAATATATACCATTAATATTTCTAGCCTGTAATGGCCAGTGTCAATCGTCCTTTGTAACATAGTGCCCTCCTCTCCTATGCTGCACGTCTCCCACTTTTCATGCTTCTCCTCTTTGCTTCTGTTCCTTTCACAGTTTACCATTAACTACTGTCAATGCTACTCACTTTTCCTTACCAGCATTCCCTTCATCCATCACCACCCGTCAGCTATTCTGACGCCCTTTGTCACCCCATAATGTTTTGTTTCCACTCATCCTGCTTCTTTTCAGAAATTTTCTGTCTTCATTTTCTCGATTCAGCCTTTTCAAGATTCTTTTCTTCAGCTTCAGCCGATTTTGCCTCTCAGCATTGTATCAAGTCCATAATAATCTGCCCTCCCCACTCAGCCTTTTCCCGCAGGGGAGTATGGCATCAGTACACCTCATACGGTGCACTGTAGGCATTACTAAAGGTTCTTTGCAGCGTGCCTTCGGCCCCTAGCGACAACCCATTTCGTTCCTTTTACTGTACCCCCTTTCATAGTCTCTTTCTTCCATCTTACTTTCCACACTCTCTTAACAATTAATTCATAGTTCAGGACCTCATAGGTCCCAGTGCTTGGCTTTGGCCTAAATTCTATGTTCAATTCTATATTCAACCCATTCAATCTTTTCTCTGCAAGTTACTGAATCATATAGTTTTGGTGGAACCCCCAACTCGCCGCCTTCCAGATTGAACTTTTCGAACTGACATGTCCTTCATTTCCACTCTGAAGATGTTCCTTCCCTTTTAGTCTCTTGTCCTTTAAGATACCCAACTCAAAATGAACTTTCCAAGATCTACAGTACAGTAGGTCCTCCATTGTTGCCATCGCTGCATAGGCCTACCTCAAAATCTGTTATTCGTTTTTTTTTTTTTTGTGTGTGTGTCCTCTTCTTCTTCTGGCGATCCTTTTTCAGCGCTGAATATCTGTCCTTTTCTTGGTGTTTTCATTCATTTCACTCCAGCCTCCGTTTGCTTTCTCTCCAAGGTGTTCACACCGCTTACCCGCCTTTCGTCCCGTCTCTTCCCTTCTTCACACTCCTCTTAATTTCTTTCCCCCGCTCAGTTTGGCCCCTTCCAGTATTTAATTTTCGTCCTCTTACATCTTGACCAAAGCTATTTTACGAATTTAACTTAGGTAGTGGTTATTACTGTAGTGTTTCCATCATTATGGTATAAAAAATAAAACCTTTCGTTGCTTGAAACTCCAATTGCAAAGTTGGCGGGAAAGCAAAATTGTGCTCGCAGCGAACACTTGACCTTGAGTTGCCATTCAGTTGTGATCCTAATAATGACGCACTGGCAATCTTTTATCCCATAGTTTTGATATTTATGAATCTAAACGTTGGAAATTAATCAGAAAATATACGCCGTCAAACGAAAGCGCAAATGCCCATACGGCACCTTATCGCTCCAAGTTAATCAAATAATGTCACAGATAGCAGCTATTGTCATTGACGAGAGCTTTTTTCAACGATAATTGGGTGGGCGTTACATAACGCCCCCTTCAGTGAGCTCTATGATAGTGAGCAATTGAGTTTAGCTGTTGAAGGAAACTCCCAATCAAAGCTAGCTAGAGAGTTTAGTCAACCAGAGACTGCAGTATATGTAAACGTTTACCAGTCTTTCTTGATGGAAGGATCCTGAAATCTTTGATTACCTGCAGATCTTTTAACAACTTCTGAAGTCACTGATAACAGACCCACATTGATAGGCAAAAAGGTTTATGGAAAATTTCATAGCAATCTTCAGTTATGGTTTGAAAAACAATGAAAAAATCCACTACGAATGTGTAAGGCTTCCTCGATTCGCATAGAAGTTCATCGTCAATATGACACTCATCTTGGTTGCTTAGCCAGAATCCAGGTGTTCACACCAGGTCTCATACAATCCTTTCTACGCCTTTGTGCAAAGACCCCTTCTAGCTAAGGCTGTGTTGAACTACACCAAGGAGGGCGAGTCCAGAGAGGCGCCAGATCTCTCCTAAACCTCCACCGCTCCTTCATCACGGAAAGGCTGCAACATGGGCAATAATAAATAATCCGTGGTGGCGGCGGAGAAGGACCAGCAGAATCTTCAAAACGAAGCAACAGTAGCACTGTGATCGTCTCGCTTAGTTGCCGGAGTCCAACAAATCCACACCAACGTTCTAATTCCCCTTAGCACGTTCCCATCACTTAAGAACCGCTCTCGCGCAACGGCTTGGGCTGGCATAAGGCCGCTTCATCTTTATCAGCCCCTCAACTAAGCAAAATGACGATGAATCACTTTAAACAAGTTTATTGCGTTTAGTTACCTGAAAATGACTTCATATTTTTTTACACCACGTACACAAGCCCCCACGTGCATATACTGCATAGTTTTGTACAGTATTTGTTTACGAACAACGACTCATTTTCAAGGAAAAGAAACAAATCCAAAACTGACCCAGCCTGTGAATGCACTCGAGACTTCCTTGATGAACGCTAAGTGGCCCAAATGATTTCACTACTTAATGTCCTACGAGACGAGCAGCCACGGGGCTTGCACATGCGCAAAAGTTTGCCTGGCATCAAGCACATCTGGCGAAGTGCGCTTCCTTCGCCCCCAGGCCCCCCGCCCCCGACCCCCAACCCCACTCCGTAAGTTCGTAGACCTTCATGACACGGCTAGAGGGTCACGTCGGGTTACTCTGAAGGCAGTGAACGGGAAGAATTTCAGTTGACCGGCAAAACATCACCGTTTCAACTTGCCAGTCAGCTGCGTTCGTGAAAATGCCTTCACATCATATGATGTTAAATAATAAACATTCTGAAAATATTCCTTTACTTTTTAGATATGTACTCGTATACTGATGGCCCATTAAATAATAGTGATTTATCTCAATGAGTCGCTTATCTTAATGAGCGCTCACCCCAACGGATTCATTTTCACCATAAATAAATGTAATACAATGTTTGACTTAAAAAGAAATTAATTCAATAAAGCAATTTAATATAGATAAGAAGACATGCATGCTACTAGTGCCGTCAATATTTGTGTGTGTGTGTGTGTATGTGTGAGTGTGTGCGTTAATAAAATATCTCGAGAAAGGATGAGCGGGATAAACGCTCAAGGTCCATAGATCCATAGACCTTGCAAACGCTGCAAGCATATCTGGAGTGACTACTGTGAACCCTTCCTCGCATCATTGCATCGGTTTCGGTGGAACTTGATGAGGTTCGACAAGCTATTGCTATCAAAAAGGCCTTTCCGTGGGTGGGTTTGGACGAAGCAGCCTTATGCCTAGACGGGCCCTGGGAGGCGATGGCCCCTCAGTGTGGTCATCCGGACTCTGCCCCAGCCAGCAGAGACCGGCACATGCAGCTTTTATTGTTTTGAACTAAGCCAACTCTATGCCAGCAAGGGTTTTTGCTCATAGGTCATCCTGTAATGACAAACGTCATTATTATTATCATCATTTATATATATATATATATATATATATATATATATATATATATATATATATATATATATATATATATATATATATACTGTATATATATATATACTGCATATATATATTATATCTATATATATATGTATATATATATATATATATATATATATATATATATATATAAATATTTATATATATATATATATATATATATATATATATATATATATATATATATATATATATATATATATATATATATATATATATATATATATATATATATATATATATATAATTATGTTCAAGAAAGCAAACAGGGCTTTCTGGAAACTGAGAGAAAACTTAAATGATGCTGAGCATTTGAACAATCATCCAAATAACATGGTTTGTTTGCTTTTAGTTTCTTGTTCATATGTTTCATCGTAAATAATAATAATAATAATAATAATAATAATAATAATAATAATAATAATAATAATAATAATAATAATAATAATAATTTTAAAAACTAAAACCAAATTAACGAGATCAGAAAAGGGAGGCCATTGCTTGTTTTGGAAGAGTTTTACACACTTCTGAGGTTCTTGGTTGAGATTTGTATGTATGTATATATATTATAAGGGGGTCAAATCGCTTCTCCTTTCTTGTGTTTCTCTCATCATACGTGCATTAATTACGACATATATGTTACTTGTTGATATTTCAGATTCTTTATGTATCTCATTGTATGCATCATTGTATGGACTGTCCGCCGATGTATACACTTGCCTTTTACATGTTCTGTAACGCATTATATATGTCTTTTTATGCCTGATAACAAACACTACCTTCGTACGGACGCAGCGGGGGGCCCTCAGGTCACCCGCTACCTTTCCATCCGCTTTCTGTATTATAAACACCTGTTGAGAATAATAAAGGATCAGTCTTTCACTTCTGACATTGCTTCAACCTCACACTGGTGACCCTGGAAAAGGGACATGTGGCGTGGTTTTGGCCCAGTCATTAATGGACTAAATACCTGCCGCAGCCTACCATCAGAGAGCCTTTATCGGACTAACTACGGCGCAAAGCTTAGGCCTCTGATAGCTCCCTCCCTGGCGGAAACCATGTCATTAACAGACTAAATGTGGCGTACCCAAAAAGGGCACGTTTTGGCACTTTGTTCGACCACTTGAACAATCAGTACCATTAACGAACTCAATACGGCACATTTTTCCCGTGTTTTGGTGCTAGAGTAGTAAAGATGTCAGAAGCTGAACCTGAATGCGAACCCAGGAGCATCGTTTGTACGCCTCTCTCGCCAACAAAGCCAGATGCTGCCAAACTTCCACGTTTTCACAGCAGAACATGGAATCATGGTTACTGCGCGCAGACGCGAATTTTCACGTGGCGCGCATCTCAGATGATGCTATCAATTCCGACATCACCATGACTGCCCTTCCAGAAGAGGTGTTCAACAGAATCGCCCCCTGGCTCAACCGGACAAGGTCACATACATGGAATTGAAAGATAAACTAATGCAATCTTACTCCATGTCCGGGACCGAGAGAGCGCAGCGCACACTCAACCTGTTATCCCAGTCCCTTGGAGAAGCATCACCCAGGGAAGCCTGGGATGAACTTTGGGGGTGGGTAACACTGCCAGGCCGTGACGAAAACGGGAGGAGAAGGATGGTAGATTTAAGAAAAGCAATCTTCCTTCGGTGCCTCCCGCAGGAAGCTAGGAGCCAGATAAGGGATGCAGACACCCCCGACATGGACGCCTTAGTCGACGACACCCAGAAACTATATGAGGCCACCAGGGCCTCGAAAAACACAGCCGTCCTTGCAGTTGCCACCCTGGGAGCCTGCAGCCTGACGGAGAGGAACGACGACGACGAGAGACATCAACGCCGTTTACAGAAAGAAGACACCACTCAGGGAACACAGGACATGGTCAAACCCAGTGTGGTGCTTCTTCCACAGAAAGTTTGGAACCAATGCCAGAAACTGCAGGCCTCCCTGTTCCTTCACAAAAAAAAGACAAAAGTGGCCACAATTAACAGCAGTGGCCGCGAAATCCAACTCCCCCCGACCAGCAGGTTTCTTCATCAGAGACGAAATTTCCGAACAGCGCCTGCTGGTAGATAAGGGGGCAATGCAGTCAGTCTCCCCGCCATCCAAGGAAGGTTTAGAAAAAATACCTGACTCGACACCCCCATCATAGCAGCAAACGGAACTCCCATCTGCACATATGGCACGACGACATGGACTATCTCAATCCTGGGACGCAGATACCACTGGTCTTTTGTCATCACAGATGTAAAATTCCCCCTGCTGGGCACAGATTTCCTAGGACACCACAGACTTCTAGCCGACGTGGCAAGACAATGCCTCCTCGACACAGGAACCTGCCACTCCCATCAGCTCTCCACCAGATCTGGAATGCCCACCATCTGCTCCACAGCCCCCCGCGGCTACACGTCCCTCCTACAGGAGTTCCCAGACATATTCAAACCAGAGCTACGCCAGTCACCTGGGGCTTCAGCAAATCACGGCATCTTCCATCACATCACCATGACGGGCCCACCGACCCATACCAAGTTCTAATGGCTGTCCCCACAGAAGTTACAAGACGCCAAACGGGCCTTCGCAGAGATGGAATGGATGGGCTTCTGTAAAAAAGCATCACGCCTGTCGGCTTCTCCCCTCCACCTGGTAAAGAAATCCAATGGTTCATGGAGGCCCTGCAGGGACCATCGGTGTTTGAATTTACTAACAACACCAGACCACTACCCCCTCCTTAACATGCAAGACCTGATGGGTGCCATCCATGGAGCGAAGATTTTCTACAAGGTGGACCTGCCGAAGTCATACTTCCAAGTCCCTGTGCATTCCGACGACATTCCAAAGACTGCCATCATCACGCCCTTCGGGAGCTATACATTTTCCTATTCCACTTTCAGTCTCAGGAATACAGGTGCCACATTCCAGCGCCTGATGAACACCATCTTGGGGGATCTGCCTTTCTGCATCTGCTACATTGACGGCATTCTCATCTTCTCCAGGTCCCCAGAGGAACACCTTCGCCATGTCCACACTGCCTGAAATGTCTCCACACTGTCTTTTCTGCCAAATTTGTCGGTCTGACAAAAAGTTTAACCCATGCAGTGTTTAACTTTAAAACGTAAAATATCACTAGCCTTTAATTTTTTTCATATATTAGATTTTTTACAAACAATACCTCAGTTGTTTTTGTTATTAAAACAGTCTGTAAATGGTTGTGATTTGTAAAGTAAGTCAACATTAAATTTTGAAGCACCAATCGATTATTTGTGGGTGGAAACAAATTCACGAAATTTCTTCTGTCCGACCGGTCATTCCCCATGGAGCCATTCCCACCAGAGTTAAGAACCACTGGACTAGAGCATTTTTGGGAAAGAAAAATAGACTTCCTCAGCCATGAGATTTCCCCAGCAGGAGTGCGCCCCACGGCCTCAAAAGTAAAAGGTATAGAGAACTTCCTGAAACCACAAACCATCAAGGCCATTCAGGAATTTCTCGGAATTATAAACTACTACCGATGTTTCATCCCAGACGTCGCCTGCACTATGCACCCCCTGACATCAGTCCTGAAGGGCAAACCAAAAACACTGACATGGGAGGCTCCGCAGCAGCAGGCATTCATTGCAAAAAAGAGAGCCCTCTCCAGTGCCACTACCTTAACTCACCACAACCCCACTGCTGCCCTCAGGTTGACAACGGATGCCAGCAACATCGCCTGCGGCGCAGTACTCGAGCAGCTAGTGAACGGCACCCCCCAGCCCTTGGCCTTCTTCAGCCACAAGTTTTCGCCAGCAGAGACCCGCTACAGAACCTTCAACAGAGCTGCTGGCTATCTACCAGGATGTGAGACACTTCAAGTACCTGCTGGAGGTGACTGAATTCACAATCCTGACAGATCACAAACCCTTGGTGCACGCATTTGCAAAGCCGGGAGATGCATGGTCTGCAAGGCAACAGCAGCACCTGACCGCCATCTCCGAATTCAGGTGCACCATCAACTACGTCCCTGGCAGGAAAAACCCCAGCCTCATAGGCGTTTCAGCCACAGCCACATTGATGTCGTCAGACCCTTCCGCAATCGGGACGAGCCAGATATTTCCTGACGATCATAGACTGCTCCACCCGCTGGCCCAAGGCAACCCCCATGGAGGAGACATCAACAGTGTCATGCGCAGAGGCCCTCCTCTCCAGTTGGATCAGCCGTTTCGGAGTGCCAGACAGCATCACTACAGACAGGGGTCCAGCCTTCCTGTCAGAGCTCTGGATCTCCTTGGCACGCCTGATGGGTACAACTCTACACAGCACAACGGTCTACAACCCTGCAGTGAACTGCATGGTCGAGAGGGCGCACCGCTCTCTTAAGGCAGCTCTCATGGCACGCTGCACTGATGAGAGGTGGAAGGAACAGCTGCCCTGGGTCCTGTTGGGTCTCCACACTTCACCAAAGGCAAATGGCAATGCCTCCCCTGCTGAGAAAGTCTACGGGGAGACACTGGCTGTCCCCGAAGAATTCTTCCTGCCGTCGGCCGAAGGCGCCAACACCCCCCTCCCTAGGTTGAGGGAACTCGCACAGAAGTTCGCGCCCTGCCATAAGACCTTCACCAACAGAACCACCACCTACAGCCCACCCGCCTCACAATCCTGCGCGTACGTCTTCGTCAGGGTGGATGCCCAACGGCCGCCCTCAACCAGGCCCTACATGGGGCCTCACCGAGTCATCAGGCTGGCCGCCAAGGCATACCTCCTTGACATCCACGGGCAGGAAGACTGGATCACCATCGACAGGCTGAAGCCGGCATTCCTGTTGGACAGCGAAGTACGTGAGGAGGCAGGCAGGCGCCCCAGAGTTCCTCCTCAGTACCTCCCCGCAGACACACCCGCTCCCCCACCAAAGTGGCGTCTGGGGCGGCCCAGGAAACACATCGAGCCAATCCCAGATGTCGGTTCCACCCCACGCCCACAGTTCTCCAGAAGCAGGGGCCTGCTCCGACTGCCTCAGCGTCTGCATGATTAATGTTATTTTCATCCAGTAATTGCTCCTCTAGTCATTGTCCTAGGGGGGGAGTATTTGTAAGGGCATCAAATTGCCTCTCCATTCTTGTGTTTCTCTCTTCATACATACAATAATCATGTCATATATGTTACTCGCTGATATTTCAGATTCGTTATGTATCTCATTGTATGCATCATTGTACGGCCTGTCCGCCGATATATATATACTTGCCTTTTACATGTTCTGTAATGCATTATATATGTCTTTTTATGCCTGTTAACAAACACAACCTTCGTACGGACGCAGCAGGTGGCCTCAGGTCGCCCGCTACCTTTCCGTCTGCTTTCTGTATTATTGTCGAGAATAATAAAGGATCTGTAAGGATGGTATTGAGTGACATACTGGCTGGGTGTTGTCTAGTTTATTGGTGGTTCCTTACTGAATCAAAACAACAATTGTTAGAGAGAAACAGATAGAAATATGTATGGTAGAAGTTGCGTTCCTTCGAGCGGTCCCCTTCAGGTGATGTATAGAAGGGAGAGAGAGAAAATGGGATGCTTTGTCTTGTTTTCTCCAGTGGATGATTCACACACACATGTGTGCCCGTAAGACCACCAATGCAGTCTCTTACAGATCAGTCTTTCACTTCTGACATTTCATGGTGATGTGATAAAAAGTCATATATATATATATATATATATATATATATATATATATATATATATATATATATATATATATATATATATATATATATATATATATAATATATATAATTTATATATATTTATATATATAATTTATATATATATATATATATATATATATATATATATATATATATATATATATATATATATATATATATATATATATATATATATATATATATATATATATATATATATATATATATATATATATATATATATATATATATATATATATATATATATATATATATATATATATATAGGTACAGAAGAAAGCTAAACAGATAGATAAGTGTTAGGATATAGGGATTAGGGAGCGAACAACTACCATGCACATGCATAATATAAACAGCGCAGAGAAGAGGCACTTACTGCCCACCGTTAACTGGGCGAATTTTTTATTGCCTGCAATGCTGCTGTATCATGAGCCAAATACAACATAAGTATATCATAACATAGTGAAAATCTGGCTTTATATTACTAATGAGTTGCATGTCTGAGAAGTGCAGCATTCAGTTCATTTTTGCCAGCTTAATGGATTGCTCTGCCCATCGCTTGCATGTCCACCTAGCTGTAAACTTGTACTAGTGTCCTCTGGCATGTATATATATATATATATATATATATATATATATATATATATATATATATATATATATATATACATACATATAAACCATACAGCTTCACTGCATATATATATTTATATTGTGAGGACAAAAAGTTTGAATTGGGTATTAACTGATTTATTCACCTGGACAGAAACATAGTACCCGACCTCCAATTGCCATGACCCACACTCTGAGCAATTTGTGTTTGTTGAGAGTCATACAAATGGCATTTTTAAGAGACATAATGTACATACTATGATAAAATATATTTTGGCGGAAAGGCCAGGAAATTCTACATATGAATATTTACATGGGATTCTTGACTTGCTAATAAGTGTGATGCATGATCGTGATTGATGCGAAATGAAGAGATGTCTGACATCTTTACAAGTACTTCCCCCCCACAAGACAATTATTATGAAATAATGATTAGAAGACTTCTTGAAAATCAATCACAGAACATCTTTGGGAGCAGGAGCCGGCTCCAAGTTCTTGATACCTTCGGATGGGGGCCAGCTTCAAGTGCTGAATTGCCCGGTGGTTTTGCTGAGCAGATGACTTCCTTAGTATGGCCCTTGGAGCATCCTCGACCACGTTTTGGGATGCCGATGGGTTCATCTGAGGCCTTGTTTTGTGGTGGAATTCTGGGACGCCTGCCGGTTTCCTCCCAAGTTCCGCTGTCCATCAGGAAGGCTGGTTTTAGCCTGTCGACAGAAACCCAGTCTTCCTGCCCATGGATGTTGATGAGGTAGGCTTCGGATGCCCTACTGACAGCACGGTATGGGCCTCTGTATGGTCTGGCCAAGGGTGGGTGGTGGGCGTCGATCCTGATGAAAACATGCGTGTAGGAATTCAGGCCTTTTGGGCTGTAGACGTGGGTCTTGTCCGCAAAAGTCTTTTGGCAGGGTTCGCACCCTGCCAAAAGACTTTTGCTATTTCCCTCAGCCTTGGAAGGGGCATATCTGCGACGTCTGGCTCCGTGGGGAAGAACTCTCCTGGTATGGCCAGTGTTTGCCATAGACTTTCTCTGCAGGAGATTCATCACCGTTTGCCCTTGGTGTGGTGCGGAGACCCAGCAGGACCCAGGGGAGCTGTGCCTTCCAATTGTCGTCGGTGCAACGTGCCATCAGAGCTGCCTTCAATGAACGGTAGGTCATTTCCACCATGCCATTGGATGCAGGGTTATATGCCGTCGTACTGTAGAGGGTTGTCCCCATCAGGCGTGCCAGGGAGACCCAGAGCTCCGATAACAATGCCAGGACTCTGTTGTAGTTATGTTGTCAGGCACACCGAAATGGCTTATCCAACTTGACAGGAGGGCTTCTGTGCAGGCGCTCGTTGATGCCTCCATCATTAGGCTTGCTTCTGGCCATCTTGTGGAACGGTCTATGACCGTCAGGAGGTATCTGGCGCCCCCTGATTGTGGCAGAGGCCCTATGACGTCTACATGGATGTGCTTGAAATGTTGACGTGGTTGAGGGAAATCTCAGATGCCTGATTCCGTGTGTCGGGTGATTTTACTTGTCTGGCACGGTACGCAGTTCTTCGCCCACTCTCGAACATCCTTCCTGATCCCTTACCACACGAACTTTTCTGTCATCAGGTGCGCTGTTGTTTGTCCTGATGGATGGGACAGCTTGTGGATGTCGAACATCTGCTTTCTCCTCATCGCGGGTTTCAGGGGGCCCGGGCAGCCAGTGCTGGTGTTGCAGAGAAGTATTGAACTGGACCCACCTATTGGCACGTCTTCCCACCTCAGTGTGGTGAGTGCCGTGCGGTAGGCTGCTGTTTCTGGGTCCGCGGCTTGTTCCTTTGCCAGGTCCTCGTAGTCTATGCCCAGGTGGACTGAATTTATCGCTACTCTTGATAGGGCATTGGCCACCGGGTTCTTCTTGCTGGGGACTTAGCTAATGGTGCAGCCGAACTCGGAGATAGCAGCCAGGTGTCGCTGCTGTCTTGCCGACTATGCATCTCCCGCCCTCGTGAATGGATGCACCAAAGGCTTGTGGTCTGCCAGGATGGTGAAAGGGCCGCCGTCCAAGAGGTACTTGAAGTGCTGCACAGATTAGTAGATTGCCAGCAGTTCTCTGTCGAATGCACTGTAGCAGGTCTCCGGTGGCTTTAACTTGTGGCTGAAGAAAGCCAGAGGGCAGGGGGAACCGCCTACTACCTGCTCCAGCACGGCTCAACAAGTGATGTTGCTGGTGTCGGTGGTAAGTCTCAGGGGGGCGGTGGGGTTGTGATGTGTTAAGGTGGTGGCTCTGGCTAGGGCTACCTTAGTCTGTTCAAACGCCTGCTGCTGCAGAGCTGCCCACCTCAGAGCTTTCGGCTTCCCCTTCAGTACTCCGGTTAGGGGATACATGATGCGGGTGATGTCGGGTACGAAGCGACAGTAGTAGCTGACCATGCCGAGGAACTCCTGCAGGGTCTTGATGGATTTTGGTGTTAGAAACTTCTTCACTGCGTCCACTTTGGAGGCCATAGGGTGGTCACCTGCCGGAGAGATCTCGTGGCCCAGGAAGTCTACCTTTTCCACCCCAAAGGTACACTTGTCGAACCTGACAACCAAACCGTTCTCCTGCAGGCACTTCACCACAGCCTGGACGTGGCGCGGGTGTTCCTCCGGGGACCTGGAGATGATTAGGATGTCATCTACGTAGCAAACGCAGAAAGGTAGGTCCCCCAAGATGGTGTCCATAAGGCGTTGGAATGTGGCCCCGGCGTTCCTGAGGCCAAAGGTGGAGTAGGAGACGGTATATGTCCTGAACGGAGTGATGATGGCTGTTTTCGGAATGTCATCAGGGTGCACTGGTACCTGAAAATAAGACTTGAGCAAATTCATTTTTGTAAATACTTTGGGCCCTTGCAGGGTGCCTGTTAGGTCCTGCATGTTCGGCAAGGAATAGTGGTCTGGTGTCATTATTAGGTTCAGCCTGCAATAGTCCCCACAGGGCCTCCAGGAGCTGTCTGGTTTCCTTACCATGTGGAGGGGGGACACCCACGGACTCGATGCCCTCCTGCAGATTCCCATCTGTTCCATCTCGGCGAAGGCTCATTTAGCGTCTTGGAGTTTTTTGGGTGGCAAGTGGCGGAATTTTGCGTGTGTTGGCGGGCCTGTCATAGTGATATGGTGATGGATGCCGTGCTTGGCCTGAGCTCCCAGCAGCTGATGCAGCTCTGGCTTGAAGACATCTGGGAACTCATGGAGGAGGGAACTATATCTGTTCGAAGAGATGGAGCAGTCGGGAGCGGCAGGTTCCAGTATCCAACATGCGTTTTTGGCCGATGTCTACCAGAAATCTGTGGTGTGTGAGGAAATCGGCGCCTAGGAGAGGAAACTTGATGTCCGCAATGATGAAGGGCCAATCATATTTACAACCCAGGATGGATATTCTGCAGGTCAAAGTTCCATAGTAGCTGATGGGGCTTCCATTTGCGGCCACCAGTGCGGTTGCGGCGCTGGACGTGCGGTCGCAGTCCTCCCTCGACGGCGGAAACACCGATTGCATAGCCCCAGTGTCTACCAGCATCCGTCCTTTTGATATGGCGTCGTGGATGAAGAATCCTACTGGCTGGGGCTCCTTAAGGTTTGCGGCCACTGCTGTTATCTGTGGCCACCTTTCTAGTTTTTTTGTGAAAGAACAGGGGGCTCTGCAATTTCTGACAGTGCTTCCGAACCTCCAATGGAAGTAACACTAGGCTGGGTTTGTCCACGTCCTCTGCTGCTGCGGCGGCGCCTTCTTCCTTTATACCGCATTCATGTCCTCTGCCTCAGCTTCCTCTGTTACCAGGTTACAGGCTGCAGGTGTTGCAGAGTGTTTGGAGGCCTTGGTGGCCTCGTGGAGTTTATGTGTGACATTCACCAATTCGCATAGAAAGGGTGTCTGCATCCGTGATTTGCCCCCCCTCACCTCCTGCGGAAGGCGCCGCAGGAATATTTCTCTCGACAAGCTGATCTCCTTCCTCTGACCGTCAGCGTCGACGCCCAGCAGCATCAGGAGACCTCATAGTTTTTCCCAGGGGTCCCTGGGTGATGTGTCCCCAGGGAAAAAAAAGTTAAGTATATCTTAGTTTAACCAGACCACTGAGCTGATTAACAGCTCTCCTAGGGCTGGCCCGAAGGATTAGATTTATTTTACGTGGCTAAGAACCAATTGGTTACCTAGCAACAGGACCTACAGCTTATTGTGGAATCTGAACCACATTATGATGAGAAATGAATTTCTATCACCAGAAATAAATTCCTCTAATTCTTCATTGGCCGGTCGGAGAGTCGAATGCTGGGCCAACAGGCGTCCCCCGGGGGCTGGGTCATCAGGTCGAGGGCACGTTGGGCTCTCTCTGGGACGGGCATGGAGTATGTGTCGATGAGCTTATCTCACAGGCCTCTATACTTGACTTTGCCCAGCTGCGAGTCCAACCATGGGGTGATTTTGTTGAAGACCTCCTCCGGTACCATTGTCATGGTTACGTCCGCCTTGGTCTCCTCGTCTGTAATTTTCACCACTTGGAAATGGGCATCTGCCCGCACAAACCAGGATGCTATGCTTTGTTGCGAGAATGGAGGGAGTTTTATTGCCTGCCTTATTGCTGCCTTCGAAGAGGGGGATGCAGAGGATCTGTGCGTCCTTGGAATGACTTTCTGCCTCAGTGTCTGACATTTTTTTCCTCACACCAAAACGCGAAATACGTGCTGTATTTAGTCCGTTAATGGTGTTTGGGGCTCGTCAGAAGTCAAAACTATACACCGCGTGGTTCTGTTAATGACATCTGAGTACGGTTGGCATGAATCGGCGTGAATCGTAAGTGGCGGGGCCAAACCATTCAAGCACGCCAGAACGTACCTGGAGGGGTACGCCGTAATTAGTCCGCTAGCAGCGTGGGTGTTCTCCGAGGAAGGAGCTTTCAGAGGCCCAGACTTTTGTCGCCGTGTGGTTCCATTAAAGGCTCTCGGAAGGTAAAACGGCCATAGTGGGTCCGTTAATGGTGAAGCCAAAACCGATGTGTTTACCGTCACTCCAGGGTGACCAGTTATAAGGACAAAAAGGTCGAACTGGGTATTAACTGATTTATTCACCGGGGCTAGGGTATACCTAGCTGATTGCGGACGGAAACATAGTGCCCAACCTCTGATTGCCGTGAGCCGCACTCTGAGCAATTTATGTTTGTTGAATGTCAAACAAATAGCAATTTTAAGTGACATAACATACATACAATGATAAAATATATATCAGCAGAAAGGCCAGGAAATTCTACATATGAATATTTACATAGGATTCTTGACATGTTAATAAGTGTGATGCATGAACGTGATTGATGTGAAATGAAGAGACATCTGGCATCTTTACACTATCACATCTTCAATAAGATTGGATGGTTTTGATTCCAGATTCTTTAATTTACAGAGTAGTACAATTTATCAAGTACTAGTTCTCGAAGACATACAGTCTTCTTAATCAAGGCACCGATGAACTCCGGTACCTAGTGCATTGGTATCTATGAGGAAGGCTGATATTTTCAAAAGTTAGTGCTTGTTAAATTGTATTTTGAAAATTAAAGAACATGAATCTAAAACCATCAAAAAGATATATATATATATATATATATATATATATATATATATATATATATATATATATATATATATATATATATATCTTATATATATATATTATATATATATGTATATTATATACATATATATATATATATATATATCATATCATATATAGGTTATATATATATATATATATATATATATATATATATATATATATATATATATATATATATATATATATATATATATCTTCTTCTTTTAACGTGCTTTTATCCCATTTTTTTGTATGGGGTAAGCACAATGCCTTCTTTTGAAGGACTTTTGATTTGGCTTTGGGGTAGACCTGTCAGTCTCGATCGGCTGCCCTGCCTGACATCGCTTAGACCCGGTAGCGTATGTTTCATGATATCATACCCAACCCACGATCCCTTTCTTCCCAGCAGCTCTCAGTTGTTGCAAAGGGTAAGGTGAGAGTTCGAGACATGTGAGATGTTTGTTATGTTTTTAGAAAGGTGTTGTAGTGGCTTTGTTTTGTGTGTGTGTTTAGTCTGTAACACCCATTTGCTTTTTAAGCAAACCTATCCGTTGACTACATATATAATCCCGGGATGTCTGCACGGATAGCAAAGTGTCTGCCTCTCTGATCAGTCGGCTGCGGATTTGAACTCTTCGCCACAGACCTCTGAAGTCCGAAGCTGCTGCTGTCTTCGACTGAGCCATCGAGGCTCCATATATATATATATATATATATATATATATATATATATATATATATATATATATATATATATATATATATATATATATATATATATATATATATATATATATATATACAATCAGGAGATCCATAAGACAAGAAGTCTTCAAAGTTCTTTATTTAGAAACGTTTTGTGCAATCCTTTGCACATCATCAGTCTGCAATAAATTATAAAGAGCAGTTAAAACTAAAGTTAAAATAACAATTATTATACCGACAAAATCTTTAGAGTTGATGATGTATTTCATGGTTTTAGCAGAAGTCATTTTTAAATCCTTACTTGAGCTTGCAGTGCAAGACACTGTTTTTATTTTTAATAATGCTCTCTACTTGCAGGTCGAGGAGTAGCTATGGGTTCCCCTTTGGGCCCGTTGTTTGCTAACTTCTTCATGAGTCATTTAGAAGAAGAATTTTTAAATAATTGCCCAGCCCAGTTTAAGCCTGTTCTATATAAACGATATGTTGATGACACTTTTGCCCTATTCACTTATCCTTGGCAATGTCATGAATTTCTTGATTTTATTAATTCTGTACATCCCAATATGAAATTTACTATTGAGACTGAACAACAAAATTCGTTATCTTTTTTGGATGTAAAAATTACTAGAGATCAATATGATTTTACGACTTCTGTTTATCGTAAGAATACGTTTACAGGCTTGGGCAGTAACTATTTTAGCTCTTGTTTTTATTCTTTTAAGATCAATTCTATTACAACGTTGGTACATCGAGCTCTCAAATATACTTCTAGTTGGTCCAATTTTCACTTGGAAATTGATTATTTATCAAAGTTTTTTTCGGCTAATTCGTATCCTCAATTCCTAGTCCAGAAAATAATTAATAATATGCTTTCTAAATATGTCTCCCTCCTCTGAAAACTTTAATGTTCCTAAATTGAACATGTATGCTGTTATTCCTTTACCCACTCGGACAAATTAGGTTCAAAAATAAAAGTATCATTGAAAGAGAAATAGGTTTTTAA